>NC_056058.1:18040974-18344004 GCF_016772045.2 Ovis aries | reverse complement strand
TTCATATGGCAGGCACCCTAATGGCTTTTAAGTGCCTGACCTGTGCCCACACAATATTGGTTGGCCTAGTCCTCAGTTGGAGAGAAGAAAAAGGAGAGACCCTCTCCCATTCGGGCAGCAGCTACTGGGGCGCTTTGAGCAGTGGGGCATTTGGAAAACACCAGAGGGTAACCCTGGCCAGAGTTTCTCAGTTGCTTCTACAGCACTTGCCTGTTCGCAGAGGGTCCCTATGAAAAAGGAGAAGTGAGGAGGTGGGGAAAGAGACCCCAGGTCTCTTTCGGGCCACCAAAAATGTTGTGGTCCAGGCACGGGGTTGGAAAAGAATTTCCAGACATGAGACAGAATGAGAGGGAAATAAAGTTTATTAGAGTGGAAGACGCTGTTAGAACAGTGGGCCAGCTCAGTGGGCCCCGACATTGAACAGGGGTCCTTACTCCACTTTTTTTTTCTTAGTCCATACCCAGGGTACAAGGAGTGAGATAGGGGTCTTGTTGGTCATTTACTGATTGGGTGAGGCACGTATACTGGCTGTGGGGAAGAGTAAGCCAAATACCTTCCCCCTATGGGGTAGGAGGGGAGACAGGTTGTACTGCTCAGGAGGATCTGAAATCCATTAATAGTTAAACGAAATGTGGGAGGGAAGGATGATAAGGGTCTGGTTTTTCCGTTCCTGCATTCCAAGACCCTCCTTGGCTTTATCTGCTCTTTCATCCTTGGGTCACCACATTTACTTATTTATTTATTTGGCCATGCCAGGGTCTTAGTTTTGGCTTGTGGGATCTTTCACTGCAGCACGTGAATTCTTAGTTGTGGCATGTGGGACCTAGTTCCCTGACCAGGGATAGAACCTGGGCCCCCTGCACTGGGAGCTTAGAGTCTTAGCCACTGGACCACCAGGGAAGCCCCCTAAGCTCCTTTTGCAACTAGGGAAACAGGCTCAGAGTGACTCTAGCCCTGTGCCCTCGGGATCAGGGGATGGGAAGTCAGGGGAGGTGCTGGGAGGCCCTCACTGGGCTCTAGTCCAGCTAGCTGCTGCTGAAGGCTTGGGCATTCCCTGACCCTCAGGGGTCTCAGTTTCCCTGGGCGGAAGTGCAGCTGATGAACCAGAGACCCCTCGATTGGTGTGTAGGTGACCCAGCAGCCCAACCACCTACCCTGATGAACAGGGAGTGGATGAGTCTCTGAAAAGTGAAGCAAAGGAGTTAGTCACTCAGTCCTGCTGACTCTTTGTGACCCCATGGACTGCAGCCCACCAGGCTCCTCTGTTCGCGGGATTCTCCAGGCGCGAATACTAGAGTGGGTTGCCATTCCCTCCTCCAGGGAATCTTCCTGACCCAGGGATAAAACTGGGGCCTCTTGCATTGCAGGGGGTTTCTTTGCCATCTGAACCACCAGGGAAGCCTGGCTGGGTCTCTAGGTCTTCCTTGTTCTGTTTGTGTGTGTGTGTCTTTTTCTCAGTTTGTCTTTCTTTGTCTCACTCTCCCTGTCTCTCTCTCTCTCTCTCTGTGAAGTCGCCCTCTCTCCCTTCCCATTTGAAAGCCGCCTCCCACATCTGTCTTCCGCCAAGGCCCGGGCTCTGACCCGCCGTCTGAATGCCTCACTCCAACCACACATCTGTGGGGTAATTGTCTCCTACGACCACAAGGTACTGAGGCAAATTATAGTTACGGGGCGGGGGCCTCCATGTGGGCGAACCCGCGTCCGCTGGGCTGGGCCCTGCTGGCCTCAGCTGGGCAAGCTGGCCAAGGCGTGGCCCCGTTTGTTCCTTTGGTTTGTTCGGGCCCTGGCAGCAGCCAGGCCCAGCCCCTGGTCCCTCCCCACCCCCACCCCCTTGCCAGACCTGCAGCTTTTGCGCCAAGAGGAAAATGCCTTTGGGGAGAGTCAGCAGGAAATGCCAGTGTTTGCAAAACCCTGACCCGGTTCATTCATTCATTCATTCAACAAATAGATTACTGGGCGCCTGCTCGGTGCCAGGCGATGTTCCAGGCACTGAGGCCAAAGCCGTGAAGAAGACAGACAAAAGCTGACTTCCCCACCTCCCCCCATGCCTAGGGGATGGCCACAGATGAGCAATATGTAAAATGATAAAGAAAAACTAAAATTGGAAGAGGGGATGCTCATGAAGGGTAGGGGCACTTTTTAAATAATTTTTTAAAATATTTGTTTTATTATTTATTTATTTTGGCTACTCTGGGTTTTAGTGGTGTCACGCAAACTCTTAGTTGTGGCATGTGGTATCTAGCTCCCTGGCTGGGGATTGAACCCAGGTTCTCTGCATTAGGACCTCAGAGTCTTAGCCTCTGGACCACCAGGGATGTCCTGTGGGGAGCACTTTTAAATGGCGGGTGGGGGGTGCTGGGCGGGCTCCTCAGAGGTGTCATCTAAACTGCGACTTGAGGAGGTGAAGGTGGGAGCTAGGTAGGTGTCCAGCATCCCCCTGAAATCGCAGAAGTGAGCCCTCCTTGCTGTGTGTCCCTAGGCTCCTGACTTAACTTTTCTGAGCCTCCATTTTCCTGTCGGTACTGACTTGCATGGCTCCTGGCATGCAGTTGGTGTCAATAGTGGTGATTGGAATCGTCAGGTCTAATCTGCACCCTTGCACTTGGTCTGTGATCTTTGGATCCTGTTGCGTGCCTCACTGGAGTCCCAGTGAGGGCTTGGACCCAGGTGCTGTCTTCTGGGAGCCCCCAAGCCAGACCCAGAAACTCTCAGTCCTGTGTGCTTGGGTGTTGGAACCTGGGGCCAGCAGGTATGTGTCATACAGTGTCTTTCCATCAAGAAAAAAGTGGCTGATAATCCAAGCCTCTTAGGATGGGTGGTAAGAGTGTGTAGTCCAGACAGTGTACTGGGCATGGCTGGGTCTCTCTCTGTCTCTCTCACTCACTCTGTCTCTCTCTGAGTATCTCCGTTTCTTTTTTATCTCTGTATAACTTTCACCCTCAGGGGAAGGTGGGAAATATTGAGCTGGGTTTTGAAGGATGCATAGGAGTCCACAGGTAATGCAAAGAGGAAGAATGTGTCAGGCAGAGAGGCCAGGGGGAAGTCAGTCCCATTCCCGGCAGGGGAGGCTTAACCTGGGGACACTGGGGAGCATGGAGGGCGGCAGGCAGGAAAGAAAACCCATGAGAGCCATGTTTTAGTCAGAATCCTCCAGGTTGGTGGGAGACAGGGCAGAAGAGGTGGGCCTGGGGCAGGCACACTCCCAGTGTGCCCCTCTGCTTGCTCCCAATGTCACGGGGGCCAGCTCCAGTCCCGGCTGCACCCAGTCTCACTGCCACCGTCCCCCCTTCCCTCATCCACTCCTAACTGAAAGCCTTAAGGGCCGTAGGAACCTAGGGGCCACATGCTTTCTGGCCAGACCTCGCCTCTGCCACTTCAGAGCTCCTGGCAGCCCCTAGCCGGGTTGGGAAGTCTTGCCAATCTCTCCTGCTGCCAGTGTGAGGCTAGGACATCGACTCACACAGAGAATCGACCAGCCGCTTCTCATGGAGTTCAGGCACACACTTGGTGCTCCGTAAATGCACAGCAATGATTAGATGATGAGATCAAAGGGATCCCCCTTGCTCACTTCTGCTCAGAAGTTGGGAGAAGAAAGGGAAGAAGTCAACCAGTGATGATCGCATCCCCTTCTAAGGGCTTCTGTGTTTTGTCCCATCACCCCCTCCCACCCCACCACTGTCCTCAGTGATGTCATCTGACATCTTGAAGACAAGGAGAGTGAAGCCCAGAGAGGCCCAGGAACTGGTCTGGGATCACACAGCCAGCCTCGGATGCCACCTTGTTTGTGCACCAGGAGTGCCTCTCTCTCCCCAGCTCTCTAAAGGTACCATCTGCTGTCCCTGGCCCCACCTGGACTTAATGAGGCCTGAGGCCCCAGCACCACCCCAGCCAGCATCCAGCACAGGGCGGTGGGTGTGTGGGACGGCAGGGGGGTTGACGCCCCCCACTGCACATGCACCAACTCCCTCCCAGCCCAGCCTTTCTTCCCTGATAGAGCTGATGGGTGGCTGGTAGGCAGGGGAGGGGGGAGACAAGCCACGCTCCTTCCGGGGGTGGGAGGGGGGATTCCCAATCAGAGGCTCATTCACAAATCCTTGGTTGGTATGACAGTGCTGACTGCTCACACACGCACATGAACACACACACACACACTCACATACACACAGGGCCTGCGACGGCCTCCTCGGGGTGTGGGTGGCCACTTGCAAGAGCCCGGCCTGGTGTGTTTCAGACCAGTGCATCCGCGCCCCTCCCTCTCCCCCTCAAGCCTGTGATCTCCAGCTTTGAGTGTCCCTCAGAGAAAGCCCCTCGCCCCGGGGGCTATGGAAGCCCGGACCCCGGACCTGCACCCCTGGCGGCCGGCCCAGCCTGTGCTTCTGACCGAGTGAGGCGGCTCGGGCCGCCCTGCCCTCCGTCCGAGCATGGAGGTGCCCGGGCCCCTCGTGTCCAGCAAGCCGGGCGAGACCTCGGTCAAATGGCAGCTCTGCTACGACATGACGGCCAAGATGTGGTGGATGGTGAGTGAGGAGGTGCCTGCTGTTGCTGGCCAGGGGCTTGGGCAGGGACTCAGACCGCCATCTCGGGGGGCAGGAGGGGACGGCGGGCAGACGGGGGCTTCTCGCCCCATTTTCCAGCCTCTTGGATCTGGGGACACTTGGACGTTGGTGAAGGGGAGTCAGGCATGGTTAGCGGTTGGCGGTGACCCGTCCCTGAGTGTTTAGAAAATGGGGAAAGGTGATTGGAAGTGGGGAAACCAAGGCCAGGCGATGGAGAAAAAGTTATTCCACTTGGAAGCATGACCGGGTTGCCCAGAGGCAGCTGAGAGTCCAGATTTGACTGTGTCCAGAGCGGCCAAGGGCGCCGAGAGAGGCCATCCTCTGAGAAGGTTTTCAGAGAGTTGACTGGACCTGAAACCTGGCAGTGGCCGAGACTCAGTTGCCCTCAGGGCCTACGAAAGGAAGTTCTGAGCGCAGGAAGGCATGGGGCCTGGGGGCTCTGGGGGCCAGATTAACAGACAGAAGGCGGCAGGCTTATGATCTGAGCCACTGTAGGAACCTGGCCGCACCTCTGCCCGTTTCTGGGCTCCCAGACCTCAGAGAGGGTATGGGCACCCCGTAGTATCTGCTCCTAGGACTGGGCACCCTTCTGGAAGCTTCGAGGTAGATGGGCACGTTCAGGTTCCAGCCGATGGGAGAGGAGACATTCTAGAGTAGGCTGTGGCTCCTGGAGGCTGGGGGCTGGGGGCTGGACATTTGCTGCGGCTCTCTGACCAGCATGAGGCCGTAAGCCAGTGTACCGTTGTCTGCCCCACTGCCCATCTATCCATCTGTCCCTCCAGCAGCTGGCCTACCACCCAAAGTGGAATTGTGAAACCCTCTGCCTACCTGTATGGTTCTAGGTCTGAACCTGGGTGTGCTGTGTGACCTCAGGCCAGTGACTTGCCCTCTCTGGTCCTCAGGTTTCCCCATGAGGGAAACGGTTTGGGGTCTGGACATCTCAGGCTTGGCAGCCAGTGTTCTCCAAGGAGAACTGAGCCTTAGATGGGAGATCTCCTTTGATCCCTCATTACAACCCCCCTGGAGTTGAGGTGACTCAAGTTGGTTGGGGGCAGGAGGAGCTGATTGCTCTTGGAGTATGAAGGTTTTGGGGTCCACCAGTTCAGAGGTGTTCCCACATTCCTGAGAAGTGTTGTGCATTGCTTTCATTTTCATTCCTCATTTAGCCAACACTGATTAAACACGTACTGTGCCTCTAGCCCTGTTCTGCTGCTGAGGACACACCAGTGACCCAGACAAAGATCCCTTTCCTCTTGGGGCTGATGTTGCAATACGGGAAAAAAGCAAAATCAGTGCACAAAATCAGATTTAGTTATGATTGTGGAAGGGGTTCTAAGAAGCTGGAGGCTTTGAGCTAGGCTGGGCAATCTAGGAGGCCTTCACTGAGGAGGTGACATATCACCTGAGACCAGGCAGATGACAAAATTCATTAGAAGCGAAAAGGGCCCATGCAAAGGCCCTGGGGCAGGACTGTGCCTGGTGTACTGGAGGAACAGTAAGGAGGCCATGTGGAGCAGACTGAGCGAAGGGTAGAGAGGGAGGAAGGGAGGGGATGGAGGGGATGGGGCCGGTCGTGCAGGGTCTTGGGGGCCATTGGGAGGACTCAGGCTTTTACCCCGAGGGAGGTTGGAGCCCTGAAGGGCTGTGGGCAGAGGAGGGATGGGGCCTGTTTTACATTCTTTAAAGTTCCCTTGGGGAGAAGGAATTGTCTGAGACTGACGTGGCAGCTGGTACCAAGGGGAGGCCGGGAAGCATCCACGCCAGCTATGATGGGTGCCTGGGGGGTGGAGGGAAGTGGATGGATTGCAGATGAAGAAAAGCGAGAACCTGACGATTAGATTGGAAGCTCAGATAACGGCATAATTTGCTTAAAGTCACCCAGGAAGTGGCAGGCAGAGCTGGAAACTGGAGGAGACAGCTGGGGCTGAAGGTCAGAAATGAGCGGGCAATTCCCTATCACCTACCGCCAGGGTCTTGGGAAAGTCGAGCAGAACTGGCACTTTGTGACAAGGAAAATAGTTCTGTGCAAACTTGAGGTCTTATCAATAGAGGCAGAAGCCCCAGTACAAGGGAGGTTATGGATCAGCTATTGGGCTTCCCTTGTGGCTCAGCTTGTAGAGACTCTGCCTGCAATGTGGGAGACCTGGATTCGATCCCTGGATTGGGAAGATTCCCTGGAAAAGGGAAAGGCTATCCACTCATTCTGGCCTTGAGAATTCCATGGACTGTATAGTCTATGGGGTTGCAAAGAGTGGGACACAACTGAACAACTTTCACTTCCATGGATCAGCTAAGGACAGGTATCAAACCGGGATATATCCGGAAGAGCAAAGAGAATGGGGTTCAACAGCCTGCAGGTAAAGACTGAGACTTGGGGCCTCAGCCCTAAAAAGCCTGGGCAAATTTAGTCAAATTCACCATCTTGTTCTGGACTCAAGTCTCAAGCTTGGTTACCTGGGCCCCACACAGAAGATCTGCCCCAGCCCCACCCACATGGAGCTCCCAACACAAGAGCTGAAACAGCCAGACCCAAGATAGGTCTTAAATCTCCCCAGGTGAGGCTGTCCTTGGGCACAGGAAGCCGAGGAGGTTGTAGGGGAGGGCGTTGAGGTCTATGTAATGCCAGAAGGCAGGGTTCAGCCTCTGCAAGGAGGGTTCAGCCTCAGCTCATCCTTAGGAAGAAGGCTGAAAGGTAATAAGGCATCCATCACAGGAGGCATCCAAGCCCCACCTGGTGGGAACTGCATCCTCTTAAGTGGAGAGGATCAAGCGAGTCTAAAAAGGTCCCTTTACGCTCAGAGCTTCAACGATCGCAAGGTGGGTGAAGGGACCAGGCAGCATTCAAAATGTGGGTCTGGACAGGGGAGTGTGGGGAAGTGTCCAAGATTTCAGTCTCAGTCCCCAGTACCCCAGGCAGACTCAACATCTACAGTGACCGGGGTCCATGGGACTGTCAGTGTCCTCAGAAACATTTTAAGTTTTTTTAAAAAATAATGAGAAGAACACTGAGTATGATAATAATGAACATACAGCAGTGAGTCTAGCCCGGATTATGTTCATGTGTTTACCAACGCAGCCAGAAAGCATAATTGTTAATAATTTTATTTTTAGGGAGGAAGGCAAAATTCACTGGGCCCTCAAAAGTCATAATGCAGCTCTGTTTGTTCACTCTCTGTTCATTCATTCAAAGAGCAAATTAGCTCACATTTCTGAACCTCAATTTCCTCACCTGTAAAATGGGGGTGGGGAGCATGAATGATAAGGCCTCTCTCCTACAGGGTCTTTGTGGGAAATCCAAAGAGCTTATGACGGTGGAGGTGTCTGGCAAGCTGTTAAGGGCTGTGCCCAGGTCAGGAACTGTGTGATACTCACACAGCTAAAGCAGGAGAGATTGTGGTTAGATTCTAGGAGGACTTCATGGCTGCTCGCTCCATCTATTCAGAGGGTGCCTACTACGTGTCAGCAGCGAACCAGGCTGACCCAGCCCTGCCCTTTCTAGGCTCATGGTCCAGCTTGGGGTGGGGGTGGGGAGTAAGAGAGAAAATGAATAAACACAGGAGACAATTTCAAATTGATAGGGAAGCTTTAAAGACATATGCAGAGAGAGCGATGGACCTGACCGGGGAGCCGGGTGTGCAAGGAAGGTCTGTCTCTTTGAGTTGCAACCTGAGTGATCGCAGGGACTAAAGATCTGGAGGTCGTGAGCACAATGCATGCAAAGGCCCTGGGGCATGACTGTGCCTGGTGTGTTGGAGGGACAGCAAGGAGGCCCGTTTGGCTGGAGCAGAGCGAGCAAGGGGGAGAGAGGGAGGAGGGGATGGGGCAGGTCGTGCGAGCCTTGTGGGCTTGTGGGGAGGACTTGGGGTTTTATGCAAGGGGCACTAGCAAGCCCTGGGAGGGCTGTGAGTAGCGGAGGGCCTCCCCATCTGCCAAGGAGGTCTCTCTGCCAGTCTGCGAGTACCGCCCGCTGCCTCCCCCGCCGTGTGCCCGGCGCTGGGGTGGGATTCGGGGGGCACGCAGTCTCCCCAGCCCCCGGCCCGCGCCCGCCCGGCCGCCGCCCACTCTGCCCACATCTGAGGGACTGAGGAGCCGGACAGTCTGCTGCAAACCACGGAATGTTTCCCGGAGCGCCCGGGCCGGGAATGTCGGCGGTGAGGAGGGGAAGGGCGGGGAGCCCCGGAGAAGAGAGTTGGGGAGACACAGAGAGCAGGGCCGGGGCGGGGGGATGGGCAGTGCAGACCCGGACAGCACAGAGGGCAGAAGGGGTCACAGTATGCCACCCTCCACTTTACAGAGGGGGAAACTGAGGCACGGGATGGTAAATGGATTTGTCCACAGAGCTAGGGTTGAAGCAGCATAAGGATTCGAACCCAGGCCACTAGGCTGCAGAGCCTGGGGGCTTCACCGCTAAAGAAGTCAGTGCGATATTTTGTGAATGAATGAAAGAATGAATGAATGGTCTCCAAGTGAGTGAATGAAGGCAGCCGACCCTGCCAGCCCCGCCTCTCACTTCAGCCCGAGACGACTTGTCCCTGACCACATGCACGAACCCCCCACCTCCACCCTGACTCCAAGTCCCAGCACTTTCCCACCTTCCAGAAGCCCTTCCTCTCTCCCACCCTTTCTTCTCCTGGGCTGGCAAATGTGGGGTGTGAAGACCCTCCCCTGGGGGCTCCTGAGGCTGCCCCTCCAGGAGCAGGGCAGAGCTGGCCGCTGCTCATTCTAGAAGTCAAGAGAAGGGACAGAGTGGCTCAGAGAGGGACAGCACCTTTCCCAAGGTCACACAGCGAATCGCCATAACTTCACCGTGCTGAGCAGACAGCTCAAGACAATAACCAACTGGAGTCTTCCCAACAAGCCCACAAAGGAGACTTGTTGCCCACATTCCAGATGAGGATACAGACTCAGAGAGGGGCGGTAGCTGTGTGAGGATGCAGAGATGTGCCAGAGCAACATAGCGGCGCAGGGCTTGCCTTCTGAAGCAGCCTCCATCTCTGTCATCCGTGAGTGGCTGCTATTACTGGAGGTCAGGTCACCCGGTTGGTGAGTGTCACACCCTGGCCCCACACCAGCTGCTGACACGGTGCTCTGGTCCATCTCTACACCTGGTGGCCTTGCGAGGCTCCGAGAACCTGAGGGGCAGAGCCGAAGGCAGGGTGGAAGAGGCTGGTCCTTAGATGGAAACCCAGGGAACAGGCTCTGTTCGGGAGGGCTCCCTGGAGGAAATGGCATGTGAGCCAAGCTGGGGCGGGGGGGATGCCAAGGCTTTCAGCTCAGAGAGATGGCAAGGAGGGCATTCCTGGCAGAAGGAGCCACACAGAGGCAGGTGTGGCGGTGGGGATGTGCTGGGTGTGACCGAGCTAAGGTGGGGAGGAAATGAGGAGGCAGAGTGGGGCGAGAGGGAAGTGTGAAGCCAGACCCTGGTGGGCCTAGCCTGGAGGGATGCAGAGCAAGGCCTTCCTTCTGGGGTAGCAGGGAGCCATAGAGGGTGTTTGAGCATGGAGGGGTGTGACCAGATTTCAGGCAGCTGTGACATTTGGAATGGAGGCCAGGAGGAAATGGAGGTGGTGATACACATGGCAGAAAGTGAGACCTGGGCATGGGTGGGAGAGTCCCACGGGGGTGAATGAGAATGTGGGGGGCCACAAGCTGTGGAGTGGGAGATGGGGGAGGATGTGAGGCTAATGCTGGGATCCCAGCTTCAGGGACAGAAAGCAAGGGTGGGATTGTTCCTGAGATGGGAGCATAAGGGGCAGGCAGGACTGTGCAGGAAGATGCTGAGTCTAGCGACCCTAAGGGATGGTCTGGGAGGAATACTAGGT
This sequence comes from Ovis aries, assembly GCF_016772045.2. Lineage (NCBI taxonomy): Eukaryota > Metazoa > Chordata > Mammalia > Artiodactyla > Bovidae > Ovis > Ovis aries. The sequence continues at coordinate 18,333,626 of NC_056058.1, read as the reverse complement.
AAGGTGTGGAGAAAACCACTGGGGCCCAAAGTAGTGCCTGGTTCATGTTAGGTGATCAGTAACTGCTTGTCCGTGGCAGGGAGCGATAGAGGGATGGAGGGGTGGATGGATGGATGAGTGAGTGGGTGGGTAGGTGGATAGACTGTGGGTGGATGAATACTTGAGTGAGTTGGGGGATGGATGGATGAGTAGAGGGATGGATAGACTGTGGGTGGATGGATGGATGATGGATGGAAATAAGTGGATGGATAGACTGTGGATGAGGGATGGATGGATGGATGAACATATGGACAACTGGGTGGCTGAATGGACAGATGGGTGGGTGGAGGTTGAAGACAGAAGTGGCTGTCAGAGTGTGAAGGACAAAGGACCGAGTACAACCCGGGAAATCCCCAGTGTAGGGCCAGGCTGGTGAGATTTGGGGCAGGCAGAAATCATGTTAGTTGCCCCCTAACTGCTTCTCAGTGAGGCCCCCCCAAGCCCTCTCCTCTGCCCTCACTCCCTGTAGATGGCTATGGGGCTGGATGCTCCTCTGCACACACACACATGGCTCAGCTCTGGGGGGCCCACCGCACACAAATCAGTGGAAAATTAAACTAGTGCCTGTGCGCTGGTTATCGGTGGCCTCAGCTGGGCCACTTAATGACCCCTTTCTGGGGATTGTTACCAGCTGGAGATGGCTGGGGGAGGGCATCAGCACCAAGCCACCCAATCTGAAAGGGAGAGGGAGGGGGTGGTCCCTGGAAGCAGTGCTGCTGGGGAGAGCCGAAGGGCCATATCTTGGAAAGATGGCGCTGGTTGCTAGGTATGGGCCCACCTGGGCCGCGCTTCCTGGTGGGTCTTCCCTCGGGGCCTCTGCCCTGCAAGGCCTCCTGCAAAGGCGCCTCATAGTTTTAGCTCATCTTTTAAGTCTCGGTCCGCCACCTCCAGACAGTCCTCCCAGACGAGATCAACTACTCCCGTCATTCACGCTCAGAAACGTCTGCCCTGCCCACCCGTGTGTATAATCTTAGCTCCCTGGTGTCACGCAAGGGAGTTAAGAGCAAGAACTTCACTTTGCCACTCGCCAGCTGTGTGTCCTTGAGTAAGTCGCCTTCCCTCTCGGCGCCTCCTTTTCCTCATCCGTAAAACAGGGATGATAATAACTCCTTCCTCATAGAGCTGTTGGGAGGATTCAGTGAGCTATTCAGGGAAAACTGGTAATTACTGAACATGGACTAAATGCTGGGCAGTGCCATTTACGGAGGGGGTCCCTGAGGCCCACAGTTGGATAAACTGACCTGATACTATCATTGTGTCCTTCAGTCCTGATTCCCCAGCTCCCATCTTGGTCTCCACAGTCTGTTATCCCCATAGTGGCCACCAGAGGGAGGCAGTGAGCACCCGGGTCAAGTTACACTTCCGCCACGGCCCCTCCCTGTTCCCGACAGACTTCCAGGGCCTGTAACTCCCTTGGGGGGCGGAAAACCCAAGTCCTCCCTGTGGACCACAAGGTCCTGCATAAACCGCCCCACCGCCTACCTGCCCGCCTTTCCTCCCTCTCCCCCTCGCTCACTCTGCTCCAGCCACACAGGCCTCCTCCCCCTTCCACAATGAACCTGTCACAGCCCTGCCCCAGGGCCTTTGCACTGACCATGCCCTCTGCCTTAGATGCTGTTTCATATCCCCTTTGCCAAGCTGGCTTAGTTTCATTCCTCCGTCTTCAGCTCAAATGGCCCTCAGACAGCCTCACTTCCCAACTAAAGCAGGTCTTTCTTTTGTCCTGTCCTTACTCCTCCCCCATTCTCCTGAATGCAGCAAGCACAGGTTGCAATTATATTCTGTAATTCCGTATCCCCTACTGTGCCACAAGTGGGAGCGGGGATTTCTGCCCTGGCCTTCTCTGGGTTCCCAGTGTTCTGTATAAGGCATGACACACAGGAGGCGCTGAAATTATGTATTGAAAAATGAATAAAGGAATATTAATAAATATCACGTAAATAATGTGGCTGACAAAGTGGTCACGAACTCCCATCTCTCCAAGCTCAAGCATCTTTATTTCCCCTCCGCTGGCTGACATCACTTTGCTGATAAAGGACCATACAGTCAAAGCTGTGGTTTTTCCAGTAGTCATGTACAGATGTGAGATTTGGACCATAAGGAGCGCTGAGCGCCGAAGAATTGAAGCTTTCAAGCTGTGGTGCTGGAGAAGACGCTTGAGAATCCCTTGGACTGCAAAGAGATCAAACCAGTCAATCCTAAAGGAAATCAACCCTGAATATTCATTGGAAGGACCGATGCTGCAGCAGAAGCTGCAATCCTTTGGCCACCTGACGCAAAGAGCTGACTCTTTGGAAAAGACCCCGATGCTGGGAAAGATCGAAGGCAGGAGGAGAAGGGGACGACAGAGGATGAGATGGTCGGATGACATCACTAACTCAATGGGCATGAGTTTGAGCAAACTATGGGAAATAACAAGGACAGGGGAGCCTGGCATGCAGCAGTCCATGGGGTTGCAAAGAGCTGGACACAACTGAGCGACTGAACAACAGCAAAGGTCTTAATTGTGGCACGCAAGATCTTCCTTGTGTCATGGGGGATCTTTCACTGTGGCACACAGAGTCTTTAGTTGTTGTGTACAGACTCCAGAGCACGTGGGCTTCAGTAGTTACAGTAGGTACATGTACAGTAGGTACATGGGCTTAGTTGCTCTGCAACACGTGGGAGCTTAGTTCCCCGACCAGGAATCAAATGCTCATACCCTGCATTGCAAGGTGGATTCTTAACCACTGGACCCCCAGAGAAGTTTGTCGTGTATCTTTTGAATTAGGGTTTTCTCTGGATATATACCTAGGAGTGGGATTGCTGGGGAATATGGTAACTCTTATTTAGTTGTTTTTTTTTTTTTTTCTGGGAGGAATCACTTGTGTCCTCCAGGGTTTGTTTTATTTTATTTTTTTTCAAAATTTATTTTTTATTTTTTAAATTTTAAAATCTTTAATTCTTACATGCGTTCCCAAACATGAACCCCCCTCCCTCCCTCCCCATAACATCTCTCTGGGTCATCCCCATGCACCAGCCCCAAGTATGCTGTATCCTGCGTCAGACATAGACTGGCGATTCGATTCTTACATGATAGTATACATGGTAGAATTCCCATTCTCCCAAATCATCCCACCCTCTCCCTCTCCCTCTGAGTCCAAAAGTCCTTTATACACATCTGTGTCTTTTTTGCTGTCTTGCATACAGGGTCGTCATTGCCATCTTTCTAAATTCCATATGTATGTGTTAGTATACTGTATTGGTGTTTTTCTTTCTGGCTTACTTCATCCATGTATAATCAGCTCCAGTTTCATCCATTTCATCAGAACTGATTCAAATGAATTCTTTTTAACGGCTGAGTAATGCTCCATTGTGTATATGTACCACAGCTTTCTTATCCATTCATCTGCTGATGGACATCTAGGTTGTTTCCATGTCCTGGCTATTATAAACAGTGCTGCGATGAACATTGGGGTACATGTGTCTCTTTCAATTCTGGTTTCCTTGGTGTGTATGCCCAGCACTGGGATTGCTGGGTCATAAGGTCGTTCTATTTGCAATTTTTTAAGGAATCTCCACACTGTTCTCCATAGTGGCTGTACTAGTTTGCATTCCCACCAACAGTGTAGGACGGTTCCCTTTTCTCCACACCCTCTCCAGCATTTATTGCTTGCAGTTATTTAGTTTTTTAAGGAACCTCCATGCTCCTCTTCATAGTGGTTGTATGAATTTACATTCCCACCGACAGTGTAGGAGAGTTCCCTTTTCTTCACACCCTCCCCAGGTGTGAAAGTAGGTAGTGGGGCCAGAGGGTGGTGGAGGAGACAGGCAGTCAGTGTTTAATGAGGACAGAGTTTCAGTTTGGGAAGATGAGAAAGTTCTGGAGATGATGGCGGGGATGGTTTGCATGTCAATATGAATGTGCGTAATGCCGCTGAGCTGTGAGCTTAAAAATGATTAATACATTAAATTTTATGTTCTATGTATTTTACCACAATTTTTTAAGGTGCATCCATGCAGTGGACTTCAGCCCTTAACAAGGTGCTTTGGTTATTGATCCGTAACCATCTCTTGCTAGCGTGTCAGGTGTATCCAACTGTTTGTGACCCTGTGGACTGTAACCCACCAGGCTCTTCTGCCCATGGGATTTTCCAGGCAAGAGTACTGGAGTGGGTTGCCATTTCCCCCTCCAAGGCATCTTCCCGACCCAGAGATCGAACCTGCGTTTCTTGCATCTCCTGCGTTGCAGACAGATTTTTACCGCTCGAACCCTGGTAGAATCCCTCTGTTAGGACAAACCAAGTGATAGAGGTCGCAATGCTTATGGATCCCACGAGAGGGCAGCATGTGACCAGGAGACCTGCCCTAACCCTTTGATCCATATTCCCACGTTATTGAAGATTTCCTTTCTGTTTCCTATCTTTGTTTTATTTACCTCCGTATTTCTGTCCTTTTTTCCTAATCCTGTCCTTCCATAGGCAAATGTCTTCAGTGTCAATGTGTATCTTCTTCACATCTTTGTGTCCTTGAAAATGTATTTTGTTAGGCTGCACATATAGGTAATAGGCCTGGAAGTGAAAGTGAATAGTGAAAGTGTTAGTGGCTCACTCATGTCTGACTCTTTGTAACCCCACGGACTGTAACCCCCCAGGCTCCTAGGTCGATGGGATTTTCCAGGAAAGAATAATGGAATTTTTACAGGAAAGAATAGAGGATTCCCTTCAGGGAAACTTCCTGACCCAGGGATCGAACCTGGGTTTCCTGCATTACAGATGGATCCTTTACTGTCTGAGCCACCAGGGGAGTTAACAGGCCTGCAAAAATGATGCAAAAGTGAATGGTGTGTCTGTGTGCCAATAAAACTTTATTTCTGAAAGGCAGGGATGGGCTACATATTCGTCAAGGTTCTCCAGAGAAGCAGAACCAACAGGGTGTGTGTGTGTGTGGGTGTGTGTGTGGGTGTGTGTGTGTGTGTGTGTGTGTGTGGACATAAACAGACATAGGTATAAGTAGATAAATACATTTATTTTAAGAAGTTGCCTCATGTACTGTGGGAACTGGCCAGTCTGGAATCTGCAGGGCAGGCCAGCATGCTGGAAATTCAGTTAAGAAGTAATGTTGCACCTTTGAGTCTGAAATCTGCAAGCTGGGCAGGCTGAAGACAGGCAGGACTTCTGTGTGACAGTTTTGTGGCAGAATTCCTCCTTTCATCAGGAAACCTCAGCATTTGCAGTTGGATCCTTCAACTGACTGGATGTTTGGTTGTTTCCAGTTTGGGGCTTTTATGAGCGAAGCTGCTGTGGCCGTTCCTAAGCATGTCTTCTTGTGGGATGCTGCATTGCTGTTCGGAGAAGGTGATGGCAACCCACTCCAGTGCTCTTGCCTGGAGGATCCCATGGATGGAGGAGCCTGGTAGGCTGCAGTCCATGGGGTCACGAAGGGTCGGACGCGACTGAGCAACTTCACTTTCACTTTTCACTTTCATGCATTGGAGAAGGAAAAGGCAACCCACTCCAGTGTTCTTGCCTGGAGAATCTCAGGGACGGGGGAGCCTGGTGGGCTGCTGTCCATGGGGTCGCGCAGAGTCGGACACCACTGAAGCGTGGCAGCAGGCTGCATTGCTGTTGGGTGTATATATCTACCTCTGGCAACTGCTAGTGAGTGGCTGCTTCCCAGAGGGGCTGCTGTAGTCTCACACACACACACCCTCACACACGCACACGGGCTCTCAGCAACCCTCAGCACCCCCTGTCTTTCCCTGACAGGTGTAAGGTGATACCAACTGCACTGCTTATGGTGGACCATTTCTCCTCTGAAAGCTGCTGGTTCATACACATTGTTCAGTCTGCTCTAGGGATACCACCTTTTTGAAATGGTTTTGAGGAGCAGAGCCACCATATTGTATACCTCCAGGGTAAACATTCCCACTGGGATGTCTTGGAACTCAATTAGACTAGAGTGAGAGTGACTCCACCTGCCATATGCAATACAGCAGCCCTGACTAGGAGTTCCTGTACACTCCAGCTGTTGGTCCTGGCATTTCTCCTCCTGTCCCTTCATCTCTCTATTCGCTCTGTTCCTAGTGTCCTAGGAACAGAAGTCTTTCATTTTAATGTCCTAGAATTTACACATCCTTTGCTGTCTCATGTAGCTCAGTTGTTAAAGCATATGCCTGCAATGTGGGAGACTAGGGTTCAGTTCCTGAGTCGGGAAGATCCCCTGGAGAAGGAAATGGCAACCCATTCCAATATTCTTGCCTGGAGAAAACCATGGACAGAGGAGCCTGGCAGGCTACAGTTCACGGGATCACAAGAGTTGTACACAACTTAGCGCTGTCTTTCTTTCTTTGTCTTCTAGTTTGTGCTTCAGAGGTTTTGTTTACAAAGTCGTTTCCCACCCCCAGGTCCTAAAGTTCTTCTCCTACATCTTCTTCTGCCAATGGTCCCATTCTTTTTTTCACATTTAGGTCTTTAATCTAGGGAGACATCCATCTGTAGGTGACATCAGCCAGGGAGACAGTTTGAGTTTTCTCAAGGAGCAAGTCAGTTTTCCCCAAGACCGTTTGTCCAGCTGCCCTAGTCTTTCCCTTGTTGGCTTGTGATGTCACATCTGCAGATATCCGAGGACACACCTCTAGACTCTCGAATGTCTCTGATGAGTCTGTTTGATGACTTTATTATAATTACTGTAGTGTTTTGGCTGCCCTGGGTTTTCGTGGCTGTGGGCGGGCTTTCTCTAGTCATGGTGAGTGGGGGCTACTCTCTAGTTGTGGGGCACAGGCTTCTCATTGTGATGGCCTTTCTCTTGTTGCAGAGCATGAGCTCCAGGGCACACGGGCTTCAGTAGTTGTGGCATATAGGCTTAGCTGCCCTGCAGGGCAGTGGAATCTTCTCAGAACAGGGATAGATCCCACATTCCCTGCACTGGAAGGCAGATTCTGACGCCCTGGACCACCAGGGAAGTCCCATCATTTGATTATTTTAAACATCTTGACCTACTGGCTGCAATTGGTGAGACGTGGAAGTTTACTCTATTTGACAGTGGGCAAAACTGAGACTCAGGGGAAGGCAAGACAGTTCCTAAAGTCATACTGTCCGAGGCTGAGGGGACAGTCAGGACCGGAAGCTGGGGCAGGTTGAGTGTTTTCTTTGGTTTTGTTACATCTGTTAGTTGCAAAGCAGGGGGAGGGGGACGGGGTCACAAGTTTTTTCTATTAAAAGGTAGATGGTCAATATATTTAGCTGTGTGGGCCATTCAGCCTCTGTCGCCGTTACTCAATCCTGCAGTTGTACCATAAAAGCAGCATATATGACATGTACCTAAATGGGATGGCTCTGTGCCAATAAAACTTTATTTATAAAAACAAGCAGTGGGCTGGACGTGGTCAGAGTCTGCTGACCACTGGCCTAAATGTTTATCAGACTCCTACTGGGTGTCGAGCCCTGTTCCAGGCACTGGAGATACAGCAGTGACCAAGCCAGGTGTACACAGACACAGTATCTAATCAATGCTGAGGCTATGAAACAAACAAACAAAACTAGGATGATAGGCGGGTGGCAAGTGGAAGGGATGAGGGAGAGAAGGCCTTATAGAGAAATGTCCTGAAAGATGAGAAGCCAGCCTTAAGACATTGGGGGAATATAGCCCTGGCAGAAAGTGTAGTCTGTGAAGAGGTCTGGGCACAGGACCGGTCCTGGTGTATTGGAGGAACAAGAAGGAGGCCCATGAGGCACGAGCAGAGTGAGTGAAGGGGAGGGAAGGAGCAGGGGAGGGGACGGAGGGGATGGGGCAGGTCATGCAGGGCCTTGTGGGCCGTGACGATGACAGTGGATTTTACTCTTAGAGCAATGAAGAGCCATGGAGAAATTGGGAGACATTTTTCAGATGGGATTGGGTGGAGGCAGGAGTGAAGTCCAGGAAACCAGAGAGGATCTGAATCAGCCCCCACTGGGCAAATTTCTTCACCTCTCAGATTCTCAGTTTTCCCATCTATAAAATGGGACCCATGAAATCCACTTAACCCCGCAGCAAAGCAAGAGTGCATGGAATGTTCATACCCGCAGGTTGTAAAGTCAGAGGCAGATCGGGGGTCTATCCTGAGCACTTAGAAACCACGTGTGCCCGGTCGGTGCCCCACGCACAGTGGACCCACAGGGATGTTACAGGCTATGAGCAGTGGAGGAAGTTAGGTAACTGGCCATCTGGAAGACAGAAGAGCTGGAGGAGGGAGAGAGCAGAGGATGAAGGACTGAAGCCTGGCCCTGCTTGCCAACTCCTCGGGGCAGAGCCCCTCCTGCCGCCTCCCATCTCACTCTCCCTGGATCTGCGCCAGTCACAGGGTGGGGGGGTTCACAGAGCTGCCTGATAGATTCAGTTACAGTGGTGAGTGTGTGTCCCGAAGGCTGGCGACAGGTGGTCAGCATGGGAGGAAGTGGATCGTGGGCTGGACCAGCATGGAGTCTGCCCTGTATGACTGTCTGGGCCATATAGAGATCGGGGAGTCTATCCTGCCCCCTCCCTGCCTCTGGGGACATCCAACACCTGCAAGGAGGCAGCGGGAAGCCAGCCTGGGCATTGGGAGGAGTGGGAATGCCACCCTCTCCCTCATCCAGTCCAGTTACTGCCGCTGGCCATGTCCCTGACCTTTCTCCCAGATCCCGGAGCTGAGTAATAGTTACCGGAAAAAGAAGTCAGCCAGCTGAGTGGTTGCAGCGCATCCTCCTTGGGGGTGGGGGTCACTCTGGATCCCCAGCCTGGTTGTTGGAGGCCAGGGTACCATGGCTGTGATGTGTGATGGGAACAAGTTTCCTCTTCCCCTCCCCCTGCACTGTTTATCCCCTATTGCGCCAACAGTCCCCCAACACAGGTCCCCCCCAAAAAAGTGACACTGCTGACCTCCCCTTGTAGCTCCCCACAAGGCCTGATGGGTGGATGCACAGGTCCAGGCATCTCTGGTTGCCCCATGTTTCCTGGCGCTTTAGTCCTGCAAGTGTCTGAGTCCAGGAGGAGCCAGGCAGCACCTTGGCCGGGAGCCTCGGAGGGCAAAGTGAGCTGGATGCGAACCTCAGCTCTGTCACTTCTTTGCAGGATGACCTTGAGCAGGTGAGCCTCCCTTTCTGAGCATCATTCTGCCTCTGGGAAATGGGAGCCATAAAACAGCCCTTCCTGGTTTTGTGAGGTTGCCAAGGGATTCCCATGTGAGCGTCGCAGCACAGAGCATGTTCCTGAGTGGCTGTGCAGTACACATGAGCAGCGCCACAGTCGTGTGCAGCGTGCTTCCTGGGTGCCTGTGGAGCTGGCATTCCAGGAGAGAGACAGACTACAGAGGAAAAACAACACATACTATCAAGGGACGCTGAATGGCATATGGAAAACTGAAATGATTGTTAGACTTCATTATTTTGCAGTCAGCATTCGTTTTTAGAATATTTTTTATTTTTGGCTGCACTGGGTCTCCACTGCTGTGTGCGGGCTTTCTCTAGTTGCCATGAGTGTGGGGCTACCCTCTAGGTGTGGGGCGTGGGCTTCTCATTGCTGTGGCTGGCAGGCTCTAGAGCGCAGGCCCAGTAGTTGTGGCCCTCAGGCTTAGTTACCAAGCAGCATGTGTAATCTTCCTAGACCAGGGATCAAGCCCGTGTCCCCTGCATTGGCAGGTGAATTCTTAACCACTGGGCCACCAGGGAAGTCCATCAGCAATGTTGATAGCCAATGGATGGTGTGGCTAGCCCACATTTCAGCTTCCAAGCCCTCCCAAGGTCTAGGATTATTCAGCACCAACCGTGTACTATGCTCCAAATGCTTAAACCTGCAAAACCCATTCTCCAGAAGAGAACTTGAGGCCTCGGGTTTGTCCAGGGTCAGGAGCCGGTTGTGCAAGGCAGAATCTGGGAGTGGATCTGCCAGGTGGCACACTTCCTAGACCCGTCTCCCCCTCCTTGGGCAGAGCTGGCGCCCTCCCAGAGGCACCGGCCCCTGCAGCCCCCAAGCTTCCCCCAGCAGGTGTCCAAGAGGGCTGGGTTGGGGAGGGGGTAGCTCCAGTGGAGCAGGGCAGAGCAGGAGCGGAATGCCACCTCCCCCAATGCTGCCTGGGAAACGGCAGGACCTAATCCTGGCTCCAGAGGACACATCGTACCCATACCGGAGATTATATAAACCAACCTCTCCAAGCGCTGGCTTTATTCTTTCAGGCTTTCCCCCGCCCGCCCCGCATCTGTCATTCTTTAACCGCCTTGTTAACGGAGCTCTTGGCCAGGCCCCTCCCAGAAGGGGGCGGGGTCTGCAGTCTGACCTTAGCCACCGCCCCACCCCCAATCCGTGAAGATACAGTGGCCTCTGCCCACCCCCAAGTCCAGGCCTAGGTGGTGGAAGGGGCTCAGGGGTGGGGGGCTGGGCGTGGTGGGTGCAGCGCGTGTCTGAGGGATGGTAGTGGTGATGGTGGTTGCTAAGTCGTGTCCGACTCTTTGTGATCCCATGGACGGTAAAGCCCGCCAGGCTCCTCTGTCCATGGGATTTTCCTGGCAAGCATATTGGAGTGGGTTGCCATTTCCTCCTCCTGGGGATCTTCCCAACCCAGGGATGGAACCCGGGTCTCCTGCACTACAGACAGATTCTTTACCGACTGAGCTACCGAGGATGGAAGCATAGGGCCGAAAGTGAGGACACCCAAGTCAGGCTCCGGCCCCTCTCTGACCCCAGATTTGTCCCCTCAGTTTCCTCTTCCAGAAAGTGGGGGTCCCGCCCTGCAGGTTGTGGAGAAAGCCCCGGAGGGAGTGAGCGTATAGCAGGTGCTCAATTAACGCGGGCTGATGAACCAAAACGTGGGATGCACGCCGGGGACAGGGCAGCTTGGGACTGGACGGAAGACCTCATGGCCGTGGTGGTCCTCACCAAGACTCAGTGTGTTCCTTTGTGAAGTGGAGAGGCCACCTCCCCTCAGCCAAGCCTGTTCAGAGAGTCCTCAACACAAGGAAAAAAAATTTTTTTCTATTTCTTTAATTTTGTATCTACATGATATGATGGATAAATGTATGGTGATGGTGATGGTGGTTATGGTGGTGGTGGTTTAGTCACTAAGTCATGTCTGACTCTTTGCCACCCCATGGACTGTAGCTCGCCAGGCTCCTCTGTCCATGGGATTCTCCAGGCAAGAATACCGGAGTGGGTTGCCATTTCTTTCTCCAGGGGATCTTCCTAACCGAGGGATTGAACCCACATCTCCTGCATTGAAGGAGGATTCTTTACAACTGAGCCACCTGGGAAGCCCAAACATATAGTTATCATCAAAAAAAAAAATTAAAATAAATTAAAAAGTCTCTTATCCTTGAGGAAAAAAAAAGAAAGAACAACAACAACAACAAAAGTAAATAAATATGCAAGCCAGGCCTATTGCACAGACCAGCAAACCAAGACTGGGGTCCTCTGCCTCTGGGGCAGGGCGGGGAGAGTTGAGAAACCCAGAGGGCTGCCTCCCACCCCTCCACCTGATGGTGCCCAGTGGATGGGAGGCTGAGGAGGTGGAGAAATGAGCTGAGGGCATCAGTCCCCATGGTCCGATTCAAATTAATGCCAACCTGTGCTCTGAAACTCTGTCCCTCCATTGTCAGCTGGGCCAGGTGGGCAACAATGTCGAGGTGCCCGCCCTCCCCACCCCGCGGCTCTGCCCTTTACATAACCCAGCAGCACAGCCGGAAATCACAGTGCCAACGACTCTCTCCCTCTGTAACCGACTTCCTGCCGTTATGACCCACCTTGGGTGCCAGCCACCCGCTCCCCGCCCCCCAGCCTGGGCTGCAGTGCTAGGACTTCAATCCTCACCTGAGGCTCCCATTCCCAATAAATGCCCCCCTAAGTGGCACATCTACCTGGGTGTGACCTGGGGCCCAATTACCAGGCTCCTACCGCCCTCCTGACTTGCTCTCACTACTTGTTGGCTTCCCCCTACCTGGCTGCTGGAGGTCAGAGGGCAAAGGGCAAAGGCCAAGGAGCTCCCTTTTAAGACCTAGAGGAGCAGGAGTTGCCCCCTAACTTTTCGAAGGCAAAGAAACCTCCCATTTGGCAGGACTTTTAGGAGCAGCTGGCAGGAGGTGGGAGAGAGCCCCCATGGTGGGAAGAGGAGACCCCAGCCCTACTCAGGGGATGTGGGAGGGCTGTCTCTGGGCCCCTCCTCCAGCCAGCAAGGCAGCCTGCAAAGAGTGGCAACTGTGATCATCATGTGGATGTGCCCATTTTACAGATGGGGAAACTGAGGCAAGGATGCCTCCTGCTCAAGGCCACACCATCTGTGAGCAGCAGAGCTCGGGTCTGAGCCTTCAGTGGCCTGACTGCTGGGGCCTGGCAGGTGGGATTCAGGGGAAGAGGCCTCCTGGGCCCTGTGGGACTGGAAATCGCAGTGTCACTCCTGCCCCTTTGCTTCACGGAAGTGCATGATATCTGTTCCTTGCAGCAGCCCCGCCAGGCACATCAGTGAATTCCTCTCAGACCAATGGGGAAACTGAGGACCAGAAAACAGAAGCAACTTGTCTGAGTTCCCATATGACAACAGGAGACACGCAGCCTGGGGAGCCCTGAGCTGGGCGGTCACGGGGACCAGGTGGGCTGTGTCCCCACGGCCACCCTGAATTGCTCAGTGGCTCCCACCTCATGAGGTCCCAGCCTCAGCTTCTTCATTCGAAGGAGAGATACCAGAGACACAAGAGTGGGACTCTGGAGGCTGTGCCCAGGTTGGCATGTGTGGGCAGGCTCCAGAGTGCCAGGCGGTGCCCACGTCCACACCCAGGTGCTGTGCCAGGCCCTCTGGCAGAGGTGCTGGGTGGAGGCCTTCCCCAGTGGCCTCTGTGGAAGTCTGGGCTTGACTCCGGCCACCACCCTCCATGGCATTCTCAGTATCCCCAGCAATGGCAAGCTCCCCCACCAAGTAACCAGGCAAACTAATGACCAAACCAGGATTCCAACCCAGTTCAGCCTGACTCTAGAGCCAAGGGATCTGGACAGTATCAAAGCCCTCAGGGATACACTTCCCCAGCTGCTGGGCATCCCCTGCCCATGGGCAAATGGTCATGCCTCCTGGAACTGCAGTCTCCCTGTCTTGTCCAGAAGGGTCATCACTCACTTGCTCTTTGCTCTTCTCCAAGGATATGAAATGTTTCCAGTAGAGGGAATATTTCAGGTACATTTCCTGCTCTACCAGTCTCCAAACCCAGGAAGTGCTACTAGGTGTCTAACCCCAGTCTCTCTTGCTGCTTTGCTCCCCTTTCCTCCTGTTTGGAGGGCTGCAGGGATGAGCCCAGAGAAGCTGGGGGGCTGGAGGAACTCCACCCTGAGTGGGTCAACAGCAGCACCTCCCACCTTCTGGGAGGATTGGGGTGAAGGGCCAGGGAGCAGACCTACCTTGGCAGAAACAGGGGTATGAGTACAAGATGACCTGGGAAGCTAGCTGTATGTTGTACAGAACCCTGGAACAGACCCGCTTCTCTCTGGGCCTCAATTTCCCCATCTATAAAATGGAGGCAACAGTCCTACACCCCTGAAAGGGCAGCTTTGAGAATTACTGCATTGAGTCTGTAAAAGTTAGCACAAAGTAGGGCCCCATCGGCTGTTGATGTTCTTATTATGATACGAGTGAGTCTGTCTACACCATAGGCAAAGGTGCTACCTGTGGTGATTGTGGGCAGGTGCCTTAATTTGTGCATCAGTGAAATGGGCTAAGGAAGAATGGAAGCTCGGTGGCAGGGGGTAGAATGTGAGATGGTCATGTGTAGAAGAGGCATGGGAGGTACCTGGCACACAGTAGGTGCACAACAAAACTGTCCTGTTTTCATTGTCCTCACATCCCTTAGCTGTCAGGAAGATAAATGAAGCCCGCTCTGTAAAGGTCTGGCCCGCCGCAGGAGGATATATGCTTGCACACAACGTTTCCAACTTCCAAAACACCTAGCCCTCTCTTGCAGTTTCTCCCCCGTGGACACTGTGGATATTTGGGGAAGGGGATCATTCTCTGTGAGACTGTCCTGGGCACTGTGAATAAGGAGCAGCATCCTTTCCATCCCCCCCCCCCGATCATGACAACCGCAGATGTCCCCAGACACAGCTCAGTGTCCTCTGGAGGACAGAACCGCCCCTCTGAGAACCTCTACAGCCTCCTTAGCACCCTCACGTTCAGAGATCTCCTTTAGCAGAGGAGAGAATTCAGGCTCAGAGAGAGCACAGCACATCAGGGTGCAACCAGGCTCTACAGTCTCCCCAGGCAACCCATTGCTCAGGACACTAGTCCCACCTGGGGAGGGGTGGGCAGTCAATGTGATCGGCCATGCCAGGGTTCCAGAAACTGGTAGAAGGAGCCCAAGGCATGCCACAGTTGCAAAATCTGAGGGTGGCATGCCTGGGCAGTGCCACTGCCTTGGCCCCGCAGGCACCATCAGGATAGAAAAAGCAACTCAGAACTGGGCACCAGCACAAACAGTGGAATCCCGGGCCTGGATATGGGGTGGAGAAGAAGGAGCCAATCAGCTTGCGCCTGGCCGCGAGGCCTATCAGAACATGCCTGGGTACATGCTGGCCAATGACAATGCTCCAACAAGTCACGCCCCATCTCCAGGTGAAGCCCATTGGCCCAGCAAAGGGTTTCGGAGTGGGTCCCTTTAGTCCCCCAAATCTACCCCTCTTGGTCCCTTAGAGACATCCTTCTGCTGGTGCTTCCTAATCTGTGGGCCTCAGAGTTGATCTGAGGGAGCTCTTTGCTCAGATGTGAGCTCTTGGCCTGTTATCGTCTTAACAAAGCCCGAATTATACTTAAACGTTCAGTAAGTCACTCACTAAATACTTGTTGAGCAATTGCCATGTACCAGGCACTAAGGAAGTGAAGATGCAGAGGAAAAGCCACATTGGAAGGAGAGGAGTCAGGGCAGCAGGCATGGCACATGCAAGGCCCGGGGGCAGGGCCTGACCGGGCGTGTTAGAGGGATAGCTTGGAGGCCTGTGTGTCTGGAGCAGAGTGAGTGAAGGGGGGAGAGGGAGAAGGGGCAGGTCATGCAGGGCCTCAAGGGCCGCGGGGAAGACTTACTCATCCCGAGGGCAACAGGGAGCCCTGGAGGGCTTTAGACACTGATACGATGTGCTGTGCCACCTAAACACTGGGATTTGGGGTGCAGTCCTGCCTTTCTCTGGGCCTCCCAGTGGCGCTGGTGGTAAAGAACCTGCCTGCCAATGCAGGAGACGTAAGAGACTTCAGAGTTCAATCCCGAAGTTGGGAAAATCCCTTGGAGGAGAAAATGGCAACCCACCCCAATATTCTTGCCTGGAGAATCTCATGGACAGAGGAGCCTGGCAAGCTACTATCCATTGGTTCGCGGAGTCCGACATGACTGAAGCCACTTAGCACGCACAGACGCAATACGTACCTGTGGAGCTAATGTGAAGGCAAAGGAACATCCCAGCAAATAGCGTTTTACATAGTAGGCATACAATCTTCACCTGATCTAGCACAGCCCTCATTACCACCCACCTGGACCCCGGACATCGCTCATCCTGGGCCCCGACTCCCACCTGTTCCCTCAGTCTGTCCTCCCCGCAGCAGCTAGAGGGCGCCCGAGAGAACCTGAGTCAGGCCCCGCCCCCTCCTCTGCTTGGTGCGCTCCAGGGCTCCCATCTCCCTGGGATAACAGTCCAAGTCCTTTCTGAGGCTGGGAGGCCCAGCTCGACCTGCCGCACCCTCTTCCTGCCCTCCCTTCCTCCCTCGCTCACTCTGCTCCATCCACAGGGACCTCCTTGCTGTTCCTCCAATGCACCAGTTGTGGACCTGCCCCAGGGCCTTTGCAGGTGCTATGCCTTCTGAACCACTCTCCCTCTAGACACCCACATGGCTTCTTCTCCACCTCCTTTAGCTTATTAAATTGCACCCCCAAGCCTGACCCGCCCACTTCCCATCCCCATCTCTCTCATTTTTTTTTCTCCAAGTTACTCATCACCACCCAACTGTACATTCCCCTTCCATGTCTTGCTCCCCACCTATCTGCCCCTTTGCACCATGAGCTCCATGAGGGCAAGAATTTTTCGCTTTTTTTGTCCCCTACCGCATCCTCAGTGCCCAGAACAGTGCCTGGCAACAGAAGGTGCTGGATCAATGTTGTTAGATGAATTAATGAAAGAAGACTAATTCTCTTTAACCCCTCTGCATATGTTCTAGCTCAGCCCCCACCCCCTTCCAGTATCCCCTCTGCCCCACCCCTGCCCCACCCCACCCCCCAGCTCTGGGGGAGCCCCCAGGGTTCCCTGGGCTGAGAGAGGGAAAAGCAGGTGTGGTAAGAAGAACCCAGGGCTCCAGAGTCTGGACAGAGCCCCCCCCATACTCTGGCAATTGGGCAACCACCTCCAGCAGCCGTCAGCCACTTTGGCTGTCAACCGGGATTTGCTTTCTGAATTAGAGGAGGGGGAGTAATCAGGGCGGGTGTATTTGTGTTTGTGGGAAGGCTTCATGGCCTGGCGGCCTGGTGAGGTCTTGCTAGGTGACTGGCTGGAACTCAGTTCTGGCCCGATTCCCGGGATTGGGGGGACCGAGGAAATGGAGCCGTGTGTGTGTGTGTGTGTCTGTGTGTCTGTGTGCATGTGCACGTGCGTGCAGATGTATGGAGGGGTCTCAAACCCCACCCAGCCCAGAAGTCTCATATGGCCCATCTTAGGGGGCGCCAAGACCTGGGAAAGCCCTCTGCTCCTTCAGGGCCCAGGGTCCCTGACCTGCAGCTCCAGAGATCTCTGCCAACCAAACCCAGTGTTGAGGTTTCAATGATGAACAGATGGTCTCTGGCCTGGCAGGGAGCTAAGTGCCAGGCTGAGCCCTGGGGGACAGGGTGGGCCCCTAGAGGGCTCACCAGAGTCAGGAGCTCCTCTGCGTCCAAGGTGGGGAGAGTGCCATCTTCATACGGTCCTCCCCGGTGTGGCCACGTCGTGCTTGGCAGAGGACTGCCTGGGGGAGGGTGGAGGCCTGGGCCTGCTGCCATGTCAAATTCCTCCCGGCAGCGGTGGGGGGTGGGGTGGGGAGGGAGAGGTTTTTTGTTTTTTGTTTTTTTTCCAACAGAATCCAAAGGAGGAGAGAGAGCTGTTGGCAGGAGGAAGGGATTGGAGCTAAGCCTAGGCCGGGCCACTCTGAATCATACTCCTGGCCTTGCACTCTCGGCAGCTGGAAAGGGGGGGCAGGTGGTGGGAAGGGAGGATTGTGCTCTTCATCCTCTGCCTGCACCCCCTTTTCAGAGACGAGGGGTGGCCGCCTCAAAGGACAGCAGACCTGGCCTTCAAGGTCCATGCCTGGCTGCTGCCTTGTCTCCCCCCATTTTCGCTTAGGCTGTTCCTTTGGCCTGGGGTGCCCTTTGCATCCATCTCAGGGTCTCCCCAAGCCACACTGAATCTGGTCTTCCTCAAATCTGGTCTTCTGTCCCTGCCTACCTGCAGGCCTGAGGTTGGAGTCTGAGGTCAAAAAAAAAAAAAAAAAAAAATCACTAATACCAATCCTGACTTTATTTAATTGCGATATTTTGTTGGTCCTAGATTTTCTGCAGATACTTTAAAAGATTATTTATCTTGACGACTGAGCTTTTGGTGCCCTCTTAGATATCACACCCCTTGATAAGTGCCCCATTGGCCTCACCCCTATTGCAGCCCTGGGGATCTAGTTTGTGCCAGGCCGAAATCAGTCCTGAGGATGGAGACAAGGCAAAGAATACAAAGGTCATGGGACTTCCCTCATGGTTCAGTGGCTCAGACGTCATGCTCCCAGTGTAGGGTCCCCCAATTCAATCCCTGATCAGGGAACTAAGATCCCACATGTTTCAAATAAGAGACCAAATGCCACAACTAAAGACCCCACACGTTTCAACTAAGACTTGGTGCAGCCAAATGAATGAATGAATGCCAAGTTCAGGCATCTAGTTCCTATCACTGGAGGCAGATGCTGAACCAGTGAGAGCCTCAGGCACCGGCAATGATGGAGGAGCCCCAACATTGCACACATAGCTCAGCCACTGTGTGACCCTGGGCAAATCATTTCCTTCCTTGGGCCTTAATGATGTTTCTTCTATCACACAAACTAATAAGGGTTTCCCTGCCCCTCCTTGAGGGCTCTTTGTGCAAATGGTTTAATAGCCGGAAATGGCTGCTTACACAATGTAAAGCTGTTATTAGGGCTTCAAGGCCACCCGTGGGCCTCAATTTACTCATCTATAAAATGGGGGTAATGATACCTGCTACAGTTAACCTCCCAGGGACCCAGAGAATTCAAAGGGGAAGGATGGTGCTTTGTGGGGGAACTGTGTGAAGGCTGGGAAAGTAGGGATGGTGGTTTCTGTTTGGAAGACTGGACCCCCCACCCCACCATCAAAGTAACACCTCCTGCAGAAGCATTGAAAAGCTTACTGGCTGTGTGACCTTGGGCAACTCCCTCAACTTCTCTGTGCTTCAGTTTCCTCATCTGTACTACGGGAATGATAACAGTACCTTCCACTGGGAGCCACGACAGTGAGTTAAGGCAGAGATCAGCAAACTACGTGTCAAGGGCTAGATTATTCTGTTCAGCCGTTGAGCTAAAGTTTTTTTGTAATAAATATTTTTAAATTAACTAATTATTTGGCTGCACTGGGTTTTATTTGTGGCATGCAGGATCTTCATTGCAGTATGGGATTTAGTTCTCCAATGAAGGATTGAACCCGGGCCCCCTGCATTGGGAGCTTGAAGTCATAGCCACTGGACTACCAGAGAAGTCCCTAAGCGTGTTTAAATTGTTGAAGGGAATCAAAAGAATACTATTTCATGACACATGAAAATGATGTGAAATTACATTTTGGTGTTTGTCAATAAAGTTTTGTTGGCACCCAGCCACACCCATGCATTGACAGGTTGTCCACAGCAGCTTTTAAACTACAGAACAAGTGGGTGCAACAGAGATCCTCTGGCCTGAAAGGCTGAAAATAGTCATTCTCTGGCTCTCAGCTGGAAAAGTTTGCAAGCTCTGGGTTCCTTTGAACTGTGGTAGGCACAAAATGAGCCTGACCCAGGTGTGTTTGCTACTGTTATTAAATCTGGCCCAACCCCACCTCTGTCAACTTCAAATAGCCAGCATTTCCCTCACACCACTGAGGATTCCTGAAAGCCTGCCTTACTGCCTCATCCTATTCCATCTCCTCCACAATTGCCAATGGCTGGGCACTTAGTTTGTTCCCAGTTGCTAAGGCAAATCTGCAGAGGACAGACTTGTGTCTCAAGCTGGTTTGTTACTACAAACAAACACCTTCCATCATTCACTGGGTGTTAGGTCCCATTCTGCTGCTGCTGCTGCTAAGTCACTTCAGTCGTGTCGGACTCTGTGTGACCCCATAGATGGCAGCCCACCAGGCTCCCCCGTCCCTGGGACTCTCCAGGCAAGAATACTGGAGTGGGTTGCCATTTCCTTCTCCAATGCAGGAAAGTGAAAAGTGAAAGTGAAATTGCTCGGTCGTGTCCAACTCTTAGTGACCCCCTGGACTGAAGCCCACCAGGCTCCTCCGTCCATGGGATTTTCCAAGCAAGAGCACTGGAGTGGGGTGCCATTGCCTTCTCCATTCTAGGCACTTGGCAAATATTAAATTATTTAATCCTTAGCATGACCCTGATGCTAGGAAAGACTGAAGGCAGGAGGAGAAGCAGATGACAGAGGATGAGATGGTTGAATGGCATCACCGACTCAATGGACATGAGTTTGAGCAAACTCACGGAGATGGTGAAGGACAGAGAAGTCTGGCTTGCTGCAGTCCATGGAGTAGCAAAGAGCTGGACATGACTGAAAGACTGAACAACAATGACTACTGTGTTCCCCTCCCCCATTTTACAGATGGGCAAATTGAGGCTCAGCAAGTTGAGCTGACTTGCCCAGGGTCACACTACAGGGATCTGAACCCAGGCTAGGCAGCTCCTGTCTGTGCCTTGAGGTAGAGATCCAGAAGCTCTAGTCCTTGTAGCAAAAGGAGCAAGGATTCAAAAACTCTCTGGTTCACTGGCAAACTGTCCCCACCGGATACATCTGAAGATCACTTAGGGCCAACTCATTGATGTTTCACTCCCACCTATGGCCTCCCAAAGGCAGGCCCTGAACTCTGAGATTCTCCAGGAGAACTGGTCATCACTGCCAAGACGGGAAAGTCACGACCCCTGGGTGCAATCCTGTTATGGATTTAGGTTGTTGTTCAGTCATTCAGTCATGTCCGACCCTTTGTGGCCCCATGGGCTGCAGCACGCCAGGCTTCCTTGTCCTTCACTATCACCCAGAGCTTGCTCAAACTCAGGTCCATTGAGTCGATGATGCCATCCAACCATCTGATCCTCTGTCACCCCCTTCTCCTCCGCCCTCAATCTTTCCCAGCATCAGGGTCTTTTCCAATGAGCACTTCATGTCAGGTGGCCAAAGTATTGGAGCTTCAGCTTCAGCATCAGTCCTTCCAATGGATTTAGGGGTCCAAATCAGTAGCTGCTTTGCACCTGGACCTGATGGAGCTGGGGGCAGAGGGCTCTGCGGAATCCAGCAAGCCTCAGATTTATGCCTCACCTTGCCTGCTCCCCCACCCCTGCTGCCATCTGACTGGCACTCTCCCCATCCCTCACCAGGTCTGCAATGATGCATCTGCTCCTGTGTTTGTTCAGTCTTGGCCACCGGATGTAGAGCAACTGAAATTCCCTCTGGAGGGCGTGTCCCATGGTGCAACTACTTTGGCGAATAGTTTGGCAGGTTCTTATAAAGTTAAACATACCTACCACCATGGGATCCAATCTTTTACTCTGAGATCTTTGCCCAAGAGAAACGAAAGCTTATGGCCATGGAAGACTCTGACATAAATGCACTTGGCTGTGATCATTCTACTCCCAGACCTTTACCACCACAAGGAATGAAAGCAAATGTTCATAGGAAGGCTTGTGCCCAGAGGTTCATAGCAGCTTCATTTGTAATAGTCCAGAACTGGAAACAACTCAGATGTCCATCAGCAGGTGAACGGATAGACACTGTGTAACATATCCAGACTGCGGAACACTAGCCCAGGATAGAAAGGCATGAGCTGTTGGTACAAGGGACAATGAGGATGAGCCTCAAAATAAGTATGCCCAGTGAAAGAAGCCAGACACAAATAATGTTATTGACACTTGGCCACACCCATTCATTTACTCATTGTCTGGGTCTGCTTTTGTGCCAGAGGCAGAGCTGAGTGATAAGTGATTTAGAGTAGTTAGGAAGTAACTCTGGGCCTCAGTTCCCACATCTGTAAAATGGGGCTAAGCTAAGTCTATCACCTGCACACAGGGTGTCTGCTGCAGCTTTGGGACTATGTGGCTTTCTTCATGTTCTTATGTAAATGTTGAACACATGTTTTTAACATTCAGCAGTTTGGGTTTTCTTTTTTTTTTTCCTCTGCCTAACAAAAAATCTTGGAGATAAGTTCATTATCAGTGCTGTGGTTGAGGAACCCTAGTGTGTGTATAAATCTTTTAAATATACATTTAATACATACACATATTCTATAATGTACAAATATAAATTATATAATTAATAATAATTATACATGTTGTTGTTGTTTTTCAGTCCCTTAGTCATGTCCGGCTCTATGAGACCCCATGGACTGCAGTATACCAGGCTTCCCTGTTCTTCACTATCTTCTGGAGTTTGCTCAAACTCATGTCCATTGAGTCAGTGATGCCATCCAACCATCTCATTCTCTGTCGCCCCCTTCTCCTCCTGCCCTCAGTCTTTCCCAGCATCAGGGTCTTTTGGCTCCTATGCATACGTTTATACGTTTAGTACATATACATTTTATATGATACATTTTTTTGTATATATAAGACTTAAGATAAACACATGTGATTATTTTTAAAAATGGGATTTTAAACAGGCATTGCTCCCGAGACTTTCACTTATTCAACAAATATGTACTGAGCCCCCACTGTGCACCAGGCACTGTTCTCAGCATCAGGAACACAGCTGTGAACCAAGCAGACACCCTCCCCTCTCCCAACATGGAGCTGACAGTCTCTTCTTAGTCCATCCTAATTTTGAGTTCGTGATTTTGCTGTTTATTTGGGTAGATGCTGGCATGAGTTTAATCCCAGCCTGACTAGCGACTTGCACTTATCATTGTTCCATTTATTAGTAAATTTAAATGTTTGCTTATAGAATAAATACCCTAAATCCTCAAAATAAATACCACTAGGATAAACAGAACTTTCACAATAGCTCACACCTCAGAAATGCTTCTCCCCCATCCTATGTTTTGGGCTCTTCTTCCCAGAATTAATCATGCTTTTTAACCTAGAATGTCTCCTTTCTTTGCTTGAAAATAACTGTACCTCAAATATGTATTCCCCAAAAATGTTGTCTCATTTTAGTTATCTTAAATCCATAAAGACCTTGAGGCTGGGAAAGATTGAAGGCAGGAGGAGAACCGGACAATAGATGATGAGATGGTTGGATGGCATCACCAACTCAATGGACATGAGTTTGGGCAAACTCCGGGAGTTGGTGATAGACAGGGAAGCCTAGTGTGCTGCAGTCCATGGAGTTGCAGAGTCAAACACAACTGAACAACTGAACTGAAATTCATAGAGGGACTCATGCTGTGCCTAATATTGGGGAGGTTTTGTTCCACTCCATGTAATATTGCTAAGTCCATCCGTGCTGTTTGCCTGTGGCTGAGAACACCACTGTAGCTGATTACTATGCCATTGGGTGAATTTCCCAGAATGCATTTCTTCTGTGTTTTCTTCGAGATGAGAATTTGGGTTGTTTCTGGGTGTCTGCCTTCTTCACAGTGCAGTAATGAACATTTGGGGGCATGTTTCCTGGGGCAAAAAGTCAAGGTTTCTTGTGGATATTTATCTGGGTGAGGAATGGCTATGTTATGTGGCACATGAATGTTCAGTGTTGTGATTAATATCAGTCTGCTTTCCAAAATGGTTGCAGTGTGGAGGAGTCCTGTGAACCCACAGCCTCTCCAACATTTGGTATTGTTGGACATTTTAAATTTGGAACAATGATACAGGGATGAAACTGGACCTTGATGTGGCTTTGTCATGCATTTTCTTGATCCCTAAAGAGGTCAGGCATCTCCTCAACCTTCATGCACTTTCTGGTGACCTATGTGTCATCATTTGCATGCTTTCCTCATTTTCTTTTGGGGATGGCTGCCTTTTTCATATTGAAACTTCTTTTTAAAGGACTGTACCATTCCATCAGAAGGCTATACCATTCTTTATAGCATGCATTCTTAGCAAGGGCAAAAATCAGTTCTTGGGGAGTAAAAAAATCTTACTCTTTCCATGTAGAAAACATAGCTATACATATACTATATAAACAAATATTTGGTATATCTGTGGTATTAAAATTTCATAAGAGGTGATTAGGGAAAAAAATGTCTAAAACAACCAGGGAGGGATAATGCAAAAAAGGCTGAGAAACACTGATTTATAGCAATTTACCCAAGTCTGTGGCAATAAACATCATTAGGGGTATACCTTTTCCCAAGTTCAGGATAGACTCCCAGAAATTGAACCATAAGGTCTGAACTTGTCTTAGGCCTCTACCATGTGTGCCAAACTGCTTTCCCAGTTCATATATACTTTTACCTCCAAGTAATTTATGAAAATGCTTGTTTTACCACATCCTCACCAGTACTGGGTTTTATCAATTCAGAAATCTTTACTGATCTTGATGAGTAACAAAGCATGGTAAGTTCTTATTATACTTTCTTTGGTCTCTATAAGGCTGGGCATTTTTAATATGCTTGCTAATCAGTCTGTCTTTTGGAAATGTTCTAGGGTGGAAGAAACATAAGTCAACACATCTGGGAGAAAGGGGATCTTTTATATATACAGTGGTGGTAACTTAACAGAGTAGTGTCCTACAGTTATGCAGAAAGCAGAACTTGTAAGTGATGAACTTGGATATTCAGCAGAGGGGAATTTCCAGTTGTCAGAGGTGCAGATCAGTTTCTTCTTGCTGCTTATAGCAAAATGTGAGAGGAAAGATAGATGGAGAGAAGCACTGTTAAGCAAAAAGGAAACAAGACTTGATGATTTGGGAGAATCTCAGCCTATGCAGATTGCCAAAGAAGCCAAAATTAGGAGATTCATTGTCAGGAAAGCGTCCTCTGGACCATTATCACTTACAGGTTGGGTGAAGCTGGGCAAGAGTCTAAAACCCGGTCTGAGCCTCAGTTTCCTCATCTGTGAAATGGGGATATAGAGGTAATAGCACCCACCTCCTAGGGCTGCTGTAAGAGTAAATGAGTAGTCCTGTGTAAAGCATTTAACTCTATGCCTGCAGACCAAAGGATGGCCTTGTGGGCAAAATGATGGGTACGGGGGCATCTTCCAGGCCTCCAGTATAGCCCTCAAGAAAATCACTGCAGATGGTGATTGCAACCATGAAATTAAAAGACGCTTACTCCTTGGAAGAAAAGTTATGACCAACCTAGATGGTATATTCAAAAGCAGAGATATTACTTTGCCAACAAAGGTCCGTCTAGTCAAGGCTATGGTTTTTCCTATGGTCATGTATGGATGTGAGAGTTGGACTGTGAAGAAGGCTGAGTGCCGAAGAATTGATCCTTTTGAACTGTGGTGTTGGAAAAGACTCTTGAGAGTCCCTTGGACTGCAAGGAGATCCAACCAGTCCATTCTGAAGGAGATCAACCCCGGGATTTCTTTGGAAGGAATGATGCTGAAGCTGAAACTCCAGTACTTTGGCCACCTCATGCGAAGATTTGACTCATTGGAAAGGACTCTGATGCTGGGAGGGATTGGAGGCAGGAGGAGAAGGGGACGACAGAGGATGAGATGGCTGGATGGCATCACTGACTCGATGGACCTGAGTCTGAGTGAACTCCGGGAGTTGGTGATGGACAGGAAGGCCTGGCATGCTGCGATTCATGGGGTCGCAAAGAGTCGGACACGACTGAGCAACTGAACTGAACTGAACCCCAATCTCTGTCTGGCTGACGTTAACCCACCCCTTCCCTCCTCTCCTTTTCTCTCTTCTCCTCCCAGGTACCTAATTCCCTGAGGCAAGGGAGGAGTGGAGTGTTCAAGCTGGGGATTAACAGAGGCCGATTAGAGAGGAGCTGGGAGCAAAGGGTCTCTGTCCTCTTCACCCTTTCCTCTCCAGAGCCAGAGCTGGGGTATGCGCCCTACTTTCTTTGGCTTCAGGTGTGTGAGACGGAAGGCTCCCCCTCCAGAACCTCCCCATTCCGACCTGCGGAGCACCTGGTTAGAGACGTCAGGATCAGGACCCATGGGTTTCTGATATGCTGGTTGATGAGTTTCCCTTTCTTCTTAAAAATCCGGCAAGAGGGACTTCCCCAGCAATCCAGTGGTTAAGACTCTGCCTTCCAATGCGGGACGCAGGGGGTTCGATCCCTGGTCTGGGAACAAGGATCCCACATGCCGCTGGGTGCAGCCAAAAATTTTTTTTCAAGTGGGGGAGGAATGCGTAGAAGAAAGAAGAAAACTTCAGCGTCCCAGAGCGAACGCTCCCTGGACGCCGGAGATATAGGCTACTTCCGTACCACTGAACACATACTATGTTGGCAGGGCTGTTGTTACCACCGATTGCCTGAGATTTTTTTGGCCGGCCCCCGGTTTGCCCAGCAAGGCACAGAATGAACTTCCGGAAGCCCCCAGAGTCAGCTAGGGCTCTATAAGGGCAGTCAGGGCCTGATTCTGCTCCCGGAGTGCTGCCTGCCCCGACTCGAAACCCTGGCGCTCTCCCTGTGGGAGCTGAGAATCATTTCCCCAAAGGGATCCCTGAATCCCCGAGCCCCAGTTGGGGGAAGTGAGGTCGCAGGCGGGAGGGGGGAACCCAGACCGAAGGACGGCCACAGAATTGCCTCTACCCCACTAGGTCTCAGCAAGCGCCCCTCGCATCGTGCCGGGGTTGCGCCAGAGGCAGAGCCTGGGAGGAGGAGGGGAGAAGGGGGCGGTGCCTATTCTGCGGCTGCCCGAGGAGGGGGACTGCGGGAAAGCGCTCAGTGGGGTGGGGGTGGGGGGACGCTGCGGCAAGGCTTCCCAGCCCGCAGCGGCCCGCGAGGCAGGGGCGGGGGCGCTGACCCTCCCCGTCCGGCCCCTCCCCCGCTGCGGAGGCTTCGCCATTAATCCCGACCCAGGGAGGGGGCACCGGCTCCCCCCAACACCCACGGAGCCACCGCGTGCGCTCCCCGCCCCCGCCCCGCCTGGAGCCCCTGCGGGATCCCCAGGGAACCCCTGCCCCCCAGGTCTGTCACCCTCGCTGTCCGAGTCTGTCTGTGTCCCCATCTGTCCCGTCTCCCCGCTGTGCGTGTTCGTGTCTGTGTATCCGGGACACCTGCACTTGGGGGCAAGGGTGGCTGCGGCGATGGCCGGGAGGGAGGGGTCGTGGGGTCGGCATGGGACTCAGAGGTCTGAAGTGTCTTCCTGCGATTGTCAGTCTGTGCGGCTGTCTGAGTGACACCCTGCAGGCTGTGAATTTGTGTATGTGACAGCGTGGAGGCTGTGGGTGTCTAGGCGACACCCTGCAGACTGTGAGCATGTGTCTGGGTGACACCCGCAGGTTGTGAGTGTGAGTCTGTGTTGGTGGCATCCTGCAGAAGGTGTGCGTCCGAGAACCGAACCGACTGAGCGTGGGCCCCGGGGTATCTAGGTGACACCCTCAGGCTGTGTGTGTCTGTAACACGTCGCAGGCGCGTCGCTGTGCTTTCTGTGTCGGTGCCGGAGTCGAGGAGGCCCGGGCCGCGAGTGTCCCAGCTGCCTCTGTGTGTGTGTGTGTGTGTGTGTGTGTGTGTGTGTGTGTGTGTGTGTGTGTGTGTGTGAGCGCGCGCGCGCCGTAAAGGTGGATCCGCTCCCTCTGCAGCGAGCCCGACCCGGGCCCAACGACCAGCTGCCGCGACCGTTCTCCCGGCTTCCCCTAGCGCGGGCCGGGCCGGGGATGGAGCCGCTGCCGAAGCCGCCGGAGCCGGGGCCGGGACGCGGAGCTGCCTGAGGCGCGGGCGGCGAGCGGGACCGGGGGGAGGGCGGGCCGAGGGGAGGGTCCTGAGCCGGGGGGGCGGGCACGGCGCGCCCCCTCCCTAGCGCGCTCGCTCCCTCCCCCGCGCGCCCTCCCTCACCGCCTCCTCCCGCCGCCTCCGGCCCCCCCTCGCCGGGGACCGAGCGCGCTCGCTCCGGCGCCGGCCTCGCCTCCTCGCAGCAGCGCCATGGTACGTCGCCGCCCCCACTTTCGTTTTCGCCGGGGGAGTTTTTGGGGTGGTGCGTGGGCTCCCGGCGAAAGTTGCGAGGTCTAGGGGGGCAGGGGGCGGGGGCCGCCCGGGGGAGGGGCTCGATGCGGGGAACCCCCCTCCCGCCCGCCGCCCCGGGACCCCCGCCCGCCGATCCACCCCCCCGCGGCTGGGGGCGGAGCTGGCGCGCGGGGAGCAGCGGGGGACCCCAAGTGGGGGGCCCCTCACGGGCGCGGCGGAGTTAGAGGGGAGGGCGGGGCTCCCGAGAGAGGGTCCCCCCAGGCCAGGCCTCCGCCCCCTCCTTGGCCCAGCGGGAGGGCGCGGCTCCAGGCTCGAGACCCCCGAGCACGCAGCCCGCTGGGGATCCGGGGTCGGGGAGGGGGCGCCCGCCGGGGCCGTGCGGGCCGGGGGTCGCGGCGGACCCAGCGGGCTGCCCCGGCCCGGGCGAGCGCGGCGCGCCAGCTAGCGGAAAATGGCCGCTGCGGAGAGGGGCGGAGAGCGCGCAGCGGCCGCCGCCGGGCGCCTTGAACTTGGAGCCGGGCGGGCGGCCGCGCTCGGCGCGGCGCAGGGGCAGCCACCCGGCTGGCCCTAGCGCTGCCTGAGCCCCGCCCCCGGGCCGACCCCGGCCCTGCCGCGTCGGGCGACGGGTCCCAGCCAAGAGGGGTCACTGGGTCTAGGCCAGGCGCGCCCCAGGCCCGCAAGCGCCGGTAGCTGCACTTGAAGGTTCCGGTGTCCGGTCCGCCGGTGTCGGTGGCATCCGCACTCGAGGGCTGCGTTTGGGGGCCCCTGTGCTCTGCAACGGGTCAACACGGGTTCCTGGGGGTGCATTCGAGGGTCTGTGCGGCTGGGTGGTCCCATCCCTATCCGTGGGTCCCCAGGCGTGGGGTCCTCTCCTTTATGAATCTGTGTATCTGCTCATCCACGTGGCTGTGTGTGTGTTGTGTTGCGTGTTGTTAGAGCATTGTGCAACTATGGGACAGTGTGTACGTGTTGGGGTAACTGGGAGACTGTGCCATGCGTCCCCGTGGGGCGGTGTTGTGAAGCAGTGTGTCTGGGTTGTGTGTCTCCGGGGAATGTGATGTCCCTGGATGACCGTGGGGTGTCCCCGTGTGAATGGGAGGGGGGGTTGGGGGTTGCCACTGAGTGGGGAGCTGTGTCGTGTGACTGCGTCTCAGTGGACATTTCGGTGTCACTGTGTGCGTGTGACTGGCGCTCAATGACTATTCCTGAGGATGGGTCTACGCTTTCTCCCCCACTCCCCCCAGTCCCTTTCTTCCCTGTAACCCGAGCTACCAGGTGGGGAACGGTGGCTTCCTTCACTTTGCCAAAGCTCTGTCCCTTCCTCTCACTCCCCACCCAGTTCCTTCGAACTCCTCTTGCCTCGGGGTCCCCCATCCGCACGGCCCCAGGTGGTCTCAGCTTGAGGTTTGGGCGCGAGGTGGCGCCGGGACGCGATCACTCGGCGGCGACGTCTCCCGCCAGGGGCTGCGCGTGCGCGGGGACCTGGCCTAGAGGGGGGGCGGGGCCGCGGGGGTCCCCACTCCCCCTCTGAGGAGGTCCGGAGGGATGGGTGGTTACCCAGGCTCGCGTGGGTGAGGTCTGGACCAGAGAAGTGGCCAAGGAGACCCTCTGGGCTGGATGGACAGGGAGCCGCGCCCCGAGCCCTGCCTCCGGCACTTGTCTGGGACGGGGCAGACGCATGGGCACGCAGTGTTGGTTTCTCCCCTCCAGGGGAATCCCCGCCGCGCCCCCACGCCCCACCCCAGGGCGCTTTATATAATTTTCTAAATATAAAAGCCCCAAGACTAGGCTCGAGTCTTTGGGTCTTACTTTGAACCTGCATCCCTTTTGGGAGTGCTGTTTGGGAAGGGGAGAAAAAGGGGTCCCACAGTGACACAGGGAAGCATCCACACGCAATACTTGGGTCCTCAGCTCATGTGAGCTCCCCCACCCTCAGGCCCCTCCACAGCCTGTGCTCCCCATCCCGTACACCCACGGCCAGCGCTGAAACACTGTCCCCCCATCCTCCATCCCCCACCCCCAGGCACTGCCCTCCACCACACTGGCCTCCCTCCCCACCCGTCACCGGGTTCGCAGGGGAACACCTTCGTGTAATCGCAGTCAGTAGCACACACCCGTGACACTCACAGCTATCTGTTCACAGCCACACATGTATAGAATTTTGCCCCTACACAGGTGCACACACAATCACACACAGGCAGGCAGCAGACACACAAACAGGCACCTGCGTTTGTGGGAGGGGGAGGAGCCAAGCCCATCCCGCCCTCCCCCAGCTCCATGTACAAGCCACGGTCCCTGAGGATCTGGAGAGCAAAGAGGAAAGCTGTGGGGGCAACTGTGGGAGGGGCGGCGGACAGCCATGAGCGAAGAGCAGGAATGCACTGTGTTGTGTGTCACTGTGCGTGTATTGTGTGCGTGTGTGATAGTCACTCAGTCGTGTCCAACTCTTGGCGACCCCATGGACTATAGCTTGCCAGGCTCCCTCTGTCCATGGGATTTTCCAGGCAAGAATACTGGAGCGGGTTGCCAGTTCTTCAGGAGATCTTCCCAACTCAGGGATCCCGAATTACAGGCGGATTCTTTACCGTCTGAACCACCAGGGAAGCCTCTGTGTGACTGTGTGAGTGTGTGTGTGCGCTGGTGTATAATCCTGGGAGGTGTTCTGCCTATGGGTGCGTGTGCTCCTAAGCATGTATGGTCGTGTTGTGGTCTGAGTATGTTATTGTGGCTGGTTGCACTTGTATTACACTTGGGGTTGTGCATGCCCTCGTATGGGTCTGTGTGTCTCTGTGAGTCTACGTGAGTCTGTGTGTGTGTCCCCTTGGGTCTGGGTATCTGTCGGGGTCTGTGACACGCAAGAATCTGTGTGTCTCCGTGTGAGGTGTTTCTGTACATCTGTGTGTCTCTTCATGACATGCTGGGTGTATTTGTGTGCCTCTGTGTTGTATGTCTGTGTCAGCCCCAATGTCAGCCCACCACCACTTCTCAAGGCTGAGGACCTTAACCTCCCCTTCTGGAGGTTCTATTTCTCATCTGTAAAATGGAGACACACAGGATGCCCTGCAAGGTTGGAGGAGGAATCATCCTGCCCACCTGGCTGGAACTCAGTTTTCTGGGTATGGCAGCTGGGGGCTTCCCAGGTGGCTCCTGCTCTTATCCTTCCTCCCTGAGCTGCTCTTGCTTTTTACAATTTTGCTGTGGATTCCACTCACATTTTAAAAGTTTGCCTTTTAATAACACAAGCCACTCATGAACATCTTAAGAGGATGTAGAAGTGCCCAGAGTAAAAATCAAACCTTCCTCGTCACCCCCACCCTGTGGGACTCCCTACTCCAGAAAAGCCCTATTTTCACCCAGCTTTGTCTGAGCAGCTACACGTGTAACAGAAACACATTCTCATAAAGGATATATGTATATTCTTTAAAAAAAATTCCCAAATGAGATCTTGAGTCTACAGCAGAGGTTCTCCCCAGGGGACAGTGAGTGAGGTCTGGGGACACTCGTGGTTGTCACACTGGGGGGCGGGGCTCCTGTTGTCCAGCCCTGTACAGTGCTCAGGACAGCCCAACCAGAGAGGATGGTCCGAAGTGTCGAGTGGGGAGGAGCCCTGGGCTGCAGAGTGTTTCTTGGAGGCGTCTCCAGGTAGGAGTCCCTTGTTCTTTTGTGGAGCTGTGTAGTATTTCCAGGTGGCACTGCTGAACTGGTCCCCACGACGGACATGGTAGCTGGCTCCAGATTGTTGGCATTTGTGTTATAGGGTGACAGTCAACACCCTCCTGCGTCTGTAGCTGGGACAGTTACAGAGGAGCCTAAGAATGAGTGATGGGGAGAGCATTTTTAAACAAATGAGTTAACTTATGTTCCAAAGCGCCAGGAGCTAAAGTCATGCCCCTCCTCCCCAGATGTTTCACACATAGGTCCAGTCCAGCAATTGTTTTTTTTCAAAAACACTATGTGCATGCCAAACATTGGCGGGTTTACCCACAACAGGCCAGAGGGGTAGAAACTATTATCACCCCATTTCTCAGAACGGGAAGCTGAGGCACAGGCAATTTGGGCTCCTGGCTAAAGGAGACGTAGACCCAAGGCTGTAACCCTGCACTAAAACTGCCCTGCTGTGGACCTACTGTTTACACTGTAGGGACCTCTTCCTGCTGAACTAGATGATATAGATAGATAGATACAGACAAATGCATTGCTAAGTCGCTTCAGTCATGTCTAACTCTTTGCGACCCCATGGACTGTAGCCCGCCAGGCTCCTCTGTCCATCGGATTCCACAGGCAAGGATACTGAAGTGGGTTGCCATTTCCTTCTCCAGGGGATCTTCCCAACCCAGGGATCAAACCTTCATCTCTTATGTCTCCTGCATTGGCAGGCGGGTTCTTTACGGCTAGCACCACCTGGGAAGCCTAGATAGATAGATAGACAGATAGATAGACAGATAAAACTCTTCACTCTCAATGGTGAACTTGCACCCGCCACCACTAATGTATTAATACTGTCTTTCCACACCTTATCTCAAGGATTCCAATCTGCCCAACCTCCCAAAATGTGTGTTGTATCTATTGTAACCATTTTACAGATGTGGGAACTGAGGTTTAGAGAGAGACAGAGAGAGTCTGTGCTCTCCAAACTGTGTTCCAGAGTAACCCAAACTGCCTGGTGAAGGCTGCATGCCGGGTGGGTGTTGGGAACAGTCTGGCAGTCGCAGCCACCTGGGAGAAAGCTCCTAAGGCAACTTGAACTTGAAAATGTCTGTGAATTGGGGATTCTGCCCTCCAGGTGTTCACAATGTTTTTAAAAATAATAAAATATTGCTTTCTGTTATTTTGGCATTTGGATTCCTAGACACCTGTCTCTCCCTTTCATCCTGAGGTTTAAATGACCCCCATGGTTGCACAGTGGGAATTTAGAAAAACAAAACATTAGTGAAGTGCCATTTGAGTGACTGTCACTCACAGCAGGGGGAGCCGGCAGGACAGAGGGCGTATGTGTCCCGTGTGAATCCTGCTTCCTTCTGGCCTAGCCCCAGGGCCCCAGGTCAGTAGCATCTTTACCTCGCCTCGAGCCTCGGGATCCTCCCCTATAATATGGGGAAAAAGCATTCTTTCTGGGCATGGGCCGGCTGCCCCAAGTTGGCGAGGGGTTATCATTTGTCCTTGGAGATGGGTCAGAATGGCCAAGCTTTCTAAGAGCATCTCAGTGCATATTTAACGGAAGGTCAAGGCGTTTCTAAGTGCTGTTCTTCTGCTGACCAACACCAGGAGGTGGGCACTGTTCATCCACTTCACAGGGGAGGATGCCAAGGGGGGAGCTTCCTGCTCTTTGAGGTGGCAAAGGTGCCTGAGAGAGGCTGGGAGGGTGTGCAGGATGAACCCAAGGAGGGGTGAGGCCAGGTCCGTCAGGCTCCCTGGGGGCTCAGACTGGAGGAGGGCAGGTCTGTTCTCCAGAGGGAGAACAACAGAGCCTGCCTTGTGGGCTCTGGGGCCAGGTAACTGGGCTCCAAGCCACTCCAGTGCCTCAGTTTCTGGATCCGTCAAATGGGTACACTGTGGGTGGGGGTCAGTAAGAATCTCTGGACACCTAGGAAGAGGCTGCAAGGGTTTATCTGGCCAGCCTGAGGTTCTTCCTGGACACCTTCCTCCTGGGGTACTGGGGAAACATATGGGGGAGGCCCAAACCCCACCCAGTTCTCCTTTGGTGCTGGCTGAGGAAGCAAGAGCAGAGTTCTGGAGGCTCCCCTGCTGGTTGGGGCCCTTCTGGCCACGGAAGGGCAATTGTAGCCAAGCCCCTCTGCCTGGGAACTGCAGTCCCGGTCTGGCTTTCCGGGGCGATCAGGGGGAGAGGACACCATGAGACCCCCTTCTCCGGCCATGCACCCCGGGTTGTACATCTTTAAGGGGAAAAGCGCGCTCGCGCCGGGCCTCTGCACACGTCACTTCTTCATTCTTTCCCTCCCCCCCACCTTGGCTCCTTTCTCCAACTTCCCGGCCAGCTTGGGGCGGGTTGGGGGGCGGCCTTCAAAATCCACCTTCGGCCCCCAAATGTCCCGCAAGAGCCACCAACCCCTACCCACTCGACTCGGGCGGGCGATCCAGGGGGACCCGCTGCGGCCGGGGTGTGCGCAGGCCCTTTGGTCCCCGTCCGGTGCCCTGGTACAGGGCGGCTCGAAATTTGTAATAATAAGCAATGTTGGGGGTTCAGGAGGCATGGGGAGCGCGGGGGGAGCGGTTTTCCTTCCTCGCTCGCGCTCTTTCCCCCCCCTCCTCTTTTCTTTGAAAGTTGGATGTTGAGAAGTGGGAGGTTCGGGGTGGGAGGGGAGAGAAATCGGGGGAGGGAGGGAGGTGGTTGCCGGAGGGAGGAGAGACAGAGACACAGAGAGAGACAGAGACGGGGGGGGGGGACAGGAAAGGAAGAGAGAGAGACAGAGAGAGGGAGAGAGAGAGGGAGTCGGGCGCAGGAGAGAGGGAGAGCGCGGGAGGGAGGAGGGAGGCAGACCAAGGGAGGAGGCGGCGAGGAGCGCGCCGGCCGCGGCCGCGGGGGGGGGGTTTGGAAAAATGACTCAGTAAGTTCAGCGCGCCCGCTCCGGCCGGCCCTGCGCCTCCCGCCGCGCCCGGGATGTATTCGTCCCCGCTCTGCCTGACCCAGGTACGCCCCCCGCCCGGCCCCGGGTGCGTGCCCCCGGTGCCCCGGCCCCGAGCCCCCCGCCACCGGGCCCCGGAGTTTGGAAGCCCGAGGAGGCGGGACGAAAAAGGCGCGCGTCCCTCCCGCCCCCGCCTCAGGCCAGGGTCCGGTAGGCGGCGGGGGGATGGGCTGGGACCCTCATCCGGGACGCCCGCCCTGTGCGCCCCACGGGACCTCTCCCCCTGGCGGACGTGGGGGCTCACCCTGCAGTCTCGCCCTCCCCAGACGCAGGAGGCGCACCCCCACCCCACCCGGGAAGGTCGAGGGGTGCCGGGGAGAAGGCCAAAGGCGGGGTTCTGTGCGAACCCCTGGACTGGACCCAGGCCTGCTTATAGGAGAAATCAAGGGGGTCCCGGTTGGACCCTGGACGCCAGGAGACTCTGGAGGGGAGGACCCCTCTGATACGGGGACGCACGGCCCCCCTCATAAGGTGGTGCCCCGCCACCCCGGCCCTGGCCGCCTTTCCCCCATTATTGGCCCACGTGTGCGCGGAGGGGGAGGGGGCACGCGAAGTTGGAGGCACCAGCGGTGGGGGGAGGGGGTGCGCCAACTTCCCGTCGGGTCTCCCACTCCCCGCGCGCCCCCAACCCCGGCCCGATATTTTCGCTGCATCGATTGTGGATTATTGAGCCGCCGCCGCCGGCGGGAGGAGCCGGGAGGCCGGGCGAGCCCGGGTCTGGCCCGGGCACTGCGGCGCTGCAGACGCCCTCGCCAGCCCGGCACCTGCCCCTGCCCCCTCCTGTAGCCTCTCACCCCTGGCCGCGCTCCCAGGCTGCCCGGGCTCGGCCCTTGTGCAATGACCCAGGGGGTGTGTGGGGAGGGGGCGGCTGTGCCTGGGGTTGCCCCAGGGGACCCCTTCTCTCCCCCAGCTTCCTCCAGGGGGACCCTCCCAGGTCCGCTGGTTCCACCCTCCAGCTCCGCCCCCACCCCACGTCCTTGGATGTCTTTAACCATGGGGGTCGGGCCTCAGTTTCCCTCAAAGTGACAAGCGGCTGCGGAGGCAGTTTCTGGAGGGAGAGGCAGGGTCAAGTGCGGGGCCGCAGAAGTTGGGCATCCAGCGGGGCACCGAATATCCTGAGGACCAACTACTGTGTGGGGAGCACGTGGATGCTAGTCTCTGCTGGACGTCCCCTGCCACAATTGACGATCCTGGGGTGCCCCTCCGCATAGCAGGCTCTTTCTCACAGGCCTCCTCCAGCCCCCGCAGTTTCTGGCTCCCTGCAGGGTATATAAGGGCCCATGCCAAGGGGGCCACGGGGCTTGTCTTACCCCGTATCCTCCGAGTGACCTTGGGGATGTCCCTGCCCCTCTCCAGACCTCCCTTCCCCTTCAGAGCAAATTTTGGGGTCCCCCAAAGCAGTCATCGCTGGCTCCCCTCTGCCGCCTGTTGCCCTAAAGCTCCCCAAGTACCGTGAGGGTCCTAGTCAGGGTTGCTGGGTGACCTTGGGGCTCAAGGGGTGGCCTGGGTGGCCCCGAGGTGCCCCCGCCCCCTCCGTCCTTCCCGCGCTTGCTGGCTCCCTCCCTCTGGGAACCGCCCAGGGGGGCTGAGCCCAGGGAGGCTATTCCAGGCGAGGAGATTGGACGGCAGCCTATTGTCACTGCGCCCTGGAATTCCCCCATCAGGACTCCTTGGGAGACAGGCCTCGGTCCACGTTGCCCGGGGGTGGGGGTGGCAGTGAGAAGCAAAGCTGGCCTTCCGCTGCTCCCCGGGCCTGGCTTTCCCCGGGCACAGGGCAAGGATCAGCCAGGCAGGCTCTCGGTGGAAACATGGTAATGAAAAATACCTGAGGTTCTGTGTGCAAAGGACAGGACGACCGGGAGACAGTCAGGTGGAGAGAGAACTTGGGAGCTCCCAGGCCAGGGTGGGGATGGGGTGACCCAGAGGCAAGGGGATCCCTCTCCTCTGCTTATTCTCCCATGGGTGCCCCTCACCCTGGAGGGATGCCTGGGAGCCCCTTCAGCACAGCCTCGGTGTAATCTCCAAAGCTGCATGCAGGCTCAGTCTGGTCTGGGCTTTCCAGCTGGGGGATCTGGAAAGACTGTCCACGGAGGACCCCCACTCCTGGCTGCATCTTAATCTCGCCTTACCCACCTCTCTCTGACTGCCTGCATCTCTCCCTGTCTCTCTCCCTCTCCATCTCTGGGCCTCTGTCTCCCCTCCTCTACTGACTAATTTTACAACCTGAGCCCATCCGAAAATAGCTCCCTTTTAGCTGATCCGACCCGGATCTTCTCAGAGCCGAGACCGGCTGGGGATGTGTGAAGGGGGGGAGCCGGGCTGCTCCCGGTGCCAGCCCGCCCTGTGCCCCAAGGTCCTGCCCACCTGGGGTGGGGGTAGTGCGGCCATGGCCCAGGCGGCCCTGGAGGATTCTGGGAGCGCCGTCCTTGTTTCAGTGGTGACTCAAACGCTTTTCACTTTTACTCTTAAGAGGAACTGTGTGGAGCAGCCGTTACTTCCATAAATCCTGCCGGCGGGAAGGCCGGCCTCCCCACGCTTGCCCCGCTCTGGGCCTCCCTCCCTGCCTCCCGCCCGCCTCTACCGCCACGTTAGTTATTCCGGGTTTGGGGCCAAATCCCTCTTGGCTGCAGTGCCCAGGATTCCCCGGGGCTGAGGCTGGGCCTGGGCCGTGGCCACAGCAGCGCCGGCTGCCAGGGCCCCCCTCATTCATTCATTCTTCCCTTCATTGCTTCACCCCATTGCCTGGTGGGGCAACACTCTTTTAAAAAATCACTGTTTCTCCAGTGGGGAGACTGAGACTAGGAGAGGGTCCCCGACTCTGTCTTGATTGAATATAATAGATCTTCATTAAGTGCCTCCTATGGGCCAGATGTATGTGGCAGCGGCTTGTGGCAGGGCACAGAAGGCATGAAGTGCCAGCCTGGTATGAGTTCATGGAGGCTCTGCTGGGATTAGGGGGGTGGGTCTCCCAGCCTTTCAGGATTGGGAGAGGGGCCAAGACCAGAGAGGGCTAGGGCCTGCCCCCGGGTGGCGCAGCATGGCTGGTGAGTCTGGAACTGGAGCCATTGCCCACCTGACTGGTTAGGCCTGGGCAGGTGGGTGCTCCCTGAGGTTACCCCCTCCATGACCTGTGGTCTGGTGGTCTCCGATTGGCTCCTGTACAAGGCACAACCTCGCCCCATGTTTCTCTCCCTCTCTCTGTCTCTCTCTGAGTCTAAGTCCGTGTCTCTCCCCCTCCCTCCTCTGCAGTGGAGGTGCTTCAACACGTCAGGGTCGGGTGCCTTGTAAATCACGACACTGGGCTTCTGGCCGAGTCAGCGTTCTCTCCCTTCCTCCCCTCCTCGCTCGCTCTCTGCCTGAGCTGACTTACCTTCCTGTCTCCCACCTAACGGATGGGACCCACCAAATGTCCTGGGGCTTCCTGTCGCACGAGCAAGCGGGTTCGCAGTGACCCGCACACACGTGTACTGGCTCGTGGCCTGGGTGCGAGTGGACCCTGGGTGTGCCATCCCCAAAGCTCACACTCCCACGTGTGTAGGCACACAGATGTGCACACACATGTGCCCTGCCTGGGGTCGAGAGGTAGGAACCCAGGTTGGCCTTGGATATGCATGTAGATCCTGCCCAGGTGGCTGTGTGTCTCTAGGCAGCTGACCTAGTGCTTCCTTGCATGCTTCAACCTTAGCTTGGGGCCTGGTATACAGTCGGTGCCAAATAAGCTTGGCTGTGATGATGATTGTCACTAAACTAAGCACTGCAGCTTCCCAGGTGGCACTAGTGGTAAAGAACCTACCTGCCAAGGCAGGAGATGCAAGAGACACAGGTTCAATCTCTGGGTCGGGAAGATCCTCTGGCGGAGGGCATAGCAACCCACTCCAGTATCCTTGCCTGGAGAATCCCATGAACAGAGGAGCCTGGTAGGCTACAGTCCATGGGGTGGCAAAGAGTCAGAAATGACTGAAGTGACTTAGCACAGAAACTGATAACTGGATTAAACACCCCATAGGCATTTTCCAGCTCTTCCTCCTTGCCTTCTGTCACTGTCTACTCAGGGCAAGCTGGGAGCCAGGGGCAGCAGTGACTCCCCAGAACCTTGAGCCCTAACCACCCCCACCCCCACCAGCGTTTTTCTCTTGGTCTTTACCCCCCTACCTGCCTAGCCCTGTACAGGGTCTCCCTGAGTTTGACCAGACCCACGTGGGAACTGGCTTCCTTCATCCACTGGGGTGTGTGCACTGGGAACAAGCAGAGGATGAAGTTGGTCCTTTCTAATCTGGATGCCGTTGAAGCAGCAGTGAAGAAACAAATCAAAGCCACACCCTTGAGGGGCTGCAGTGTAGTGAGGGGATGGCAGGAGCCGGCTGATGCTTTGGCTTCCCGAGGAGGAGGTGACACGTGGCCCAGGGCTGAGCAGCAGAAGGGGGCCACATGGGTTTGAGAGAGAGCAGGTGGGGTACAGAACAGGAAGCCCTGAACAATGACCAGACCCCGGGCTCGAGGGGTTGGGGGAGCTGGCAGTGGGGCCAAGGATCAGGAAGTTCAAGGTCATGGGACCCAGGTTCAAGTCCCAGCTCAGCTCCTTCCTGGCTCTGTGGCTGTGGGCCAGTGGCTTTGGGGCTCTGTGCCTCAGTCTTTCCCTCTGGACAGTGGGTACAACAATTTCCCCCATTTTGTAGAGTTGAGAGCTCAGTAAATGCTCAGCCTTGCTCCCCGTCTCTCCCCCTCACACCCGAACCTTCTGGCTCAGCATCCACCCAGGACCCCAGGGCACAGAGAGTAAAGTCAGGAGATTCAGGGCTCAGGCTCACTGGTCACTTTGCCAGATTTTCTCCTCCCTGGACTTAGTTTACCCAGAGTCTTCCCAGGGGGTCCTCAAAAGCCCTGCCTGACCTGCCCATCCCCTCCCTGCCCTCCCTCTTTTCCTCTCCCTCTCCCTCACTCTGCTCCAGCCTCACTGGTCTCCCCTCTGTTCTCTTCAAACATAAGGCGTGATCCTGCCTCAGGACTTTTGCCTGTGCTGTGTTCTCCACTTGGAAAGCTCCTACCATGGACGCTCATCTTTTAGGTCCTTGTTCAAGTGTCCTCTCCTATGAGAGACCCTCCCTGACCACCTCCAGCTAAAAAGAACCATCCCCAGGGGACTCCTTGGACCCCCCCCCCCACCACCACCACCGCTGCCGCCACAAACTCCTTTAAATTTCTTTAGAGCACATTGTTCAACCTGACATTTTTTTTGTTCCATCCGTCCTTTCTTTCCCTTTCTTTCCTTCTTTCTGTCTTTCATTTATTTATTTATTTATTTATTTATTTATTTATTTATTTATTTTAGCCATACCTCCAACTTGTGGGATCTTAGTCCCCCAACCAGAGATGAAACCCAGACCCTCAGCAGTGAGAGTGTGGAGGCAGAGTCCTGACCACTGGATCACCAGGGAATTCCCTGTGTTATTTACTTATTGGCTGTGGCTTGTGGGATCTTAGTCCCCCAACTAGGGATTGAACACATGCCCCCTGCAGTTGAAGTGCAGAGTCTTAACCACTGGACCGCCAGGGAAGTCCAACCTGACATTTTATTACATTTCCTAGCTTGTTTAAGGAGAAGGCAATGGCAACCCACTCCAGTACTCTTGCCTGGAAAATCCCATGGATGGAAGAGCCTGGTAGGCTGCAGTCCATGGGGTGTCTAGGAGTCGGACATGACTGAGCGACTTCACTTTCACTTTTCACTTTCCTGCATTGGAGAAGGAAATGGCAATCAACTCCAGTGTTCTTGCCTGGAGAATCCCAGGGATGGGGGAGCCTGCTGGGCTGCCGTCTCTGGGGTCGCACAGAATCGGACATGACTGAAGCAACTTAGCAGCAGCAGCTTGCTTAATATACATCCCTGTCCAAATCAGGATCCAGGTGAGGGCTGAGCCCAGGACTCTGCTGGGCCCCAGCATCATGCATGGAGCTAGCACTCAGTAGATGTTTGTTGAACCATCAAAGGCATTTTTCCCTCATTGGATAAGAGCCGTTCATAAGCTATGATGCTCTGAACTTGGAAGGAGAAATCACTAGCAAGAACACTTAGTCTGGCACCAAATGGGCCTGCATTCAAATATGAGTTCTGCTGTTTGACACTTAACAGACAGTGGGCTTACCTGGAAGAAGGGACATTGGAACCTGAGTTTAGAAGGATGCACAGGAGTCTGGGATAAGCACTTAGGAGGTGGACAAGAGATTCTCAGTAACATTTGTTGAGTCACTGAGGAGGGAGAATGCTTTGTGGAAAACTTTTGGTTTGGAAATTGGAGTTTCAAATCCTGGTTTGCTGTCCTGGACTCGCAGAGTGGGTGAGCCACAGGGACGCCCAGTAAGGGACACAGCCCAAAGCACAGTTGACCAGTCCATAGTGCCCAGCAAGGGCTTGGACCCAAGTGTCTGCCTGCCAGCTGCTGCTGTCCTCTTTGGCCAAGTAAGGTTTTTGGAGTTCTTAATTCTCCAAACAGGAATCAAACCCATGTCCCCTGCAGTCAAAGCATAGAGTCTTAACCACTGGACCACCAAGGAAGTCCAGCTTGACATTTTATTATACTTCTTAGCTTGTGAAGTCCCAGTGGGCCAAGTAAAGTTTCTGGGGTTTCTTGCTGTCTTCCTTAACCTTGCATCTATGATTACCAGAGCAGTGGATAAGCTCCCCACTGATCCCCAGCAGGGTGCCAGGTCCCTTTTTGCCCATTGTACAGGATGAGAAACTGATGCCCAAGGCATAGCAGTGATTTGTTCCTGGATTATACAGAAAGTGAAAATGGAGGCCATTGTCACCCAAGCTTGTTCCCTCCAGTCTGCCTGGCAGCAAGTGCCTCAACCCTGGGCCTCAGGGTTAGGGGAGACTGATTGAGCTGGACTAAAAATGCCCAGCAGTGTGGTCTAGGCTAGGTCTGGGAGAACCCTAAGGAAAGCAGGAAAGGCTGCCTGAAGGAAGGAACATTGGAGATGGGGTTTTGAGGGATGCATAGAAGTTCAGGAGGATTCTTGGCTTCTAGCTTTCCTTGGCTGTCTCCCTTGCCCTGTCAACCAGTGAGGGCACTGGGAAGTGTCTGGAGAAGAGGCCTTGGTTGTCACAGGTCTTGTGGGACAAAGAGAGCGACAGGCCTGCCTCTCACCTGGGTTGACCTCCCTGGGAGGACATGGAGGCTCAGGCAGCAGGTCCGTGACCCAGTTACAGGATGTTTGTCTTCCTTCCTCCAGAACCAGCTGGGGTCACCAGTGACGTGGGCTCCCGCCCCTGCCCACCTCCCTGGCATCTTTCCCCAGAGAGGGCCCAGGGAGGAGGGGGTAGGCATACGACAGGGGTGAGAGGGCTTGGAGAGGGGAGGAGAAGGAAAGGGAGAGAGCTCATCAAACGGGAGGGGGCTCAGAGGCAAAGGGGTTCAGGGAGAGATAGAGTCTGGGCCCAAAATAATCCTAGCAACAACAACAATAATAATAGCATAATTCAGGCTTTTGAGAGCTGGGCAGATAAGGGGGTTCCTATGCTAGAAGGAGATAGCACCCCAGTTCAGCTGGCTGACACCCCAACTGCCCCTTCCCAGCTCCCTCTGATCACTCCCCCAATAAGCTCCAGGCCTCGGATGACAGCCACAGCCCAGGCCTCCTTCTACCATGGTGTCCCCTCCATGGGGGACAGTGCCCCATGCCTCCATGGATTCCCTGCCCCGATTCTCTGGCCAGACTCCCAGGCTCTGGACCCAGGTCTGCAGATCAGCTGTGTGACCCTGGGCGAGCCACTCCCCACCCCCGGGGCTGGCATGTTGAGTGACATGGTGACACAGGAAAAGCACCTCTGAGGTTGGAGGGGACCTGGCAGGAGACAGCGCCTCAGCAGGTCAGCTGGGGCAGGGTGGGGTGGGGCATGGAAAGGGGCTGTAAGGTCCAGTCCCTGCCACAGCTGTTACGGTGACTCACATGTCGGGGGACACTGGCATAGAAGGGGCTGGGCTGGCACAAACAGTACCCCATCCTGCCCCACCCCATGAGAACAGAAGGCTATTTTCAGACCCTCAGTAATAGGGGAGATCTGAGGTCGTCTCCCACCCCCAGTACCCATGGCTACAAGTGACCCAGGGGAGATGGGGTACAGGACAAGGAGAGGGCACCTGGGGTGGAGAGTACCATGGGCATCCAGGCCTGGAGGTGGGACCGAGCCTGGCCACATCCACCTGGAAACCAACTGGTAGCCCAGAGCAACTGTGTCACCATCTCCCCGAGAGACCCCTGCCTCACGGAGAGCAAGCTGTTCTGAGAAAGGGGCGGATAGGGTCTTGGTTTGTGTCCTCACACAGACGCTGAGAGCCTCTAGGACCTCAGCCAAGTCTCTGCCTGTCTCTGAGCTTAGCCTCCCCATCACGCAAGGCATAGAGGAGCCTGAGGCCTTTTCCTGCCCCTAGAAGATTGTAAGCAACTAATCGTTATGGCGACAACAATGTCAATAACAATAATAATAATAGCATAATGCAGGCTTTGGAGAGCTGGGCAGATAATGAGATTCACATGCTAGAGAGAGACATAACCTCCATTCAAGAAGCCCAGTGCAGCCCCCAAGCAAGAGTGGGGATCGAAACTTCTCTTCTCTGTCTTCCTTTCTCCTTGAATTTCTCACCCCTTGAGGGTGAGAAAGCATACCTGGGATGTTCTGCAGACTCAGTTTCCCTTGTTGAAAATGGCAAGAATGAGACAGCCTCCTCCCACCTCCAGAGAAGAGGAAAGGGGCCTCCCATGGCCCCATTATTCTCCTAGGTGCCCAACAGTGGGGAGGGCTGCTGTTGTTTTTATGGAGAAGTTGGTTAGGTGTGGCTTCCTGTCCCAGCTCTGCTCCTCGTGACTGAGTCGCTTCTTGGGGGTCTCAGTTTCTTCATCTGTAAAATGGGTGTTGTGGCTGCTCAGTAGCCCCACTCAGGCAGTAGGAGGGGGCTGTTGAAGTCACAGCTCTGGGCAGGTCTCTGACCCTCCTCGGGCCTCAGTTTTTCCATCTGTGGAATGGGTCTGTGGGGGGCAGGCTAGGGTGAACTGGCCCCTGGGAACCCCTCTCTCCAGCTCTGAACCTCCATGACTGAGCTCCCCTTTCTCTACTGCATGCTGATCTTGCCTCCTTGGGCCTCACCTTTCCCTGCCCCTGCAATGGGTCTGTATAGGAACTGCCCCACCCTACCCCACCCTTTCATTAGCCCCTGACATACAGTAGGCCTCAGTGGACCTGTAGACCTCTTGGCCTGTGGACCTCAGCTGGTTCTGTCTGTATCTCTGGGCTATAGAAAAGATGTCTTGTCCTCATTTTTTCATCACTGCCAAGAGCCAGTAGAGGCAACCCTTGAACCTCCATCTCATGTCAGCTGCCTCTGCCGAGCAGTGGGTCTGGCAGACAAGTGACACCTGTTTGCTCCTGAACTGTCAGTGCCCAGTGTGTGCTCAGCCCTGCTTTGGACATTTGAGCTCACACTCTAGTTCAGTGCTTTGCAAAGTACAGTCCAAGGGCCCAAGGCCCACTGTCTGTGTTCATAAGTTTTACTGAAACACTACCATGCCGGTGACATCTCTGTGGCATCTTGCAACAGAGACTAAAATACTCACTACTGGTTCTTTATGGTACTTTTAAAGTTTCTGACCCCAGTTCTAGAAGGCAGAGAATGGATCCATGCCACTATTCTATCAACCTCAGTTTTCCCCATCTGTTTAGTGGGTCCCCATCAACTTCCACCTGGAACCCTCAGCTTGTCCTGCCTGTACATTGGAGTTCAAGACAGCCCTCCATGACTGGCTTCCTTGGCCTGTGCCTTCCACCATGGTCAGAGCCTCAGTTTCCCCATCTGGGCAGTGGGTTCTCATATGACCCAGTGAACTGCTGGGCCCCTCTGGCCCTGTTTTTTTCCCTGGGAGTTCGGAGGTATCTGCAGAGGACCTCTGCACCCCTCTGCTCCACCATCCCTCCAATGGGTCTGCCTGGGGCCTCTGCAGCCTCAGTCTTCCGGGCCGGGCAGTGGGTCCACGGGCCCCAGCGCCTCCTGATCTCTGGCCTCTTCCTCCCCGCAGGATGAGTTCCACCCTTTCATCGAGGCGCTGCTGCCTCACGTCCGCGCCTTCGCCTACACCTGGTTCAACC
The DNA here is from genome assembly GCF_016772045.2 of Ovis aries. Taxonomy (NCBI): domain Eukaryota; kingdom Metazoa; phylum Chordata; class Mammalia; order Artiodactyla; family Bovidae; genus Ovis; species Ovis aries. The sequence goes on along the minus strand of NC_056058.1, from coordinate 18,289,557 downwards.
TGCAGGCGCGGAAGCGCAAGTACTTCAAGAAGCATGAAAAACGGATGTCGAAGGATGAGGAGCGGGCGGTGAAGGACGAGCTGCTGGGCGAGAAGGCCGAAGTCAAGCAGAAGTGGGCATCGCGGCTGCTGGCCAAGCTGCGCAAGGACATCCGGCCCGAGTGCCGCGAGGACTTCGTGCTGGCCATCACTGGCAAGAAGGCGCCGGGCTGCGTGCTCTCCAACCCCGACCAGAAGGGCAAGATGCGCCGCATCGACTGCCTGCGCCAGGCCGACAAGGTGTGGCGGCTGGACCTGGTCATGGTCATCCTCTTCAAGGGCATCCCCCTGGAGAGCACCGACGGCGAGCGCCTGGTCAAGGCGGCGCAGTGCGGCCACCCGGTGCTCTGCGTGCAGCCTCACCACATCGGTGTGGCGGTCAAGGAGCTCGATCTCTACCTGGCCTATTTCGTGCGGGAGCGAGGTGAGTAAAGGGCGTGCGCATGCACGGGGCTGGAGGTGGAGAGGGCTGGGGATGTGCCTATCGCCTATCGCACGGGCGTCAACCAGGCCCGCAGATCTGAGCGAGGAGGCGGGTCCACGTGCCCTGCGCGCGCGTGTGCGTGCGTGCGTGCGTGCGTGCGTGTGGCTGACCTATGAGAGGTCCAAGGAGGGAGGCGAGTCTCGCAAGGTTTGAGCAAGGAGGGGGGCCTTCTTCAAGTCAAAGGGAGGAGGCACATGCCTTGTGAAGTGTAAGGGAAAGAGAGCCGGTTCACGGGGAGAGTGGGATAGGGGGCAGGTGTGTCCTGGGGGTCTGAAGGGAGGACATCGGACCTTGATGTCCAAGGGGGTTGGCAGGTCACAGGAAATGAGATGCTGTCCCAGAAGGTCTGTTGGCAACAGGGGTGAGGATGGGCCACTGACAGGTGGGAGAGGAACAGCCTTATCCTTCCTGGGGAAGCTGGAAGGGTGCTGGGTGGCACACTGAATGCTGGTTGATCGATTCTCAGACCTTCCCAGAGTCCTGACAGGTGTCATGTTGATGCCAAGTGGGAAGCTGGGGCACCGTGTGACTTGAGCTATGTCATCAATCTCTGGTCGTCAGGGTTCCCTACTCCTGCCCTTATAGCTGGGTGTTTCTGGTGTTTGCTGGCTCTGTGGTCAAATGGTCCACATGGAGACCAGTGGGGTTTGTGAGGATGGAGAAATCCAGGACAGCTTCCTGGAGAAGGAGGCTCCCCTGAGCTGAGCTCTGCAGGATGACTGGGCAGTGACGAGCATGGGGCTCTCCCAGGGGGTCAACAGCCTGGGCAGAGGTGCAGAGGCTGGACAGGTGGCCCAGTCCTGAATGTCAACAGGTCCTGGTGGTCGTGGGCAGGGCCTGGTTGCGCGGACAGTGGGCTTCACTGACCCACTGCTTCCTGGTGGTGTGGCCAGTGGAGCTGTCACATGGAGGTTATCCAGGTTCTTACCTGGATTGGACCTGGGGAGATTCTCGGAGATGGTGTGTGTAGCGTGTTGAACTCTGGTCTGCTGTGTGGCGGGTGGCAGCTGTGACTGTCTTCATGCGGATGGAATCAGGTGTGCCCTGGGGAACCTAACTGGTACAAGTCCCGTGCCCTGCTGTTCCCACCCAAGCTGAGCCTGGTACCCTTGTGGGCATGAACCTGCACACACCTGGGCTGCCTGAGCCTGTCAGGTGGGTGCACTTGGCTTGGAGACCCAGTCCCACCACCGGTAGCCCCACAGGAACCCACTTGATCACACAACCAGAAATGACTGGGGAGGACTTGGGAGGAGGGGAGAAGGGGCAGTGAGAAGCGGGGACTCCAGGCAGGACCGCCCAGCTTCTGATCGTAGCCCTGCCGTGTGTCGTGTGCCGGCTGTGTGGCTCTAGACCTAGCTCTGTCCTGTAACTCAGTTTCCTCCTCTGTACAGTGGGAGGAACAACCATGCCAACTCCTAGCGGTGCTGTGAGCCTTCTATGAGGTTTCCTGGTCACCATGGTGTGTGGGAGGGACAGCCAGGCCAGAGTTCCCAGTCTTGACCTTGATTCCTTGACCTTGACCCCATCCGCCCCATCCCTCACCCCCCACCGGAATTCGACGGGGCCAGAAGCAGAGGGGTAGACAAGGTGGCTGTTGCGGCCTGGTGGGAGGAGGGGAGGGCACGGGCAGCCTGGGGGCTGCAGCATTCATTACCATGCAGGTCCCGGTCTCTCCCACCACATCCATCCTCCGCGCCCGGCCCCACCCCCACCTCCTCCGCGCTGAGCTGATAAAATTTTGAAGCAAGTTTTCTGCCGGCGTCAGCACAATCTCCGGGCGGCTCCCCTCCCCCATCGACCCCCTCCCCCCTCCGCTCAGCAGGCAGGCGGGGCCTCCAGGCCTCCACAGACACCTTCGTGTCCCTCGGCCATGCTTTTGCTACCTATCTGGTCAACCTCTTCCAACCTCCTCACATGAGGGCTGGGGAAGGTCAAGGCTGCACCCTCTCCTGCTTCTAGCCAGCTCCATCATCCCAGGGGACCGCCGCTCAAACACGCCCCAGCTGACCCAGCTGGGAGTGAGGGTCGGGTTTGAGGGCTGGGCAGGGAGCCCAACCCCAGCTCAGCCTCCTGCCTGCCTGCCTGGCAGCTGAGTTACCCAAAACAAGTCACTGAATCTCTCTGCGCCTGCTTTCCTTGTCTTTAAAATGAGCCGATCAAAAATAGCTGTTGGAATGTTGGATTCTTATGATAAAAGTGTTCGACAAATAACCCCTGTGGGGTCATGGAGAGAAGTACCCAACACAAGGATAGGACTTTGTGGGCCGTTATTTTTTTTTCTTGGACCATTATTATTATCATCCTTACTAAGGTTATAATTTCCCACCTCCATGCCTTTGCCCATATGGTTCCCTCTGCTGTGGATGTCATTCCCATCTGGAAAACTCATACTTATGCTTCAAAACCCCATCTCCCAGTGCCACTTTCTTTCTGTCAAGCAATTTTTCTGAGGACTTAGCAGTTATTTTCCATTCTCATGGCAAGCCTGTGAGGCAGGAATCATATCCATTGTACAGATGAGGAAACGGAAGCCTCAAAAGAAGGAAACTAAAAAGTACCCTGGAAGATGTTACCTGCGCTGCCCAAGGTCACAGTTAGAAAAGGGCAGGATTAGGGTTTGGACATGGGCAACTTCTGTTCCTGGGGCTTCCCTGGTAGCTCAGCTGGTAAAGAATTAGCCAGCAATGCAAGAGACCCAGGTTCGATTCCTGGGTTGGGAAGATCCCCTGGAGAAGGGTTAGGCCACCCACTCCAGTATTCTTGGGCTTCCCTGGTAGCTCAGACAGTAAAAATCTGCCTGAAATGTGGGAGACCTGAGTTCGATCCCTGAGCTGGGAAGATCCCCTGGAGGAGGGTATGGCAATCCACTCCAGTATTCATGCCTGGAGAATTCCCATGGACAGAGGAGCCTGATGGGGTACAGTCCATGGGGTCACGAGGAGTCGGACACGACTGAGGCACCCCTGCTAGCCCTCCATGCTTAGTGGCAGAAGGGGATGGAGGTAAGTTGCAGTGTAGGATGTGGGTGTCCAGTCTGTGTGGCTTGGCCACCCCTGGGCTGGGTCTGTGTTCTAAGCTCCTAGTAACCAGAGCTTCCTCCAGGATTCCCAAGCTGAGGCTGCCCCCCCAGAACCCCCTGCTGAGCCCCAGCTCCCTGACTTCCATCGCAGGACCCCCATCCTCATCTGGGCCAGAGTTACATCTCATCGCAGGACCCCCATCCCCATCTAGGCCAGAGTTACATCTCTGTTCTTAGCCAAGCAGTCATCTGATGGCAGAGAGAACTGGCCACCTCTTCTCTCCTCTCCCCTTGTGGGTCTCAGGGCTACAGGGTGTCTGGGCCAAGGTCAGAGCACAGTGGCCACTCAAACCAGCCCTGCTGGGAGGCCATGGGGTTGATGGGGAGTGGGGAAAGCAGGCCTTGCTTGACTTCTGGGACAGGTCACAGGCAGGATGTTGAGATGGGCAACTGCCGTTCAGCTGGAAGGAGGTACCACCTCGGGTGTCAGATGTGGGGCCTCGGGGCCAACAGAATGACAGTGAGAGAGACTCAGAGACACAGGGGGACCCAGAGACAGGAAGAAACACGCGGAGACCCACACACTCGGCCGTCCCCTGTCCCCAGACCTGGGGATGAGGCTTGGCTCCCCCTACCCCCACAGCCTCTGTTTCTCCCTGGGGCTGTCAGATGGATTGCTGGGGCCCCACCCCAAGGAGGAATCCCAGGCCTCCCTCCCCAGGTTTATTTTGGAGGATAGAAGAGTGGGGACAAGCCGGGAGAAGATCCCTTTAGCCCTGGGGCTGCCAGGCTCCTCAGAGCCCAGGGCACCACCTTGGGCCAAACTTGGCTGCCTCGGGCATCCATCTGGTGTTGTTGCAGACACGGGGCCCTGATTCCAGGAATGGACTCCGTGTGTGCCCTGAGGGTGGCCTAGGGGACAGCTGGGGGACCCTGATGAGGGGAGTGACATGAGCTCTGCCTTGGGACATTGGGGCTGCTTGCTCCTGGCATGCCCTTTGTGGGTGGATGTGCCATTGAGCAGGAGATGGGGAAGCTGACAATTCTCAGTTAAATTAATAAAAAGCTAAGGACAGGGAGGGGTGTGGAGAGGCATGGCGGGTACTCTGGTTGGGCCACAGAGAGATTTGAGTGAGAGTGTGCCAGGCCACTGGGGGGGCATAGCCAGTGCAAAGGCCCTGGGGCTGGAATGGTCCCAAGCACAAGGGCTGGAGGGTGGGGCCCAGGACCGCTGCCTGGCAGTGGGAAGGCCGGCCTCTTCCCCGGCCTCTTGTTTGGGAAGGAGCCCGGAGGAAGCAGGGCCCAGAGAGAGAAGCTGTCTGCCCAGCCCCAGAGCCCAGCCAGGGCTCCCCACCCCCTCTGGCGGCCTGAGAAACCTGAGGCGGGCGGGCACCATGCCAGGGCGGGTGGGGGAGGGGCTGCCAGGCCCGCCCGCTCCGGCAGCTGCCAGCCCGCCCTGAGCCGCCAGCCCAGATGGTGCCCATCTGCTGACGCCGCCGTGGGCTGGCCTCCCGTTCCCGCCTCCTGTTCCCGCCTTGTTCGGTGCCAACCTCCTGGAACGGCACTGTGGGCAGGGGCCTGCTTGGGAAGCTCACAGCTGCTCAAGGGGCTGCCCAGGGTGCCCAGGAAGGGGGCAGAAGGATCGAGGGGGGAGGGGTTCCCACCCCCTCTTGGATGAACCTGGGAAGCAATCATAACAACAGATGATAGTAACAGCAGACATGTATTGCGTACCCGATGCTGAGCCTGCCCCACATCTGGTTTAATTCTCTCCACCACCCAGGGAGACCATCCTGGTGGCTCAGATGGTAAAGAATCTGCCTGCAATGCAGGAGACCCAAGTTCAATCCGTGGGTCAGGAAGATCCCCTGGAGGAGAGCATGGCAACCTATTCCAATATTCTTGCCTGGAGAATTCCACGGACAGAGGAGACTGGTGGGCTACAGTCCATGGAGTTGCAAAGAGTTAACACGACTGAGCGACTAACACTTTCACTTTCACCACCCAGGGAGGCAGCAACTATTACCTACTCCCGTGTTTCAGTAAGAAAACAGGCCCAGAGATGGTCAGTCACTTGTCTAGGGTCACACAGCTCCTAAGAAGTAGAGCAGAATTAGAACCCACAGATCCTGAGTCCTCAAAACCACTAAAGGAAAAAACTGAAAACTGCTTTTGGGATTACTGAATGGAACCCACACCCTCCCAGTTGTACAGATGATGAAGAGAGCTGGCCCAGAATACATAGTGAACCAATGAATATAATATTGGTGAACCCTCCTGAAGTGCCTACCGTGCCCCAGCCTGGGGGCCAGGATCCTCATAAAGTGCACCCTGGGCTCGGATGGCAGGAGAAAGGGCAGGAGAAAAGATCGAAGGAGCCTGGGTCGGCTTCAGCTCTGCCTGGGCTTGCTGTGTGACTTAGGGCAGAGCCCTGCCCTCTCTATTCTGAGGTTGGAGGAGAGCTGAGCCAGGAAGGTAGGGCCTTGTGGGACCACGGAGAGAAGCAAGCTGGACCTTGACGGAGGGAGGGTCCCCCATCTCTTCAAACCCCTGTTCCATTCCAGCCCAGGACACTGTGCCAGGGGAGACAGGACGGATGTGGACAGGAGGGCATGTGAGAGCACCCATTGGCTTGTATGATGGACACAATTTGTGTCCACACTTGTTCCAGGCTGTGTGAGATGTACTCCTCTCTCTGACCCTTCATTTTCCCACCTAGAGAGTGGAAAAAGTAACTGTGTTGTGTCCACTGCATTGACAATTGGAGTCAGTGACCCCTAGATAGCATAAAACAGGTGGAGTGAGGGTCTCCTGGCAGCCTGGACTCCCCCAGGGCAGGGAAGCCAGGTGGACCAGCTGTCTGTCCATGCAGGGGAGGTGGCTGCCCAGGGGTGAGGTTCAGACACCAGCTGATGATGTATTTATAGCGGTGGTGGGAGGCCTCTGGGTTCCTGGTTAGCGGTGCCAAGGATGCTGCTAATGCAGCAGGTGGGAGCCTCGCATCAGGAAGAGGTAGGGATGACATCTATAGCCAGATGGCCCAGGTTGAGATCCCACCGCTCATGTGCCATGTAGCCTTGGGCAGGTGACATCACTGCCCTGGGCCTCAGTTGCCTTCCCTCTGAAAAGGGCGTGAAACAGATGGTGCCTGCTTCGCTGGGCTATATGGGGTTAAGTGAGATAATGCATGAAGAGTGCTAGGAGAGGGCCTGGCATACAGTAGGTGCTCAAACATACGTGCTAAGTCACTTCACTGGTGTCTGACTCTTTGCGACCAGGTGGACTGTACCCCACCAGGCTCCTCTGTCCATGAGATTCCCCATGCAAGAATACTGGAGTGGGTTGCCATGCCCTCCTCCAGGCTCAAACATAATTTGGTGCCTTTAAAAGGAAAGAGATCCTGACCCACGTTACAGTGTGGATGGACCCTGAGAACATGATGCTCAATGAGAGAAGCAGACACAAAAGGACACACTGTCTGGTTCCACTCACAGGAGGTCTTAGAGGAGTCAGATCTAGAGACAGGAAGTAGATGGTGGGGCCAGGGGCTCTGGGGGTGGGGGTCAGTTAATGGGGACAGTTTTCCTTTGGGAAAATGAGGCAGTTCTGGAGATGATGGTGGGGGTGGTTGCAAGGCAGTGTGAAGGTATCCAGTGCCACTGAACTGTGCACTTAAAAATGGCTAAGGTGGTGTATTTGGGGGCCTCCCCTGGTGGTTCCAGTGGTTAGGACCCTGTGCTTCCAATGCCAGGGGCATGGATTCAATCCCTGGCTGGGAAACTAAGATCCCACGTGCCAAAAAATAAATAAAATAACAATGGAAGTGGTGGTGTTAGTTGTTCAGTCATGTCCAACTCTTTGCAACCCTGTGGACTGTAGCCCGCCAGGCTCCTCTGTCCATGGGATTCTCCGGGTTAGAATACTGGAGTGGGTAGCCATTCCCTTCTCCAGGGGATCTTCTCAACCTGGGATCAAAGCTGGGTCTCTCGAATTGCAGGCAGATTCTTTACCACTGAGCCACCAAGTGAATTTTATGCTATTGATATTCTGCTAAGTCGCTTCAGTCGTGTCCGACTCTGTGCGACCCCATAGATGGCAGCCCACCAGGCTCCCCCGTCCCTGGGATTCTCCAGGCAAGAACACTGGAGTGGGTTGCCTTTTCCTTCTCTAATGCATGAAAGTGAAAAGTGAAAGTGAAGTCTCTCAGTCATGTCTGACTCTTAGCGACCCCATGGACTGCAGCCTACCAGGCTCCTCTGTCCATGGGATTTTCCAGGCAAGAGTACTGGAGTGGGGTGCCATTGCCTTCTCCGACTGATATTCTACCACAATTTTAAAAAATTATTTGTTGTTAGTGATAATTTGTAACTCAATTAGGCTTCATTTTCAAAATTAAAAAAAATGATAGTAATAATGAATAATACATCCTCTATTATTATACAATGATAAGTTATAAAAATAAAACCAGTGATGGTAATATAATCATAGTTACTATTAGGGCTTCCCTTGTGGCTCAGTTGGTAAAAAATCTGCCTGCAATACAAGAGACCCAGGTTCAATCCCTGGGTGGGGAAAATACTCTGGAGAAGGAAATGGCAACCCACTCCTGTATTCTTGCCTGAAAAATCTCATGGACGTGGGGTCACAAAAGTGTCGGACACGACTGAGCATCACCACCTTTATCATCATCATCACCATTACTGTGTTTCCAGCTCCAGTTCTGCCCTCTGGCCAGCTGGGCAACCTTGGGCAAGTTAATGCCCATCTCTGGGCTTCTGCTTTCTTCATCTGCAGGCTGAGTGGAGGCCAGTGTTCAGTGACTCAAGTTAAGATGTGATCTCTGAGAAAGGAACCTCTCAGCATGACAAGTGCTCAGAAATTTTAAGTTCTTTCCCGGAGAAGGGAATGGCTACCCACTCCAGTGTTCTTGCCTGGAGAAACCCATGGACAAAGGAGCCTGGCGGGCAGCAGTCCATGGGGTTGCAAAGAGTCGGACAGGACTGAGCAAGTAACGCTTTCCTGAGTAGATCGCCCCTCCCCCACGGACACCGCTGCTCGGGTGCCCAGCTTGCGCGTCCACACCTGCTGAGGCTCCCGAGGACTCGAGAGGTGTGGAGCCCGCAGAAAGCGGGAAGCATCTCCCTGCACCTGTGGCGGCCGCCCCAGTGTGGCGGGGCTGCAGTTGCCACTCTGGCCCTGCGCCCGGCCAGCCAGGGGGGGCTGAGGGCAGCTAGGGACATCTCCGGGCACCCCCACCTCCACAGACAGCTGCCAGTCCAGCCCCTCTCCCTCCAGCTGGGTGTGGGCAGGAAGTCACAGATGGTCAGAGTCAGTGAGGGACAAGGGAGGGGGCGCGTGGGAACACTGGGTTTCTTGTCCACATCAGGAAACTGAGGCCCAGAGAGGGTCCTTCCTCAGGTCCATTCTATCCCGCCTTCTGTCCCAGGCTGTCTTGTGTGGGCGTCAGGATGGGGGGACAAGGGTGCTCTGCAGGAGGTCTGTGTTCGATCCCTGGGTTAGGAAGATTCCCTGGAGAAGGGAATGGCCATCCACTCCAGTATTCTTGCCTGGAGAATCCCCATGGACAGAGGAGCCTCATGGGCTAGAGTCCTTGGGATTGCAAAGAGTTGGTCATGACTGAGCAAATACCACTGGTACTTCAGGGTAAATGGCTTACAAGTGGGAAAGAGGTTTCAAGAGAGGCAGGGGGGCTGTTCTAGATCCTCCACAGGACAAGTTTTGGAGTTCCCAAGGCCTGTTTTAGACCCTTCACAGCTAGGATCTTAGGACCTCCCTGGTGGTCCAGTGGCTAAGACGCCATGCTCCCAGTGCAGGGGACTCAGGTTTGATCCCTGGTCAGGGAGCTAGATCTCACATGCTGCAAACTAAGACTTGGCGCAGCCAAATAAATACTAAAAACAAACAGCCAACCAATGCTGGGATCTTCACCTTTTGACAATTCTAGAATTCTCCCAGGGAATTCCAGAATTTCCAGAATTCCACCTGTGGGATTTTCTCATGTCCAAGGACAGGCTCTGAAATGTTCTCAACTTGGGTTCTAGAACATCCAGGGCCAGTTCTAGAATTCTCTTTCTGGCAGGGATCCAGAACGTTCAGGTCAGAGTTGAGTAAGCCTGTCCTCAGATGTCTAGTGACTGAGCTGAGTATTCTAGAAAAGACCCTTACAGAGGGAGACAGGTAAATTTTTTAAGGCTTTTTCCAGACTTCCTGAGGCAGGGGCTGCCTGCTTGAGTGGGCGCCCTGTGGTGGGGAAAGATTTGGGAGCAGGACTGTGAGAAACTGGGACTAGGGGGCCCTTGAATAAGTCGGGATTTTGTTTAATCTGCAATAAAAGTCTGTTGTTTATCACGTGTGGGGACACGGAACCCAGGGTGTTTCCAGAGGCTGCGGGGGAACAGAGCACACAGTATGTCCTCGCTGGAAGGCAGAAGCTGTAATTGACCCTGGTGACCTCTGGCAGGAGGAAGGGGTTGTCTGTATGTGTCTGGGATGTCGGGGTGCATTTTGGGGGGGGAACTGCAGGCATACTGAGGGCTTACTAAGAAGTAAATCCTCAGTACATACCAGGGATTATTCACACCATTTTGTTTCACCGTAATCCCACAAAGGTAGGGATCATCATGAACCACATTTCACACATGGGAAAATAGAGGCCCAGGGAGGTTAAGACAACAACCTGAGGCCACACAACTAAATGGTAGAGTCAGGATTCGAACCCAGGTGGAAAAGAATCTGCCTGCAGTGCAGGAGACCTGGGTTCGCTCTCTGGATCGGGCAGATCCCCTGCAGGAAGGCATGGCAACCCACTCCAGTATTCTTGCCTGGAGAATCCCATGGACAGAGGAGCCTGGCGGGCTACAGTCCACAGGTGGTCACAAAGAGTTGGTTATGACTAAGCGACTAACACTCACTTTTCACTTTCACTGGCAGATATGAGGGAATACAGAAGTCCCCTAGGAAGGGGCTGTTTGGGGTGTGTCAGGGACCTCCCTTAGAATGTCCCAGGATCCCTCCTTTGGGCCTAGAGAGTTTGGGTGCTGGTGAGCAGGTGCCAGGCTCAGCTGGATCAAGTTGGGGCTGCAACCTGGCTGGGAGTAGGCCGGCCTCAAACCCTTGATGTGGTGGAACCAGGGAGGCAGGAGATGCAGCCCAGGCCAGGAGTCTCCCTGTCTGGGTCTCTGTCTCTTTGTCTATCTCAGCCCCCTGGTCTCTCTCCCCCGGTCCTGGCCAGTCTCCACCCCTCACCACCCCAGGCCAGCCTGTGGGCTGCCCGGAGGCGGCAACAGCAATTGAATGGGCCCCTTGTTCCTGACCACACCCGGCCCTTGGGGTCACTCCAGGACAAGCCCTGGCAGCCTGCTGGCTTAAAGGGCCAGTGCCCAGAGAAAGGGGAAAGGAGGGGGCCACCGCTTTACTCCCAAGCCCCACCCCCCAGCCTCCCAAAGATGGAGGAACTGAAGTGCATGCGTGGGGGTGGGGGTGGGCAGCATCGCATCCAGACATCCCAGCCGCACATGGTCAGATGGCGGCTGCATGTGCCTGGTGGCGTGTGGGTTTCATCTGGGAAAAATTCCTCCTCTTCTCTCGGCTGCTGGGCAGATGAAATGGTATCTGGGTCAGGGTTTGATACACAGTCGGTGCTCCTCTGTGCTCATGGCATTGCTTGAGCCTCATGGTGTTCCCCTGCCCTTGGGATTGGGCAGTTACCTCTTCACCTTCCTTCGTTACCTCCACTTCTCAAGTGTCAAATGAGGCAAGGGTTAGGCTGGTTAACAGAATTAAAAGGGTTTTAATTGCAGCTGAGTTTCAGGCTGCATTTATTGAGTGCCAGCTGCACACCAGGCCCTGTTGAGAAAGGTCCTGTCTGCAGCCCCATTTTACAGAGGCACTGAGAGTTTATGCGGCTCAGGTGTCAGTCAACCCTTCCACCTCCACCCTCCACCCAGGGCTGTGAAGCTGAAGGCTGCTCGCTTGCCTTCTCTGGGCCTTGGTTCCCCTTCAGAGCAATGGGAATAGCTCCTGTCCACTTTCAGGCTGGAAATCGTTCACTTCTCCTGCCCAGGGGATGCTGTGGCTGGGGGAGTCTGGGACATCCTCCACACAAGGGCCGACCTAGAAGGCCTTCAATTGGGCTGCCCTCGCTGGCCGCTCTGGGTAGCCTCGGCGCTCCTATGCCCCAGGCCGGCCCCTCAGACAGCCTGGGACAGGTTGCTGCCGGATGGACAAGCCTGTTCCCTGCTTCCTTATGTAACCGGGTTATGCAAGGGCAGCTGGCCTGCTTACATAAGGGGAGGCCGGGCCAGCCCCATCTGGGGAGGGGGAGGCTCTTAAAGGGGCTGGCGTCCCCCAAGTCTCCCCTTCAGGACTCTGCACCGACCCATGGATGGGAGCCTTTACCAGCTCTCATCGTTTCTGTCGTTAGAGTGCACCGTCATTATTATTACTGCTGTTGATGTTGCTCATCATCGCTCTGTTCTTTCCCAGGAGGCACAGAGCCCACTCTGCTTCTGACCCTCAGCTAGTCCCTTCTGTCCCTGAGCCTCAGTTTCCCCATCTGGGCAAGGGGGTGTCAGCAAAGTAAGGCAGTGGGTCTTAACAGGGGTGCTGGCCCTGCCACCTGCTTGCTGTATGACCTCAGGAAAATGGCAGCCCTCTCTGGGCCTCCATAGCACCATCTGTAAAACACGCTGCCTTTCAGGGTTGCCGAGGGGAAATGAGTTCAGATGTGTGAAGGGTTAAGATAGCATGGGGCATGCATGCGCTCAGTCAGTACAACTTCTTGGTAGTTGATAAATATTTATTAAGTACTTACTGTATGCCAAGCCCTTTTCCAGGTCCTAGGGACACCACCATGAACAAGACAGACAGAAATCCAGCCCTGGTGAGGTTCCCAGTCGGGTGGGGGAGACGGACAAAGAACAAGTTCATGATGAGGGCTGTCGAGAAAAATAAAGTTAAGGAACACAGAGTGATGGACTATTTGGGGAGGGACTGTCTGAGGACCTAATATTTGAGCTGAGACCTGAGGGGTGAGGAGGAACCAGTTGTGCAAAGAACTGGGGGAAGGGCACCCTAAGCAAAGGGCACAGCCAGTGCAAAGGCCCTGGGGCAGGACTGGACCTGGCAGGTTGGAGGAACAGCCAGGAGGCCCGAGTGGACAGAGCAGACTGAGTGAGGGGGAGACAGGGAGGAAGGGAGGGCAGGGAGGGGAACTGGTTTTTTACCACTGGGGAGGTGGGAGCCCTGGAGGGCTGTGGGCAGAGAAGGCATGGGGCCTGACTCAGTGCTCACTGGCGCCCTCTGGCCACTGTGGGGAGAACAGGCTTTGGAGGACAAGGGTGGGAGTTGAGAAGACAGGGTGGGTTCCCACTCAGGCCAGGGATGGCCAGGGGCCAGCCAGGCAGAGGCGGACTCCAGAAGCATGAGAATTCAGTGGCATTGGTCAGTCTGGGCAGAGCAAGACCATGCACTTCACTTGGACGATCACTTGGGTCATGAGACCCCTTCCAAGGCTGGTGCTGGCCCTCCTGTGCCCTTGCCTCCTGCCTGGACCCAGGCAGGGAAAAGGGGGAGCAGGTCGGCCCCCAGACATACCCAGGGCCCTCTCCTGGGGTCAGGATATTGTTTGCAGGCAAGCTGAGGTAGGGCAGTGGTTCCCCAGGTGGCCCGCAGGGCTCTGGGTGGGCAGGCAACTGTGAGGCCCCCAGCCTCCAGCTGGGGGTTCTGTTTGCATGGCTGCATTGTTCCCGTTTTTTTATTCCTGACCTCACCTGGTAGGCTTGGGCTGGCACCTCAGTTTCCTTGGCTGTGAAATGGGAATGATCGCCTGTAACTGCTCTGTGGGTTCCAGGAGCACTGGCACACAGTAGGCACCAATTCAGGGATCAGTAGCAATAATGTGGGAGGCAGAAAGTACCACTCCCCCATGCCTGACATGGGAGACAGGTATGAGGAAACCCATGATACTCATTGAGATGGGCCATTGGGCAACTGGGTGACTCCTCTATCTGAGCCCATCTTGTCCTGCAAATGAGACCACAGCTATGGAGCCCCTGTGGCATGTTGCATGGTTAGTCACTCAGTCATAGTCAGCTATGTGGCCCCACAGATGGTAGCCCTTCAGGCTCTTCTGTCCGTGGGATTTCCCAGGCAAGAATACTAGAGTGGGTTGCCATTTCCTTCTCCAGGGGATCTTCCAGACCCAGGAATTGAACTTGCATCTCCTGCATTGGCAGGTGGATTCTTTACCTCTAAACCACCTGGGAAGTACAGAACCCCTGTGACACCTGGTCAAAGGCCAACACAGAAAGCTGTTTAGACTGTTACTATGCTGTCCCAGCCCCATGTGCCACGTGGGAAAACAGACCCAGAGAGAACCAGGGGCTTAACCTGGAGTCACACAGTTGGGCAAGAAGTTGCCCCTGAAACAGATAGCCTGGCTCTAAGCCACTCCAGTGCCTCAGTTTCTGGATCCATGAAATGGGCACACTGTGGGGGTCAGTGGGAATACCTGGACACCCAAGTAGAGGCTGCAGGGTTTATGTGGCCAGCCTGAGATTCTGTCTGGATGCCTTCCTCCTGGGGTACTGAGGTGACATATGGAGGGTCTTTGGCCTCCACCCTGCAAGTTTCCCTTAGGTGCTGACTGAGGAGATTCCTGGAGGCTCCTGGGTTCACTGGGGCCATTCTGGCCAAGGAGAGGCAGTAGGAGCCATGCCCCTCTTCCCAGAAACTGTATCCCTTTCTCTCTGGGGAAAGCAAGCCTATAGGGTCCTCCTCTGCCCTGCAGAATGTCTAGAGCTGGACAGTCTGGCCCACCGCATACAGACAGTGCTGTCTGTCTTTGCTACACACCCACCATGTGCTGCCTGCCCAGTCTCTGCCAGACCCAGACACATTCAGGCAGCAGGTGGTAAGGCCAAATCTCTGCGTGGGTTCAAGTCCTGGCTGCATGCACTTGATCCAATTGTTTGACGTCCCTGAGACCTCTTCTGCCCCTCTGTAAATCTGTACATAGCTCTTGTGATTGTATACAGCTCCTGGCATATAAGGACTCAATAAATGGCAGTTACGATTATCATTATTTTCATACACTGTCTCTATAGTGTATGACTATGTATTTCATACTCCGTCATTACAAGCGCCTTCTGTACCTGGCAAACTCCTACTCAGACATCAAGGCCCCAGCTCCAATGTCCCCTCTAACAGAAAGCCTTCCTGGGTCCCCAAGCCAAGTTTCTGTTATTTTGGGGGGATCCTCCTGTCCTGAGATCCTGCCTTTGATAGCTAGGCCTGGAGCAGTTGGGTGGGCTTTGCAAAAGAGGATTTCCGCTGATCCTCAAAAGACCAGGGGGGCCTGAGATGGGCAATGCTTGGATGACATTTCGTATCCTGCCCTAGCCTGTTGTGGAAATCCACTGTATCACCACTGGTTGGAGTCTACACTCCTAAACCTGGTCTTTCCCTGTGAATATCCCTGTTTTCCCAACAGGGGGTTCCCGTGTCCTACACGCATTTATTTTGTACCTGTTGTATACCAGGCCCTAGCAGGATCATCCCAATTATTCATGCTATAGGCCCGTATTGAGTGCCTACCATGTGCCAGGCTCTGCAGGAATAATCACACTCACTTGTCTACAAACATCTGTTGACTGCCATCTATGTGTAAGCACTGTTTAAGCACCAATTGCATGCCAGGCTCCATGAAAAGAGGCCACAGGAGGACCAGGGAAGAAAAGTCTCCCCACCAACTATGATGCCAGGCTTGGCCCTCGGGTTTCCTACCTCCTCCTGCATTTCAGGCAGCAGGTTACAAATGTGGGCACCAGAACCAGACTGAGTTCCCATCTGATTGTCCTTACTGACATGAGACGTGGGACAAGCCCCTTCCCATCTCTGACCCCTCTGGAAAACGGGGCTCCCAGCAGTCTGAAAGGCTTGCATCTCAAAATCTATTTTCTGCATAGAAGGAAACTGAGGTAGTCAGCAGGCTCCCCATTCACTCCAGGTGTGATTCCCCGCCAGGCAACACTAGGGAGAGCACTCAGTCTTAGTTCAGAGAGGGGCAGTGCTGGCCCAAGGGCACACAGCTCAGGGCGGGCCTCTGCCCTGTTCTAGAGGCCTCCCCTTGGTGCCTGCCTCCCTGGCCCAGGCTGCCAGCCTCCGGCCTCCCCCAAACACCTCCCCCACCCCTCCCTGGGGCTGCTGAGTTGGTGACACGAAGCCTGAGCAACTTCAGAAAGAAGGGAAACTGGGAGGGGCTGGGCGCCCCCACCCCGTCCTTGGCAGGGGGTATGCTCTGGGCTTCCGCCGCCTCACACGGCTTCCGGGGCCGCGTCCCCTCCCGCGGCCACACGTGCGCACTCAGCCCTTGGGCACATGCGGCTCCACAGCTCCCAACCCCTGGCGGGGCTGCCAGGGAGGCAGGCCGAGGCCTTGGCTTGGCTGCGGGCGAAGCCAAGAATTCACTCCAAATGTAAACAGCGAGTTATTTTAAGTCTGCCCCCCTCCCCGGGTGGCGCTGACACATTTGACATTGGAGGGGACGGGGAGGGGGGGGGGTGCCGAGGTTGCGCGTGTGGGTATTTTTAACCTTGTTTTTCACATCCTTGGTGCCACCCGGAGTCTGGTTTGTGCCGAGAGAGTGGCGGGGGGCACCAGGCCCCGGGTGGCAGCAGGCGGGTTCCTACCCCTGCCTGGCACAGCCGCCACCCTCCTGGCACAAGAGCCTTTAACCCCGCAGAGGCCGCAAAGGAGGCCTGGCACCCCTCACCGAGGCTGCCCCCCACCCCCACCCCAGGGGATCCCGGACTCCAGGCCCAGCCATCCCACTCCTCCCGCGCCCACAAAATGGCCGCCTAGGTCGGAGAAGCATCTGGAAGCCGGGAGGAAGCGCTGACAAAATGGCCGCCAGAGCGCTGATGTCATAGGTGGCGTGGCCGCCAAGAGCGGCCGGGGTGGGACGAGCCCCGGCCTGCAGGCCTCAGAGTGGGCCCCGCGGCCTACGGGGGCCTCCCTGCCAGCTTCTCGGGCCAGACACCCCCAAACCGCCTGTGCCAAAGCCCCCCAGAGCCCACCGGATGCCCCAAGTTCGGCCCAAAGCCACGCGTTAGCACCTCCCGGGCCTGGCGCTGTGGCCGGCCGGGGGGTGGTGGACGGCCGCTGTCCTGACCCGCTGGCGAGGTGTCCACGAGTGCCCGGCGGGGCCCACAGCCAGGCCGCGCTGCAGGCGGGGGCGAGAGCCGGGCCGGGTGGGAAGAAAAAAGAAACTTTTCTTTGAAAGTGATTCCGAAGCAGGTTGGCTGGGGCCCAGGCGGCCGGCAGCAGGGCAGAGGGAGATGGAAAGTGTGGTCCAGACTCGAGGAACGTGGCGGGTCAGGAAGGACAAGGCGGGGGGGGGGGGGGGGGGGGGGGGGGGGGGGGGGGGGGGGGCGGCGCCTGGGAGGTCACCCTTTCCACCAGACGCCTTTTCCAGATTTCCCCCTGAGGGCTGAGGATGTCTAGCATCTTGCCTTTTTTCCCTTTGATTTATCCAAATATCCCTGGTAGGAGGGCCACCAGGGGGTGGTTTAGAGCCTCTCTATCAGGATGTGGAGGCTCAGAGAGGGAAAGTACTTTTGCTGAGATCACACAGCATTGGTGAGACTGACATCCAGTTCTCCTGGTGGTTGGCCTTGGGGGTTCTGCAGTCCTGAGCCTGCAGGGGCAAGACGGGGTGTCCCCAGGGAGAGTCAGGATTTGTACTAGAATTCCTTGAAGCCCAGAGTAATTTTGGTTCTGGGCCTTCCTCCTGCTACTCTGCCAGGAAAGTCCAAGTTCAGTCTGTTAGTCACTCAGCCAGTCCAACTGTTTGCAGCCCCATGGACTGTAGCCCACCAGTCTTCTCTGTCCAGGGGATTTCCCAGACAAGGATATGGAAGTGGGTTGCCATTCCTTCTCCAGGGGATCTTCCCCACCTAGGGGTCAAACACAGGTCCCCTGCATTGCAGGCAGATTCTTTACCGTGGGAGCCACCAGGGAAGTCCAGGTTCAGTTTAGCTTGAAGCCTTCCTGCTGTGACTGATCTGGCCTTCCTCGAGATGGCCTAGAGGAAACCTTGACCTCAAACTTCATGGGGCAGAACTTTGTGTCTCTTTGGTACATTGCTGTGTCCCTGGACTCTAGGACAGAGCCCGGTATACTGTAGGTGCTAATACATGAGTGAAAGAATCAACCTTTCCCCTTATGCTTGGGTTTGCACAGAGACTCATGTGGGAGGCAGGTGGAGGCTTGGAACACAAAGCAGGTTGTAAGATTATGGGACATACCTGGGAATCCATGATCACATTTCTTAGGAGGGACATGCGGGTGTGAACCCCCAAACTTCCAGAGCATCAAGGCCAGATCCTGTGGACATGAAATCCCACTTGAACAGGAACTTGAATAAAGGTCTCCTGAGCCAAGCAGGCATTTGCAAGAAAGGCATTCCAGGCAGTGCAAAGGCCCTGGGGCAGGACCATGCCTGGCATGTTGGAGAACTAGGAAGGACCCCATTTGGCTAGAGCAGAGTGAACAAGGGAGAGAGGGGAGAGGAGAGCAGGGAGGGGATGGGGCAGGTCATGCAGAACCTTGTGGGCCACAAGAAGGACTTGGGACTTTTATACATTTAAAGACCCACACTTGGGAATTCCCTGGTGGTCCAGTGTCTTAAGACACCATGTTCCCAACACTAGGGGCCTGGGTTTGAGCCGATTGGGGAACTAGGTCCTGCATGCTGCAACTAATAGTTTGAATGCCACAGCTAAGACCCAGCGCAGCCAAGTGAATATATTTTAAAAACTTTTTTAGTTAAAAAAAGACCCAGGCTCAGTCCAGTGTGATGAGAACTCAGACAAAAGTTGCACAAAGTACGAAAGGAGGGTGTTCCAAAAGAGATGTTAGATCCGGGCTTGGAGAGATGGTTGGAGTTGGCATGAGAGCAAGAGGGGCAGGGAAGTTTCCATGGCAAGAACGAAAAGGATGAGGGCCAGGGTCGCCTGACCAGCGAGGCCTTCCAGGACAAAGTTGAACCTTGGCCGGCGATGTTTAAAAGTGACCGGTGACACCCAGGAGCTGGGAATTCCAGGGCCTGGCTTTGGTTCTCTCTCTAGCTGGCCGGTGCTGGGAGGCAGACGTGGCAGCCCGGCAGAGCCAGCTCCATTTGGAAGCCCGCTGAGGTTGGACGAGAAAGCCCGCGTGCGAGTTCTCTGTGGCAGCGGAGGCTAGCCCAGCGGATGCACTGTGGGGCCTGAGCGGGAACCCTAGGCTCTTCCGTATCCTGCCAGGTGTAAATGGGTATAATCATAGTTTCAGCAAGTCCTGTCCTTTCTACATCCAAAAGATGAATTAAGTGTGACCCTTTATTCACTCTGTCCACCCCTGGCTGACACCCTAGGCCAAGCTGTTATGCCCACTGGGATCCTTGTCTACCCTTCCTCCTCCCTGGACTTCCAGCCGCTGAGAGTGCAGAAATCACTCAGCAGCCAGATTTAATGTGTGTTTGCTTTATTATGGTGAAATATATGTGATATAAAACTCACTGTCTTAACCATTTATGAGTGCATAGCTCAGTGGCATCAAGCACATTCATACTGTCCTGCAACCATCCCCACCATAATCTCCAGAACCTTCTCATCTTCCAAAACCGAAACTCTGTCCGCATTGAACATTCACTCCTTTCCCCTCCCCCAGCCCCTGGCCCCACCATCTACTTCCTCTCTATGTGGATCTCACTCCTCTAGGACCTTGTATGAGTGGAACCAGACAGTATTTGTCCTTTTGTGTCTGGCTTCTCTCATAAGCATCACATCTTCAAGGTCCATCCACATAGTAGCAGGTGCCAGAACCTCCTTCCTTTTTTAAGGCTGAGTAATATTCCACTGCATGGCTGGACCACAATTTGTTTATCCTTTGTGCTTTGATGGACTCTTGGTGTGTTTCTGTCTTTTGGCTTCTCTGAGTGTAGCTGCTGTGAACATGGTGGGCAAGTGTCTGCTTGAGCCCTGTTTTCAGTTCTTTGGGGTATAGACATAGGTGTGGGTCACATGGTGATTCTATGTTTAGCTTTTGGAGGGACCTGCACCAAGCTGTTTTCCACCACAGCTGCACCATCTTATGTTCCCACCAGCAATGCACAAGGGTTCCAATTTCTCCACATCCTCATAGCCAGAGACATTTTAAAATGTAACGTAGATCCAAGCATCACCCTTGTGACCAAAATCGAAGCTTCCCACAGGGCCCAGGATGGGGGGGTGGGCTGCTGCCCTGAGTGGCCTGAGGTCTCCTGGCTTTATGTACCGTGTTTGGGCCAGGTGCTCTGTTCCTCAAACATCCTATGTTTGTTCCTGCCCCAGGGCCTTTGCACTTGCCGTGCCATCTGCCCTCAGCTCTCCACAAAGCTGGTTCCTTCCCTTCCCTACGTGTTTATAGAGAGTTTTCTCCTGACTTTTTGGTTAAAAGTCACCTCTGCCCCCACCAGCCATTCTCTGTCCCCTGACCCAGCTTTATTGCCTCAGTGGAACTTAGAACCAGTGAAATTATCTCAGTCTCCTTCTGTTGGCTCACTTCCTGTCTGTCTCCCCTCCCTTGGCTCCCTGCCACTTCTCCAGTGCCCGACAAGCATAGGTGGTCAGTAAACATCTGGGAGATGAATGGCGGGGCGGTGTCTGGATCGCCAAGTTAGGAACTGCTGGAGTTTCAGCCACCAGGATGGCGAGAGTTGCTTGGTACAGAGGGGGTGGGTGCTCCAGGGCGGGAAGGGCTGGACCGGAGGCCATGGCGGCGCCTTTGTCACAGGCTGGGACAGACCAAATTTGGGCTCATGGCCACGGACAGGAAAGAACAGTTTGTACACGCTGTCAATGGGATCCAGTTTACATTTCTGTTGCTGCTGTGATCATGTGTTTGTTTGAAGGAAAGGCCACGGGAGGTGATGACGTTCCGGCTGCCGACAAACACCCCGCAGACCTGGGAAGTCGAGAGAACTGGTGCTGGGCCAAGCCAGGGTGTCGCTTGAGACACATCCGCTGTCTGTCCAGGGCCAGTCTCACTTATCCTAGCATGAGCATGGTTAGCTGCGCTTTGGGAATGGTGCTGGAGAGCTTTGAGTGTCTCTCAGGATAGAAACCTTTCAGGAAAGTCCCAGAGAGAGGAGAGAATGTGAGCCACGTAGATACAGAGGGAACAGTGTTCTAGGCAGTGGACACAGCTGGTGCAAAGGCCCTGGGGCAGGGCGATGTTGGAGGAACAGCCAGGAGGCCCATGTGGCCAGAACAGAGTGAGCGAGGGGGAGAACAGATGGGGAGGGGAGAGAGGGGATGGGACAGGTTGTGCAGAGCCTGTGAGCCACAAGGAGGACTCGGGCTTTTACCCCAAGGGAGGTGAGAGCCCTGGAGGGCTGTGGGCAGAGGAGGGACAAAGTTCATGTAACTTCTGAGCTTGGAAATATGCTGTCACACAAACAGTATTTATCCTTTAGACTGTGATGGACCCCTCCCCTCCTGAGGCTCCTCTGATTTCAGCCTCGCACCCATATAAAGTAAGGCAGCAACAGAGAAACCCCACTTGATAGATGGGGAAAACTGAGGCTCAGAGGGAGAGAGGCCTGACTCAACCCAGATCACAGGCCAACTTGTGTCAGGGCTGGGTCACCAGCACAGGAGGGCTCCAGGACTCCCGCTTCTGAAACATGCTCCAGGATCATACAGGTTTGGGCCCCACAGCCTGTTCTTCATGACCCCAGGGTGCCTGAAAGACTCTGAGGAGTCCCACAGCTGCCCAAGAGGCCCACAGCAAGGCTTAGGCTTTTTGACTACAAACCCCAGGGTCAGGTGGAGTCTGTGGACACCCAAGGCACACCTGTAGGTGCCCCACTCCCCAGGTCCCCTGCTCAGTGGTCAAGAACGTGCATTTTGGTTCTGTGGTACTTCTCTGGGGTGTCTACGTTTTTCTCACACAGTCTGGAATGTAATCTGAGCAGCACCAAGTGCCAAATCGAACACCTGATCTGAGTGGGGCTGCAGAAAATCACGTCTTTGGGGATGGGCAGTGGGGGACTCCAGGAACAGCAGCAGGTCAGGAGAAAGCTTGTCAACAGGCAAATGTCTTAAAGCCAGCAATCGACATGATATAAAATTCGATGAGACATTCAAGGATGTTTCCCCTGGCCCCCTCTTTCTAAAAATAAATGTTACTGGAGAATAGTTGATTTACAGTGCTGTATTAGTTTCAAGGGTACAGCAAAGCGATTCAGTTATACATTTACATGTATCTGTTATTTTCAGGTTCATTTCCCACATAGGTTATTTCAGAATATTGAGTACAGTTTCCTGTGCTATTCAGTAGGTCCTTGTTGTTTATCTGTTTTATATATAGTTGTGCATAAGTTAAGCCTTTTCAGGTGGTGCTAGTGGTAAAGAACCCACCTGCCAATTCAGGAGACCTAAGAGATGCTACGGAGAAGGCAATGGCACACCACTCCAGTACTCTTGCCTGGAAAATCCCATGGACGGAGGATCCTGGTAGGCTGCAGTCCATGGGGTCACTAAGAGTCGGGCACGACTGAGCGACTTCACTTTCGCTTTTCACTTTCATGCATTGGAGAAGGAAATGGCAACCCACTCCAGTGTTCTTGCCTGGAGAATCCCAGAGACAGTGGGCCCGTGTCTGTGGGGTCGCACAGAGTTGGACATGACTGAAGTGACTTAGCAGCAGTAGCAGCAAGAGATGCTGGTTTGATCCCTGGGTCGGGAAGATCCCCTGGAGGAGGGCATGGCAGCCCACTCCAGTATCCTTGCCTGGAGAATCCCATAGACAGAGGAGCCTGGCGGGCTGTGGTCCACAGGGTCGCAAAGAGTCAGACACGGCTGAAGTGACTTAGCACATACGCACTCACAGTGTATGTTAATCCCAGACTCCTAATTTATTCCTCCCCATCACGATTTCTCCTTTGGTGACCATAATTTTATTTTTGAAAATCTGTTTCTGTTTTGTAAATTAAGTTCATTTATATCATCTTTTATATTAGATCCTGCATGTAAGTGACATCATTTGCTATTTGTCTTTCTGTGTCTGACTTCACTCAGTGTGATAATCTCTAGGTGCAGCCATGTTGCTGCACATGGCATTTATTTCATTCTTTTCTTGGCCAAATAGCATTGCGTTTTGTATATACCCCGCATTGTCTATCCATTCATCTGTCTATGGACACTTCGGTGGTTTGGCTGTTGTAAATAGTGCCACTGTGAACACTGAGGTGCATGTATCTTTTTAAATTATGGCTTTCTATGGATAGGTTCTTTAAGAGAGGAGCAGATAAATCTGGGTTGGCCCATCAGCTTTCCTTGCTGTGTGACCTTGGGTAACTTACTTGCCCTATCTGGGTAACGTATGGTTGTCAGCCTCAGTCAAGGATTGCTGCAGGGTGCTAGGACTGTCAAATGCACAGCCTGACCCCTGGCCTTTGGTACGCCATCTGTGCTTGGTCGTTGCCCCTCTTTTGTTATTGTTATTTAGCATCATCATCTCCTATCTTCTCACTCTACACCTTAGCTCTCTGCTCAGTGAGGTGAGGGTGCTCTGAAATTTCCTTGACCCATGCAGCAGGGTCTGGGGCATCTGCCCCCATGGACATTAGGGTCTGGGGGCTCTTGTCCCATGAGGGGCTTGTTGACATAAGTGAAATGGCTGTTCCTTACTGCCCCCAGCTGTCCCAACACCACAAATAGTAACAGAAGGAACTTTGGCAAAAGCTGAGCATCAGGGGACCCCCAGCTAGGGGCTTTATCTGGTTAGACAACAGGGTTCAAACACTGGGGAATCACCCCAAACTACTAACAAAGAAGGGGTTCTGTCAGGGGGTACCGAGCCCCCCTCCAAGGGCCCCCACTGGATCCCTCCTAGTCAAAAGCACCGGACCCAAATGTGAGGCCTCAGGGTGTCTGGGCATTGACCCCAGGTCCCATTGCTGTCACCTGGTGTTGTGTGAGTTTGCATATGGCGCCACCTCGCTTTGTGCCTCAGTTTCCCCATCTGGAAAATGGGGGTGATAACCACACATCCCTCCTGGGAGAGTTTCAAAGATTAGATGAGTCAGTGGCGGTGAAACATGCATCCCAACACAGCCAAAGGGATGACTCATGAAGTATTAATTACTGGAATGTACCGTTTCACATGATGTGGGCTTGATGACCCTCCAGGAGCTCCAGTCACAGCCCTTCACCCACCAGGGGCTGCCACTCTCATCTCTGGGTTGAATGACCTCCCTTGCACCTGACCCAGCCTGAAATTATATACTCCTGGTTAATCTGCCTCCTTGTCGATTGCCTGGCACTCCACCACTAGGACATCAGAACCATGAGGGCAGAGAATTTTCCTCATCTTGTTTGTTGCTGTGTTCCCCCAGGCAGGTGGCACCCAGAGGTGCTTGGCTATCAATTTGCCAAGTGCTCAAAGGAGAGAGGTACACGTAGTGCAGTTCAGCCCTGATTCATGGTGAGGAGATGGAGGCTCAGGGATGTCAGGCGCTTGTGTGAGGACACACAGCAGAAGTTGGCAGACTTTGAATAAAGTAAATGCTCCAGACCACGTAGGTCACTTCCGGTTTCTGTTGCATATTCTTTCTCTTTTGACAGCCCTTTAAAATTGTACAGGACACTTTTCTTTCATTATTACCTCCCCCTAAAGAGTCTTTTTGGGCTTCCCAGGTGGCACTAGTGGTAAAGAACCTGCGGGTTTGATCCCTGGGTCGGGAAGATCCCCTGGAGGAGGGCATGGCAGCCCACTCCAGTATTCTTGCCTGGAGAATCCCATGGACAGAGGAGCCTGGCGGGCAACAGTTCATGGGGTCACAAAGAGTTGGACAAGACTGAAGTGACTTAACACACACAAAAAGCCTTTTTAGACAGATTTTTCCCTAATCAGTGAACCTCATGAAATTTTAATAGCACAGGGGTATTATGTATCTATTTATATATTGTATCTATGTCTATATATCTGTGTTTTATTAAATAAAAGATTTAAAAAATTTTAGCCCCCTCCCTGCCCCAAGAGCCAGTTTTTGCTCCTACTGAGAATGGTTGGACCTGGACTGGACTCCCTCCCCAGTCCAGACACCAGAGGCTGGGCAGCTCTCGGTGGGATTCCCCCAGGCCAGCATCCCTGGCCCAACCGCTCAATGCCAGGAGCTCCTTCCCCTGTCATGACAACCACAGATGTCCCCAGACATCGTCTTGGGGAGCAGGAATGTCCCAGTCAAGTCCCTCTGTGCTAGGCAATTTCTTTCCATAGACATCAACTTTGAAATATAGACTCTCTGAGCTGGGCCTCAGTTTACAAACCTCATCAACTGGGTAGATTTAGTCAGATAGTGCCATGAAGCGCATAACACAGTAAAAGCTCAACAAATGAAAGCTGCCCGCTTGGGGACTGGGATGTCGGACATTAGCCAGCCGTTAGGCACTATCCACTCTGGGTCTCTAAGTAGAAAGGAGGTGGAAGAATTATCTGTGCTCTATTTCTGATTTTTCATGGAAATATCCAGAGCAGCTCAGCCTGATAGAACTTTCTGTGATGATGGCGTGTTCAGTGCTGGCCAATTCAGTCACCACTGACCAAATGTGTCGGTCCAATATTGAAAGGTAACTGGCATGGCTGAAGTCCTGAAAATTGCATTTAATTTCAGTTTAGCCAATTTAAATTTCAAGTCACACGTTGCTTGGGGCTCCCACACTGGATAGCTCCAGAAGATTGGGAGTTTCCAGAAGTCAAATGACTGGCAAATGGTCAGCAGGTGGGTGAGAAATAGTTTGAGGTTTTTAGGGATGATTAAAAATAAGATGGCATGATAGAAAGGAAGGAGGTTCTGACACCTGCTACAATGTAGATGAACCTCAGACAACATGATGCTCAGTGAGAGAAGCCAGACACTGGAGTCAAATCTATAGAGATAACAAGTAGATGGTGGGGGCCAGGAGTTGGGGTAGGGGACAGAGAGTCAGTGTTTCATGGAAACAGAGTTTCAGTTTGAGAAGATAAGAAAGTTCTGGAGATAGATGGTGGAATGATCACAAGACAGTCTGAATTTACTTAGTGCCACTAAGCTGTACACTTAGAACCAGTTAAATGGCAGAGTACATGTAATGTATATTTCAAAACAATCTAAAAATCAAATTAAAAAAATTTTAATGAGATGTCATATAAGTATAGCATCGTATAATTTAGAAACTATACTTATTTAAATTTAAAAAAAAAAAACAAACTCCCAGGAGTATAGGAAACAGAGAGAAAGGTGGGGGGTGGGTTGGGCGGGGAATGAGCTTCTTCAACCCAGTAAAGGAATTTACAGAAACCCACAGCTAACATAGTTCTTAGTGGTGAGAGACTGGATGGGTTTCCTCTAAGATTAAAAGCAAGACGAGGACACCTGCTCCCACCACTTGTAGTCGACAGGGTTTTGGAAGGCTTGCTGCTGCTACTGCTGCTAAGTCGCTTCAGTCGTGTCTGATTCTGTGTGAGCCCATAGACGGCAGCCCACAAGGCTATCCGTCCCTGGGATTCTCCAGGCAAGAACACTGGAGTGAGTTGCCATTTCCTTTTCCAATGCATGAAAGTGAAAAGTGAAAGTGAAGTCACTCAGTCGTGTCTGACCCTTAGCAACCCCATGGACTGCAGCCTACCAGGCTCCTCCACCCATGGGAGTTTCCAAGCAAGAGTATTGGAGTGGGGTGCCATTTCATTCTTCGTTTGGAAGGCCTAGCCAGCACAATAGGGCAAGAAAACAATCAAGGCATACTGATTGGGGAGGAAGAAATAAAATTAGCTCTGCTTGCAAGTGATGCAGTTGTCTACACAGATAATCCCAAGCAATCTATTAAAAAAGGGGGGGTGGAGTCTTAGAACTAATATGTGAGTTCAGCAAGGTTGCAGGATACAGAATTTTGTTGTTGTTTTTTAGTCACTAAGTCATGTTGGACTCTTTTGCAACCCCATGGACTGTAGCCCGCCAGGCTCCTCTGTCCATGGGATTTCTCAGGCAAGAATACTGGAATGAGTTATCATTTCCTTCTCCAACAAGCTTAACACCCCCAAACCAATTCTGTTTCTAAATTTTAGCAATGATCAGTTAGAAACCTAAATTAAAAGGACTTCCCTGGTGGTCCAGTGGTTAAGACTCCATGCTTCCCCTACAGGAAGTGTGGGTTTGGTCCATGGTCAGGGAACTAAGATCCTGCATGCTGTGCAGTCAAAAGAAAGAAAGGCCTTAACCAATTTCTCTTCCATAAGAAAAGAGAAAAAGGAAAGAAACTTGAAAACACACTCTCGTTTAGGTCCCCTAAACCTACCATGTATTGAATGTCAGTTTGGCACCAACATTTTACAGTTGTTATTCGCTGACATGGAGACCTGACAAACACTGGGAGGTGGGTTGTGTTATATCCTCATTTTACAGATGAGGAAGGTGAGGCTCAGACACATGATATGGCCAGCCTGAGGTCAAGAGCAAAGGATGAGGGCGCCAGACTAGAGCCAGCCATAGCCCAGCGCCATGGCTTTCAATCCATAGGAAGTAAAAGCACCCAAGGCAGAAACAACCAGAGAATAATAACAGTAATGAAACTCTCCTCTGGTGGGTGAAGTGCTTACAGCTCTGAGGGAGACGCTGTAATGATGCCCATTTCACAGATGCGGGGAGTGAGGCATGGGGAGAGGCCCGCAGTCCCGGCTGCCTAGTTCCAAAGCAGGAACACACAGACAGCACTCGAGAAATACCCCCACCTCCTTGGGTAGGCGCCTGAGTGCCAGTCGGGCACCGCTGCCTGCTGAGTCCATATGGGCGCTGGTTCTGGAAGAGGGTCTGTGCCCAAGGCCTGGAGCCCAACGGCTGGCTGCCCGGGCTGGGCCCTTCCCAACAGTGGCCACCCATGCCCAGCCACACAGCCATTCAAGCAGGACAGGCTGGCTCCAAGGGGCTGCTGGCTGCCCAGCCCGGGAGTTGCCACGGGGCGTGGGGCCCAGCCGGGCACAATCCCCTTGCTGCTGCCCAGCCTTGCCCAGCCGAGCTGGCCACACAGGGGGCTGCTCAGCCAAGCCAAGGAGGGCTGCCTGCACATGCTTCTGTCGTGGATGGGACGCGGAGGCGGGGAGGGGGGCCACTCCTGGGTTCTTTACAGCATCCACGGTCTTGGCTGCCAGCAGGTGCTCAGCACACAGTGTGTACAAAGCTGCAGGTTCCATGCCGGGCAGATGGCACGGGCTCAGTGACTGTTGTGAGCAGTGTCATCATTACTATTATCCCCAGCAACCCTGGGTGAACTGAGGCCCCAGGAGGGGAAGTGACCTCCCCAGGACCACATGGCCTCGGATGCTCCCAGAGCTGGGATGGAAACTCAGGCACTGAACTGCAGATGCCAAGCAGTTTATGTTGGTTGCTGCATGTCTGGGCACATGTGCAGAGTATGAATTAAATTAACAAGGGGAGGCTTCCCCGGTGGGCCAGTGGTTAGGATTCTGCAGTTCCATTGCCGGGACCGTGGGTTTGATCCCTGACCAGGGAACTAAGATCCCCACAAGTTGCTCCCCTGGTTGGGTGGGGGGGAGATTAAAAAGTAAGTAAAAGAAAATGATACACTACTGTAAAAAAAAAACAAAACAAAACAACAAGGGGTGTAGTGCAGGCACTTTTTCGGCATTCTAACCATCTATTTTCTTTGTCTATAAAATGGGGACACTAATAATGCCAGGGAAGTGGCTCTTAATGGTTTAAGGGAAGGTATGAAATGAGAACAACAAAGCGCCATATCTACGGTCATCTTAGGGACTTAAAAATAACAATAATAATAATGGGATAGATGTTACCATGTATATAGAGCTCAATATGCCCTAAGTGCTTAATATATACTGTTAATATCCCCTTGCCACCTCCTGGCAACCCAGTCGGGCCTGTGAAATGCTTTCACACATTTGAAAGAGAAAACTCTGAGGCTCAGGGCAGGTAAGCAACTTGCCTGAGGTCACACAGCGAACAGCCCTGGGCTTGGAGTGTGGCAGGAGGCAGGGGCCTGATTCTTTCTGCATCATTTGATGGTGCTTCCTGCCACCTTTGTCCTTGACCTGAGACATAAATGAATAGGGCTCTAGGGGTTCTGTCCATCTGGGCTTGGCCATGTGCTCCCCTGCCCCCAACCCAGGGTGGAGGGTGGGGGTGCGGACTGCAGAGGGGGCTGGCGTGACTCGCCCTTCATCTAGTTCTCTGGAGCCAATAACGCTGAGCTCAGCGTCTGTCTGCTTCACCCGGCTGCCAAGGAGCCTGATTATTTTTAGATAAGATGGGGGGGGCGGGCGCCGGAGTGGGAGGGAGCCCCCAAGTTGGGCAGGGGAGGGGGAGATCACAGCTGTGGAAATGTGTCCCTCAGCCCCCTCTCTGGGGACCCTGAATAGCAACCCAAGACCATGGGCTGGGCTCCTGGGACTCTGAAGGCAGAGGAAGATGGGAGGGGGCCTAAGGGGTCAAGGACTCACCTGTCTGGCCCTCAGTTTTCCCATCTGTAAAATGGGCATGAGGGTTCCCACCTCATACAGTGGAGGCAGGATTAAATGAATTATCCTTACTTGACAGAAGAGGAATCTGAGGCTCAGAGAGCACTTCCCTATGACCAAGCCAGCTCCTGCACTTGGGTTCTCACCCATGACCCCAGTGACAGAAGACATTCATGACCCTCTGTGGCAGCAGCCAGGGAACGCCATGCTCCAGACCGCTGTCTCCATGGTGCTGGTCCCAGCTAGTGCTGGGCTGACGCTTCCTCCCCTCGGGATAGGGACCCCTGTGGCAATGTCACCAATTTCCCATCCCTCTCTTTGCAGATTCAGAGCAGAGTGGCAGTCCCCGGGCAGGGATGGGCTCCGACCAGGAGGACAGCAAGCCCATCACACTGGGTGAGTCTGGAGGTGGCGGGGTGGAGGGTACGGTTACATTCCCATCTTTTATTTAGGAGTAATTTTGGGAACACCCTTTGTGGGTTCTGTGTGGTCCTGTGTGAGTACATGAGTCATTCCTGGAGTAGGTGCTGCTATTTTGTGAGGAGGAGACTGAGGCCCAAAGAGGCATATGAACCTTCCAGGGGCATGCAGGGAGCTGGGGTTGGAACCCATGACCCTGAGCTCCAGCATCTGGGCTCAGAGGTGCTCCCCCAACAGTCTCACAGGATGTTCAATGAATGAGTAGGACAAGTCAGTTCTGTGTTGGGGTGGGGTGGGGGGGTGGGAAGCAGGAGAATTTGCTTGCATCAGGGCTGGGAGCAGACACCTGAAGGACAGAAAGGTTTTGGAAGCTGAAGAGATTTTGCTTCTACTCTATCCCCTGGCTCCTATCTGTCACAGTCTTGTCTTCCCTGAAGTGGTCAGAGGGCCCCTGTGAGCACTTGAGTCACATATTGCCCCTCCCCCACCCACAGCCCTCAGGGTAAAAGCTCAAGTCCTTCCTGCAGACCAGGAGGCCCTGTACAACCTGCCCCATGCCCTCCGTCCCCCACCTCCTCCTTCTCTGCCCGTTGCTCACTCTGGTCCAGCCACAGGGGGCCTCCTCACTTCTCCTCCAATATGCCAGGCACCAGCCTTTCCAAGGCCTTTGCACAGGCTATACCCTCTATCTGGACAGCTAACTGCTCTGTCTCTCTCAGATCACCCAAGTCTTAGCTCAAATGCCTCCCTCTCAGAGAGATCTTCTCTGAGCTCCTTAGCTCAAGCCGCCTGGCCACTCTCAATCCCAGCCCTCTGTTTTAGTTCCTTTAGAGGAAGTTAGTGATTGTGTATGTATTTGCTTAGCTGCTTAGTGATTGCATATGTGTTTGCTTATCTCACCTGGTGGAACATCCCCTCCTAAAGGGCAGAGGTGTTTGTCTTGATCACTGCCCTGTCCTCAGTACCTAGAACAAGACACAGTACACAGCACATGCTCAAAAAACATTTATAGAAAGAAGAAAAAAAAAAGGAGAGGAGGGTTAAAGCAGAGAGGAAAAGGGAAACTAGAGAGATAGTACACCAGGAGCGAGGACAGAGGAGAGATGAAAAGGGAGAAGGGAAGAAACACCGGGTGGATGAGGGCATCCCCCATGGAACATCCGTCACAGGCATGCACAGGGAGGCTGGATGGTTCCAGGAGGTTCACAGGCCCCCGGGCCACATCTCACTGGCCATCTGTGACCTGAGTCCTCCTTGGCCTCCTGTGATCCCCACGTGCCTCCTTCCAAGCCAGATGTTCGAGGCAGGCGGCGGGGGCTGCGGCGTTTGGCCGGGTCCCATGGGGAGCTCCAGCGTCTGGTGGAGGAAGTCACTTCCTCCCCGCCCGCCAGGGAGTCCCCTGGAGATGGAGCTGGGCGAGCGCTGCACAAACAGGAAACCCCTGTGAGGGGAGGGTGGAGGGGCGTGCTGACAGCAGCTGGCCAGCTGGGTCAGCAGGAAATGGCCATGGCCACTTCCCCTGGACACTGGGAGCCACCGCCCTGTCCTCCTCGGGAATGTTGTGGTCCCCAGCCTTCCATCATGGGCCTAGGCAGGCAGTAATTGCTCAATAAATGGTGGACACAAAGCTCTTAAGCAAGGAGGGGGTTTAAGTGACGGACAGCGGGGGAGCCCACCGCTGCTCTGCGCTCCCTGCGGCTAGTGCTGCCCCCTAGGGGCCCGGACAAGAACTACTCCTACCACCGCCTCGAAACCGAGAGCTGCCACCTCTATTCTGACCGCTCTCCCGGCTCCAACTCCAGCCCTGTCAGCCTCCAATTCACCAAGTGTGTCCCCACCCCAGGGCCTTGGATTTCCCTGATGGTCCAATGTTCCACGTTCCCACTGCAGGGCACGCGGGTTCGATCCCTGGTCAGGGATTTTCCGCAGGCTGTGTGAAAGTGAGTCACTCAGTCGTGTCCAACTCTTTGCAACCCCATGGACTATACAGGCCAGAATACTGGAATGGGTATCCAGTCTCTTCTCCAGGGCATCTTTCCAACCCAGGGATCGAACCCAGGTCTCCCGCATTGCAGGAGGATTCTTTACCAGCTGAGCCACTACGGAAGCCCAAGAATACTGGATTGGGTAGCCTATCACTTCTCCAGCAGATCTTCCCAACCCAGGAATCGAACTGGGATCTCCTGCATTGCAGGCAGATTATTTATCAGCTGAGCTACCAGAGAATTCCCCACACACTGTGTGGTGCCTCCAGAAAAAAATGCCCTATGCCCTATGTTCCAACCCTAGGGCCTTTGCATAAGCCATCCCCACTGCCAGGAACATTGTAGCCCACAGGCAGGTGGCAAAACATTGAGTTTAAGATCATCCTCTGTGCCAGGGGCTGTCTGGGCACTTCTCAAATTTAAACTCACGTTTCTCTTTTCCACCCCTACCCTGATGTCTTGGTTGAATGTCACCCTCCCAGTGAAGCCTTCTCTGAGCCCTTTGTGCAAAATAGGTCCCCTCCCCATCAGGCTCCCCCACCTTGCCACGCCCTGACACAGCTCATGTTTGGCTTAATGATCTTTAAAAGTTTTTTTTAATTGTGGTACAACACACACAAAATGTATCATTTTAACCATATTAAAATGTACCATTCGGTGGTATTACGTACATTCACCAAACTGTGCACACATCACCTCTCTAGTTCCAGAATATTTTCATTACTCCCAAAGCAACCCCATCTTCATTAATCACTCCCCTTCCTTAGGTAACCACTCGTCCACTCTGTGTCTGTGGATCGGCCTGTTCTGGATCTGTCTCCCATCAGTGGAATCACAGCCTGTGTGTCCTTCTGTGTCTGCTTCTCTCACTGAGCATCCTGTTCTCAGGGTCCGTCCACATGGTGGCAAGTGTCAGGGCTTCTCTCCTTTTCATGGCTGAGTGATGCTCCCATGTGTAAAGGGACCACATTCTGTCTATCCATCATCACTGATGGACATTTGGGTGTTCTCTGATTTCAGCTACTGTAAATCATGCTGCTATGAACATTTATGTACAAGGGTTTTTGACTTCCTGCTCTTATGTGGCTTCCTTTGCCCACTCCAGACTGTGAGTCCTGGAGAGCAGTGGCCCATTAGTCTTGTTCCCCATGGTTTCCCCAGTGTCCAGCTCGGAGGCAGACACAGGAAGTGCCAGGGAAGCACTTGCTGAGAGAATGGGTCCTGC
Source organism: Ovis aries (assembly GCF_016772045.2). Classification (NCBI taxonomy): domain Eukaryota; kingdom Metazoa; phylum Chordata; class Mammalia; order Artiodactyla; family Bovidae; genus Ovis; species Ovis aries. The sequence continues at coordinate 18,256,811 of NC_056058.1, read as the reverse complement.
CTGTGAGGGCCTCTGGGCAGGACAGGCCTGTTCCCTCCCAGCTGTCCATGTGGGTCAGGGCTCTTGCCCTCTTGGGGCCAGCCTCAGTTTCCAAATCCATGAAATGGGTCTAAACCACCCCATCCTGGAGAGGAGGCTGTCCAAGTGTCCAGACAGCCCCTGGAACAGTGAAACTGCCTTTAATATTAGGCAGGAGTGGGTCTAGGCACACTGGAGATTTTAACTGCTGCCTGTGGACCCTCCATTCAGCCCATGGTTCTTAGCCCCTGCTGTCTTCTAGGTTCTGGTCCAGGAACTGGGGATGCCATAGAGCTCCCAGCCTGGCAGCAGAAAGCTAAAAGACTGCAGTGTCGCATGGGGCAATAAGTGAGGCAAAAGGACTGAGCTGGTCCCTCTTGGGTTGTAGCATTCACATCTCACAATCACCCAGGCTGACAGGGTGTATGGTCCCCACTTTTGAGACCAAAGAGGTAAAGTGACTTGTCCAGAATCACACACCAGTGGGCACCCTAGCTGGGATGTGAACCCAGGTCTGGCCTCCACTCAGGTGTGCAGCCTGCCATGCCACAAAGACCCTGGAGGAAGGTTGGGAGGCTGGAGGACAGGAGGCTGGCTGCAGCTGCGCTGAGAAGGACGGAGCAGAGACTCAGGAAAGAAGATCTGCTCCAGCTGCGTTAGGGAAGAGGACTCCTCAGCCTGGAGGGGTTGAAACAGCCATCCTCCCCCTGCAGTCAAGGAGAATGGGGTAGACGGGGGTGCCTGGTCAGGCACCCCAGAGTCTGGGCAGCCCAGAGGTGTCAAGGTCGGGGAACAAACCCAGCTCAGCCAGACGCCTGCTGAGCCCCGTCCTCCGTCTCTTTTCCAGACACCACCGACTTCCAGGAGAGCTTCGTCACCTCTGGTGTGTTCAGTGTCACTGAGCTCATCCAAGTGTCCCGGAGTAAGTGTCCCCGCCTACCCTGTTCTGGGACCTGCTGGGGGAGGGGGGCAGCTGTCAGGAAGAAGAAGTGGCTTTGGGATGGGGGCTCCCAGGGGGAAAGGGACTCAGGGAGGGAGGAAGAAGGAACCCATATCCCTGCCCCACTCCCCCTCGTCCTCTCCAGCCACCCCTATCACTAAACTAAGGTTCCTAGGAAGGGCAGTATCCAGGCCCTTTCCAGAGTCCAAGGTCAGGCTGACATGCGCTTCCCCAGTAGGGACTCTAGATGCTGGGTGGAGGGGCCAAACGAACTTCCGCCCCAACATCCCCCTCTAGGGGCCTCCCTCACTCCATGAGGAGGAGACCCCAGAGGGTCTCCCAATCTGCTTTGCCTCTTGTCCTTTTGCCTTACCTATGGACCTGCTGGGGACCCCCCACCCCCCAGACACCTCCATTTCAAATCTAAACCTCAGGGAGCCCTGGTGTCTCAGATGGTAAAGAATCCACCTGCAATGTGGGAGACCTAGGTTCAATCCCTGGGTTGGGAACATCCCCTGGAGAAGGAAACAGCAACCCACTCCAGTATTCTGGCCTGGAGAATCCCATGGACAGAGGAGCCTCATGGGCTATAGTCCGTGGGTTGCAAAGAGTCAGACACAACTGAGTGACTAAGCACAGCACAGCACCCTACCTCAACCCTAACCATCTCCCTCCCCATCCAGATCAGCAGAACCTGGCCTCGGAATGCTGGGAAGCTTGGCCTCTGGCTCAGGCTATGTCTCTGCCTCACAGTGTGACCTTGGCCTCTCTCAATGGCCTTGTTCTTCTGATATATAGAATTTAGGCCAGTTTCAGCCAAACTAGTGCCAGCCCCCAGAGGGCTCTCCCCACCCCTCCAGGGCAAATCACAGTCCTGGACCTTGTCCCCTCCCTCACCCTCCTCTCTGTCGCCTTCTGCAGCACCTGTGGTGACTGGAACAGGACCCAACTTCTCCCTGGGGGAGCTGCAGGGACACCTGGCATATGACCTAAATCCAGCCAGCACCGGCATGAGAAGAACGCTACCCAGCACATCCTCCAGCGGGTATGTCCCCTGGGCCTCACCTCTGGGCATTCCATAACCCCACCCACCCACCTCCATCCAGCCCCAGCTGGTTCATTCGTTTCCGTGTTTCCACATTCCACCTGGAAAACTCTTATTTATCCTTCAAAATCCAGGACCCCACACTAGACTCCCACAGACTAGAGCCCTACCGGCCCAGCTCTTGAGATAAGAACACAGCCAATGATTCTTGCTGAGATATGCTGTGTGACCGTGAGCCAGTCACATTATGTTTGCCTCGGTTTCCTCGTGTGTAAAATGGGATCATGATCCTACCGGGTTGTTCTGGGGATTACAGCAGCTCAAGAGATGAGCCAGGTCTTCAGGGCTTTAGTCTCCACTCTGCTAATTTTCTAGCTTGGACCTCAGCCGAGTCCCTCCCTGTCTCTGGTCCCAGGTGTCCCATCCAAGTAACGGGCAGATTGTAACAGGTGTTATCTGAGGGTCAGGGGCAAGTCCGCGGCTCGCGTGGCGTCTCGCGATAGCACCCTCCTCGCCCCGCCCTCCCCCCAAGGGCCGGAAGTAGCGACGCCCGCTGGGCCCCCTGCGGTAACCGTGGTAACCGCCCTGCTGGCTTCCTCCTTCGCCCTTTAGGAGCAAGCGGCACAAATCTGGCTCGATGGAGGAAGACGTGGACACGAGCCCCGGCGGCGATTACTACACCTCGCCCAGTTCTCCCACGAGTAGCAGCCGCAACTGGACGGAGGACATGGAAGGAGGTGGGCCTGGCGGCGGGAGCTGGCCGGCTTTCCGGTCGGGGTTACCGCGGCTGGGACTACGTATTCCGACAGGCACTGCGCGGGCGCCAGAGAGTCGGGAGTCGGCCTGGAGCCATGGGGCCTCCTGGGGATTGTAGTCGCGCGGGTTGCGTTCGGCTGGACGTAAACTCCGGGTTTGCATTCCCGGAGCTCTTTGGTTCCACTCTGGCCGGCTTTCTTGCCCTCTGCCTGTAAACAGGCTATCTCTGTGAGTTTCTTGCTCTACAGAATTGACTCAGTATAGATTCGATCAGCAGGGTGCTTCTTCTTGGGGTTCCCCATAGACCCTCCAATATAGGGTCGCCGCTAGAGGGTCCTGATACATAGGTTCCTTACTCACGGGGTCCTTTCTGGAGTTCCTTCCCGACCAAGATTCCCATCTCCAGGGGATCTTGGTATGGGTGATTCCAGTTCCATAGGAGCCCCTCTTCTCTTATAGCATCCTTTCCCTGGCAGGTTTTCTTGTTGCTCCTTTGTCTTCATAGGGTCCTCTCCAGAATGTCTGTCTCATGAGGCCCCTGTTCTGTAGGGTCACCTGTTTCATAGTGGCTCTTTTCTGTTGAGCGCTGGCTGCTCCGGATTCTTTGTTTACTAACCGTCTCCCCAAGGGCATTCTCCAAAGGCTTCCCTTTGGCGTTTCCATCTCCACCGTCGTTGTCATCTAAAGAATCCCTTTATGGGAATTCCCTAGCGATTCAGTGGTTAGAACTTGGCGCTTTCACTGCAGAGGGCCCTGGTTGGATCCCACAAACCGCGGGGCGCAGCCAGGGGGAAGAAAGAGAGAGGCAGCCTTTCACCTTAAGATTCCGCTCTCTAGTGAGCCAGCGCTAGCCATAAAGGAAGTGGTTTGCAGAGTCGCCTGTGGAGAGGACGTCCCTGGCATTCCTCAGATTCTCTTGTCCCCCAATTTTAGAAGCTTGGCTTTACTCGATGTCTTTTCCCTTACTGGTTCACCCCATCATATAGCCTAGTGGTTATGAACGGTGGACTGTTGAGTCCCCCAACCCTTAGCAGCTTCCTGGTGCCCCCACCTCTCTGTGCCTCAGTTTCTTCATTTGTAAAATGAGGGTGTTAATACCTACATTACCCACTCCATAGGGTTGTTGTGGGGATTAAGTAAATTTATGATATCTAATGTTCCTAAAACAGGCCTGGCACATAATAAGTACCCAGTATAACTTTAGAATTTATTTTCTTCCCTCCTCCTCCTCCTGTTTCCCTCTTCCCTACTCATGTAGAGCCTGATGTCTTATAGAGATATGTCTATACAAAGTGCCATACCTATAGGATCCTTGAAAAGTATTCTAAGATTACAATTAAAAGGGCAGATTCACTAGGAAAAGAATCTGATATATATATATGAAATTGAATCATTTTACTGTACACCTGAATCATCGTAAATAAACTATGCTTCAGTAAAAAGAAAAGAAGGAAGGAAGGAAGAAAAAGAAGGCAGGTTCAGGCATCAGAGAAACAAAGGTACAAATCCCAAGCCTGCCTTTTGCTCACTATGTAGGCTGCGTGCCCTTGGACAGGTGACTTAACTTCTCTGAGCCTCAGTTGCCTCATCTCCAAAGTGGGAAGATGAGAACAATCATTCTTTTGGAGAGTTGGAAGGAGGACATGGTGGAATGTGAATAAAGCAACCATCTGGCATGTGATAAGTGACCAGGAAACAGGAGGGTTTCTCAGTGTTCACGTCCTTATAAAATTCCCATCTCTTTGAATCAGTCTGTAACACAGCTGGTTGTGACATCTGAGATCCCAAGGGTCCTCCCTCTTCCTCATTGTGGGCTCCCAGAGCAGGTACCTAATGCTGGGGGGACCTCTCTCTGTTAGGCACTATGGACCTCTCTCTAGGACCTCTCTCTATTAGGCTCTAATTTATGAGTCAGTGTCTCTATGGTTCTGTCTCTCTCAAGTTTGTCTCTATAAAGACCTGCATTCAATAAGCTTTAGGTCTGATTGCAGATAACAGAAAACTCAACAGGAAGTACATTTCTTTCTCAAATAGATGTCCAGCCATCAGCAGCCTGGGCAAGTGTGATGTGAGGGTTTTAGTCTCCTGCATATGCAGCACTGAATATGGTTTTTATTCCTACATTGTGGTCCAGAGTAACTGCTGGAGCTTCAACCATCATGTATCATATCCAGCCATTAGGAAAGAAGGGTCAAGTATGGGCATGTCCTCCCCCTTTAAACATAATTCTCAGAAGACTCTCTTAGCTCTTCTGCTTGTCTCTGAGCCCCTGAGTTAGTCCTAAGGCCATAGTTGGCTGTGTGATGGATGCTGGGAAATGTAGTTTTACTTGGGGCAATCGTGTGCCATCTCAAATTAATGGTTCTGTTACTAAGAAAGAAGGATAAAGTAGATATTGGAAGACAGTGAACTTCTGCCCTGTCATTTCCTGATTGGAAACTCAAAAGCACTTCTCATTAACTCTGTAATTGAAGAGATTGTCTACATATAAAGTATATACTATTTAGAGCTGAAAGACAGCCTGTGCTGGGGTAGCCATAGCAGTCCTGAGAGGAAAAATTATAGCCTTCAGTCTGTTGATTAAGAAAAGAGGAAGGCTGGAAATAAAGAGCCCAGCTTTCAATACAGGATGCTCAAAAAAGAAAAACAGCATTTTAAAAGGAAGGGAATACTGGAGAGAGTCACTAGGGCTGGATCTGAGAATGACATGGCTGTGACAGGGGAGGACAAGAAGGAAGCCTGTAACAGCTTCTGGTGTGTGATAGGGAATCACAGAGCCAGAAGGGGATGCCAGAGGGGGTCAGTCCCCCTGGAGCTCCCATTGGTTGCCTCAGATGATGACAAACTTGCTTCCTTCTGTGGGCATCTCAGTGGGCATCACACACAAACACAAACACACAAACCTCTAGTGTGTGCCTGTCCCTGCTTCCCTGTTGCTCACAGCCTGTTGGGGAGATGGATTCTGTCTTTTCCTCCCCGCTCCTCCTCCCCCTTCCTCTCCTTCCCTTCCTACACTGCCTCCTCCTCTTTCTCCTCCTCCTGACTTCCTCCAGCTTCCTGTCTAGACAGCCCCCAATTAGCTGTTCATTAAGGGGGTTAAGCTGATTAGAGCAGTCTCTCCCTTCCTCCGCTGTGGCCTCCATGGGCAGCAGGCAGCACTCAGCTAACTCCCAACCCCAGCCTCCACACTCCTGCCTTAGGGGAGCAGAGGCCTATTGCGGGGGGTGGCGGGGGCGATCCAGCCCCTTTAGGACAAGACCACCCCGCCCAGTCCAGGCAAGACCCCCTGCCTAGGCAAGACACACCCCCCCCACCCAGGCAAGACCCCTGCAGCTACATCTCTCAGGCCCCTTATACCAGCTTCCAGGCCTTTGCATCCTCCATGCCCAGGCCAGGAGTGCCAAGAGTGCCTGTTCGTGTGGCCACCTCCTCCCGAGGCCTTCCCCGATTACTCAGCCAAGCCTGGCAAAGAGAGGATCCCAGAGTGCTTTGCTCTCGCTGCTTCTGTGGCCCTTCGCCAGGGGACATAGGCCCTTCACAGGTAGTTATTCCATTGTGGGGAGGGGGGTTGGCTTACCTCATCCCTTTTTTAACTTTGCTGGGTGAGGGGGCAGGTGGGGGTGGCAGAGCATTGCCTGTGGTTATGGATTGGGTTTGAGTCCCAGCTCCACCACTCTGTAGCTCCCCAGGGTCTCACAGAGGGTCCTCACCCAGGTCATCTCTGCCCCCAAGGGACACTGGGTGATGTCTGGGGCATCTCTGGCCATCATGACTGGGAAGCTCCTGGCTTTGAGTGGGTGGGGCCAAGGAGGCTGCTCCACACCCCACAGAGCCCAAGATGGTCCCACAGAGGGTGACCGGCTGAGATCAGCAGTGCTGGGGAGAGCATCCCATATAGTAAGTGCCCACGGAGTGGTGGCGGTTCCTACCAGAACTGTGCTCCGCCCACCCACCCATCCACTTTGCACCCCCTCTGCCCATGCTGTGTTGTGGGCCCTGGAGACTAGAAGGCTCCACCATGGTGGGCTGCAGGGGTATGGGCTAGTTTGTGGGTCTCAAATGCGGGAGGTACAGGCCTACCTGTTAGATGAAGAGTGTGTGCTTAAATGGGGGACAGACAGGCATTTGAGACAAGCAAGTGGAAAGATGCTGAAGGGAGCGGGGCACCTATTGGCACCTGTCTCCAGTTAGGTGTGTATCTTCCACCAGCGGCATAGGGATGCTCAAGGAGGACGTATACATATGTGTATTGAACAGAAAGATGGCCGGTTGCATCAGGATGGAGTGGTCAAGGGCACACCTGCTAAGTGGAGAGATGCTTACTTTGATGGGGCACCTAGGGGCACCGTGTTAACTGCCACGGTTGCGCACGTGGGGCTGTTCCTGGTGTGTTTGTTGGACGAACTAGAAATGTTCAGATACAGGAGCATCAGATGGGGTGTGTGGAACATGAGGGTGACTCTTTCTTGCAATGCAGGGCCTCCCTGCCCCCACCCCACGCCCTGGCTCCCTCAAGTTCTGGAAGCTCTAGAAAGGCCTGCGGAGGTGTGGCTGGGGGTGGGTCTGGGCCGGGCTATTTCCATGCAGGACAGGCTGTTCTAGGAGATCCTGAGCGAGCGTCTGACAGCCCTAACCTCATTCTCAGCACAGCCACGCGCCAGCCAGGTGCCTGCTGTGCGTGCAAACGTGCGTGCGTGTGCGCACACACCCTCCATGGCTGTAGGGGCCCACACACCCCGCCCTGGGTCCTACCAGCTCCTCCTATCCCTGAGAAAGCCCAGACCTGCCCCCAAGCCCCTGCTCGGCTGCCTGGCCCCTCTGGACCGCCAGCCCCATCACAGGACATGCCACCGACCCCCTACACAAACACACAGTGGGTGCGCACCCAGAGCCATCACGGGCAGTGGTCTTTGTAATGGCGAAAGCAGTTTTGGCCTGAATGCCCTTAATGGGCCTGACACTTGGATTGGGCTCACGCCCCCACCCCCGCCCCCAGCGGTGCTAGTGCAGCAACCAGAGCGCCCTGTGGCAAAATGCCTCGGGGAAGAGGGTGCAGCAAGTGTCCCAGATGGGACAGCGCTAGGGCCACATGCAGGTGTCAGCGCACAGAACCACGGGCAGGAGACCGCAGAAACAGGGCCCACTTACTTTATACCATTCTTTCATTCACTGAGGCTGAGCTGGAGACCTTCTGGGTTCCCCCAGGGCATTCAGGGTAGGTAGTGAGACCCCTATTTGCAGAGGAATGGAAGCAGGTGATTCCAGCACATGGGTTTGTGCTGGATCCTGGTCTGACGACTTTACCTGTCGTATCTCATGTAATAGTCACGATGACCCCAGAGGGAAGGTTCTGCACCCCCAGGAAGAATGCCGGGGGCATAAGCATAGAGCCACTTGGACTTTGGGCCAGACCTTCCCCTCTGCCCACCCTGCTGCCTTCTCCAGGGCTCTGGCGTCCCCCAGGGGATGAGGGCAGCCCTGAGCTGACCCACGTCTGGAAGAAGAGAAGATGCGGGCCAGGCTTTGTTATCCAGGGGTCCATGAGGCATTAGGTCCCTCATCCCCGTGGGCCACATGACCTTGGGTGGCTCCTGCCCCGCTCTGGACCTCAGTTTGCCCTCTCTGCAATGGGCTCCCGGCCTCTTGCCCACGAGTGGCTGGTGGAAGGACGAGGAGGCCCAAGGGTCCTAGGAGTGGAGAGACCCTGCCTGCAGGCCCTTAACTATCTGGCTCTCCTTGCAGGCATCTCATCCCCAGTGAAGAAAACAGAGATGGACAAGTCTCCTTTCAACAGCCCATCTCCCCAGGACTCACCTCGCCTCTCCAGCTTCACCCAGCATCACCGGCCCGTCATCGCCGTGCACAGTGGTGAGCACTGCAGGCCCCAGCAGTGGAGGGGTGGCTGGGCCCTTTCAACAGGCCCCTTGCAGCCAGGGAAGTCCCACCAGTTGTCTGACTACAAGTCCTATTGCTGTAGCCTCCCATCCAGGCAAGAAAGCCTGCAGGTGCTGTGGCAGAAAGCACCCAGGCCTGACTCTTTGGAGGCCTCAGTTTCCCCTTTTGTACCAAGACGTGCAGCCAGGGGCTCATCTCTCAACCTGCTCCCCGTATGTCATACTCAAGTGACCCATGGACAGATCCCAGGGTTGGACCGCCACGAAAAGAGGCAGACACACAGGACACACACGGTGTGTCACACACGGACCTCCCTGGTGGTCCAGTGGTTAAGACTCTGTGCTTCCACTGCAGGGGCCATGTGTTGATCCCTGGTTGGGGAACTAAAATCCCACATGCTGCTTGGTATGGCAAAAAGATTTAAAAAAATTTTTTTTAAGTTTAATACAAAGGCCACACACAGGCCACACAGGAATATGGATGCTCCTGGCCACCCACATGGGCAGCATCACACTCACAGCAGCAGAGACAGATTCTAGCCACCACGGGGCTTGAGCTAAGCCAGTCACCCGTCCATCAGGGCTCCCTAAATGTCCCCCACCCAAGGCTGTCTATAGAACCAAATGAGTTAAATCAGACTGAGTTAAACAGGAACCTGAATGTCATCTGTTGTCCCTTGGTTGTGATAATAATGATTTGGTGCCATACAAAGGCAGGTATGTATACAGGACAGAGGCAAAAGTCAAGATAGCACAGCAGTTTAGACTGGGACTCAGCAATGCAGGACCCCCAACTGCCACCTGTTCTTGTAAATAAAGTTTTATTGGCACAGGGCCACACCCATCCATATACACATCATCTGTGGCAGCTTTCAGGTGACAAGGGCAGAGTTGAGTAGCCCTATCAGAAACCCTATGGCCTGGAAAGCCAAAAAGATTTACTGTCTGGCCAGAGAGAGAGAGAATAAAGGGGAGTGACCACTAATAGACACAGGGCTTCTTTTGTGGGGAAAGAAGATGTTCTGGAATTAAAAGTGTCACTGAATTATTTAGAACAAGAGAGAAAAAAAGCAAATGCCACACTGGACTATTACTGAGCAATGAAAAGGGGTGAGACCCTGACACTCACTACCACGTGGATGGACCCTGAGGACATGGTGCTCGGTGAGGGAGGCAGACACAGAAGGACGCACAACGTGTGACTCCACTGATGGGAGACGTGCAGAGCAGGCAGATCCGCAGACACAGAGAGTGGGTTCCTGGTGGTCAGGGGCGGGGGAGGGAATAGGAGTGTTGCTAATGGGAACAGGGCTTCTTTTGGTGGATATGAGAATATTCTAAAAGAGATTATAGTGATGGTTGCACAGCTCCATGAATGTGCTAAAAAAGAAAGTGAATGTACACTTTAAGAGGGTGTATTTTATAGTGTGCAAATGGTATCTCAATTTTTAAAAAATTGGCCCACCTTCCATTTATGGAAAGAGCTAGCTGAGCCCTGGGTCAAGGTGCGGGCTGTGGGGCTAGTCAGTGTGGGCTCAGACCCCCGGGTCTGCCATCTGCCTGTTGTGTGGCAGGGGACAGTCCCTCTGAGAGTCACAGTCATCCTCTGTTCAACAAAAGGGACGGTGGAATTTCCTGGTGGTCCAGTGATTAGGACTCCACACTTTCACTGCTGAGGCCTGGGCTCAGTCCTTAGTCAGGGAACTAAGATCCCATTAGCTACGCAACATAGCAAAATAACAATAGTAAATTTTAAAAAATGAATAAAAATTGTAAAAGGGGTGATTCCAGGCCCCCATGGGCTCATGGTGGAGATGTAGGTGTAACCCACTTGCATAAAACACAGTGACTCTGAGACAGGGCAGCTCAGTGGGAGCCCCCGATGACCACTGCCCACCCCCCAATCTCTACAGGGATCGCCCGAAGCCCTCACCCGTCCTCAGCCCTGCACTTCCCCACCACCTCCATCCTGCCCCAGACGGCCTCTACGTACTTCCCGCACACGGCCATCCGCTACCCGCCTCACCTCAACCCCCAGGACCCGCTCAAAGATCTCGTCTCACTGGCCTGTGACCCGGCCAGTCAGCAGCCTGGACCGGTGAGTGCGGGGCGGCGCGACCGCCCCGGGGGCCCCAGGGCATCGTTTATGAGTGCCAGGCGGCCCTTCCTCCGACTGGGCAGCTTCTGGTTTGCAAACATCTGGGTCTGCAGCCCCTGGAGTCAGACCAGTGGGAACTTAAGTCTGTTTCAAATGTCTGAGTGGACGACCTCGAAATCAGACACGATTACCGCTGAGCTCAGGCTGGCTTTGGCCAAATGTCCACTAAAGCTTTGCTGTCCGGAGGCTTTTGGACCTGGGGACTGTGGGCAAGGTGACAGATGAAGGGGTACTCGTGGCAAATGCGGGGAGACGTGTCCAGGCCACCCGTGCGGTCTGGTGGTGCTGATCCTGTTTAGGAGAAAGTGGGCACGAAGTGGCTTGAGAAGGCGGTGATGATACGGCCATCCCAGGATGCTGGAGGCCTGCGGGGCCAGGCGAGCCCCGGGCACCCACCAAACTCGTCCCGGCCAGGCCCATCCACAGCCCCGGGGTGGACAGCAGCCCAAGGCGGAGGGGGCACCCGCCGCCTTAACCACCTGTCTCTCTGTTCCCCCCAGTTAAATGGAAGTGGCCAGCTCAAAATGTCCAGTCACTGCCTTTCTGCTCAGATGCTGGCACCCCCGCCCCCCGGGCTGCCGCGGCTGGCGCTCCCCCCTGCCACCAAACCCACCTCCGAGGGAGGAAGCTCGTCGCCGACCTCGCCCTGTAAGCACCCAGGAAGGCGTCCTCCAGGGGCCCCTCCCCTCCCTGGCCCTGCTGCTGGGGTTGGGGGCTTAGGCCCACCCGGTGTGTGCCGGCGAGTTTGGTGGGTCCCCAGACGGAGGCCTGGTCCACGCAGGGCCGCGGCAGCCTGGGGAGATGGCCGGGGGCGAGTCTGGGGTCGCCTCCGTTGGCAGAGTGGCCTGGGGCCCCCCGCGTGCCACCCCGCCCCCACTCCCATACCCAGGCCCCAGGCCCCCCTCTGTACAGCGAGCAGCAGGGGAGGACCTCAGACTGGAGGCAGGCCAGCCCCAGCCGCCAGGTGCCTTCCGTCTGTGAAAAAGGGGGCTTTGCTATGACGGTTGCTGTTTTAAAGTCAGGACATTTCACGTAAAACTCCCACATTTCCCCTGGATTCTCAGGGAAAACCGGCCACAGTGGGCTCTGTTCCTGGCTGCCAGACTGGGCCACACCTTCAGGTGGGACAGTCCCCGCTTGCCTGTCTGTCCCCAGGAGGCCAGGAGGGGCTGCCCCGCCTTGTAGACCTTTCTGCTTTCTAGATGTAGGTCTGGGTGGTAGCCTAGTGGGAGGCCCTGGCTGGGTCTCCTAACCTTCCCGAGCTTTCCACTTTGGGGATGTGGCTGGAGAGACTACAGCTCACCAGCCCCCAGTGGACCCTCCCCACCATGATCCAGGTATCCCCATCGCCATGGCTCTGCCCCCAGCCTCTCCCTGAACCCCATCTTTTTGAATGTCTCTCTCTCCCTCACTCCCCAAATGAGCTTCCTCACCACCACCCCCCCAGCAGGAGGGGCCAGCCCCCCTCCCCACACACAGCACTCCCACCCCTAGTGTTTCTTCCCCAGCATCCACTGCCTGCCAAGACCCCAGGCAGCCTCACATGTAGACATCTTTCTCCAAACACCAAGACGCAATGCTGGAACACTGGGCTCCAGCCCCACCCCTGAAGCTCCTTCCCTGTGTGACCTTGGGCAACTGTCCTCCCCTCTCTGAGCCTCAGTTTTCTCAGCCGCAAAATGGGACAGTCACCAGAGGTGGTGCAGAGCGAGTCAGTGAAACAGATCAGGGAGAACACAGCAGGAGGCAGGCACAGGGCACAGAGTTGGCATGAGGGGCTGGTCATCACCTTCTCGCCCTACTTCCTCATCTGTGAAGTGGGCAGAATAGTCTTGTCTGCTGTGTTGAGGCCACTGAGTTAACCCTGGAATGCTGCCCACTGCGTGGTATACAGTAGACACTTAATAGACAGGGAGTGAACGTGGATTTCTTCTCTTTTGCCTTGTACCAACTTCTCTACTGCAGGTCCAGCCTGCTTTCCCCCTGCAAGCTCCCCAAGCCTCGCTGCCTCCCACTTAACCCTTGCTCCAGTGGAGACCACACGGGGATCCTCCTGCCACCCACTTCCCCCCACCCCAGCCTGGATTTCGAATCATTCCCTCACCCACAAAGCGTGATCAGTGAGATTAAAATATAAAGATGCTGCGTGTGTGCACCCAGCCTTCCCTGAGCCCTCTCCAGGAGGGAAATTAATAAATAAAACGCCCTCAATAATTCATGGCACCCCGCACGGCGGGAGGCAGGCCACGAGAGCAGGATGGACCAGGCACTGGAACTCTCTGAATAATTCACAGGCGGTTTCTGGATTATGAATCTTTCATCCCGCGCCTTCCCTCCCGGCAGACACCTGCCCGCACAACCCCGGGGGCCTGAGCCTGTGGGCTTTTCGGGGTGCCCGGACCGTCCGGGGGAGGGCGGCCAGCTCAGAGGTGCCAGGTGCTGGGCGCGCAGGCCTGGCTATCTGACCCTGAGCAACGGCCACCCTCTCTGGTGCTCCCGCGCCGCCCCCGCGCTAACGGGCTCTCGGTCTCTCTCCTCCTCGCAGCCTACTCTACGCCCGGCACGTCCCCTGCAAACCGTTCCTTTGTGGGATTAGGACCAAGGGATCCAGCGGGCATTTATCAGGCACAGGTAGGGGCCAAGAGGCCGGCTGGTGGGGGGGTGGGAGGGACAGGGCAGAGGGGCCGGCCGGGCGTGCAGGGAGCCCTCCCCAAGCTGTACCCCTGACATGGCGGCTGTTGAGTGTGGCCGGGGGACCCGCCTGCCAGGTCCTTTCAGGGCCTTGAGCCCATACCGGGGGATGTGGTAAAGCCCCAAATCCCGCCAGGGAATGTGGGGCTGGGCTTGTCACTGCCCCGGTCCTATTTGTACAGATGGGAAGACTGAGGCTCACAGAGGAGAGGGGCTTTGCTCAGGATCACACACTGCATCAGCCCAAGCTTTCAGACCCCCAACCTTCATCCCCTCCCACGCTGGCCAGAGGGAGGCAAAGGGTGGCAAGGGATCCCAGGATGCCAGAGGAAGCTGGGGAAACCAAGGCAGCCCATGGCAGGGGGCTAGGGCCTCCTGGTAGGGCATGCAGGCCCCCACCCCAGGCTCCAGCCCGCAAGGTGGGAGGGAGACAGCAGAGGTGGGGTTGGCATCACTGCCACTGAGTGTGCACCAGGTTGGGGGGACCAAGGCTGGCTGAGGACAAGACAAGGAGGCTCAGAGAGGAGGAGTGAGTTGCCTGAGGCTGCACAGCACTGCGGGGCCAAGCCTCAAATGTGTCTGGAATTGAGACCCGTGGCTCCCAGCATCTCTTGAGGCAGGAGGTAGCCTCAGCCCCTCCCTGTGTGTCCCCACCTCCCACCTTTGGTCTGGCATCTGTATCCGTGTGCAGGCCAGGAAGGTGCTGGCAGGTGGTGTTCAGTGGTGGTGGCTGTACCCCCGAGCCCTGCTCCCTGGTTGGTGCGTGTTGAGGAGGGGATCACAGGATGTAAAACGGCTGCTGCAGCCCCTCTGAGTCTCAGACACACAGAGAAACGTCCTGGGGCTCCCCAATAACCATAGAGCATGGGGATTTGCAGGGTCCCCAGGGGTCACGTTTGGATCCTCAAGCCACCATGAGAGAGTGATCTCTTGTAACAGAGTCCATGGGCAGGGGGCAGGGGTGAGGGCAAGAGGTAGACAGGTAGCCATGTCCCCCTTCCTCCGCTGAGATCAGAATCGACCACTCGGGAGGCCCAAGGAACTTCCCGCCATAGCCTGGCCCCCTGGGGACCATTCGAGGCTGCCCTGGCTGCTGCTGGCAGCTCAAGGGGTCCAGAGTGGGCGGGACCTAGCAGTCGCCCTCCCTCCCTTCCCAGACTTTAGCTGGGGGTCCTGGGGTCAGGAGATGAGGGCTTGTGCCCAGCTCTCCTTCACCCACTCTGAACCTCAGTCTTTTCTTCCAGCCTTGGGCACCTTCTGGGGAGTCCTTGAAGGGTCTGGAGCATCAGGGGACCAGTTTGATCCAGAAAGGGCATGGAAAGGCCAGGACTGCCCCTCGCACACCCGAAACACTAAGTGTCCCACCTCACTGAGCCCTGCCGGGATCCAGCAGAGGGATTGCTTGCTCAGAGTCACCCACTGAGCTGGCGCAACCCCAGGCCACCCTGCTTCCAGCTGGGTTTCGAGTTCTGCCCCGGTGTGGATACCCCTGCCCCAGAGTGCTCAGGGAGCCAGGAATTTCCTCTTCCACTCTCACCTGACAGCCCTCCCCACTGGAGGCTGGGCATGTCCTAATTGCTTCCGAAACCAAAGCTAATAAAAGCAACGGACGGGTGTGGGCTGCCTTCTTCATCCTGCCCCAGTCTCCCCCATCCATGGTGTCACCTCCCCTATTATCAGCCTCTGCATGGGGGGAGAGGGGACCACCCCAAGTGGACGGCCTAGAAGGAGAGGGAAACCAAGGCAGGCAGGTGGGGTCAACCTTTGTTTCTCTGTGCCTATGGTCACCCCCTGCTTGGTGAGCAGCCCCGCTGGGGACCCAGAGAGGGTGGGACCGGGACTGTGGAGGAACCTGGGGGAGGGGGCATCTGGGCCCCTTCCTGGGAGGGGAGAGGTTGGAGCCTGGTGTCTGACAGAGGATGAGGATGTCCAGGCAGGGGGCTCAGCGCCGCCGAGGGCTGGGAATAGTGGGGAAGCAGCCTGAGCATAGCTGGCAGGCCTGGAGCGTGGGCTTCGGCCTGGGGGCCCAGGGGAGCCAGGGAAGAGGTCAGAGGGAGGAGGGGTGTACACAGCCAGGGCTAGCAGCCGGAGAGAACTGCGTGGGGCTGGTGTCAGGGGCCAGCGAAGGTGCTGGATGGAGGACCCTGCCAGAATCGGGTAGGCAGGACCCTGCGTCCCTGGACTAAGGGGTCCCCCGACCCCAGCAGACCCCAAAGGGAGGGAAGGGGGAGGAAGGAGCCACGAGACCCATTCCCCCCTCTCGGAGCCCCTGTGCTAAGGGCTGAGCGGAGAGGCCTCCTCTTTCTGGCACAGTCAGCACTTCCTCCGCCTTCCTTGTTCCTGGCGGGTTTGCTCTCCTCTGCACACGCCCCCCGCCCCTACCACCTCCACCCCGACTCCCAGCCTGCATCAGCTTCTCCCCTCCCCACTTCCATCTCCTGCCCTCACCCTTATCAGCGCCTGGCCCCCTGATCAATATTCTCTGACCCAAATCAGCACCCCTCCTCTAATCAATGGCAATTGATCTCTCCCTGATCAATTGCCTACCTTCTTCATCTCCCCACCCCCGTCTCTCACCATCTCACCCCTCCCCTGCAGTCCTGAGCCAGCCATCACTTTGGCCTCCAGAGTAGGGCTCTGTGGGGTCTGACACCTCCCCCCACTCCCCTGTGTGAAGGGGTGGGTCCGCCTGGCCTAGCATTTTCCCCCAATCCTTCTCTGCCCATCACACCTGGTCAGCAGATGAGCAGAGGGCCTGAGTGGTTAAGCCATGTTCCCAGAGCCACACTGGGGGCTCCAGCCAGGCCAGGGGGTGACAGAGCCCAGACCTCACTGTTGGCACCATGCAGCCTTAGTCTCCTCCTCAGCTGATGGGAGAGGATGTTGAGTTGAGGGTGCCTGCCCCCCCACCACCACCATTACGGGGGCCAGAGTCGGGCTGGCAGAGAGCTTAGGAGAGGAGGAGGCAGGGAGGAAGGGCCTGGGGAGGCCGGCCACCACAGGGGAGGGTCACGCCCAGAATCTGTCTGGTTGCCAACGGAAACCAGACATGAGGTAATGGCCAAGATGAACTTGAACTTGGCTGGAGGTGGGGGGCTGGGAGCCACGGCGCCAGTTCGATGGGATGGCCCAGCGGCTGCAGGCAGCCTGGTGGGATTGATCGCCCGGTTGGAGGGAGTGTGACTGGTTTACATGAGGAGTGGGGTCAGGGATGGGGCAAAAGGGTCCCTACCCCAGTCCCACTCCCCAGGTGGATTGGATGTATTTCCAGGGGAAGGGTCTGTACAGCAGCTTCCCTGTGGGGACCCAGGCCAGAGCTGTCCCTATAGACCTGGCTGCCTGACCCCAAGCCTCAGTCTCCTCTGTAAAGTGGAAGTCATGACCCCCTCAGTGGCCAGGCTAAGGGGTCAGCCCCAGGCAGGGGGACAAGCAAGTAGCTTCTCAGGCCCTAGTTCAAATTCTGCCTTCTTCCCTCAAACGCTGATGGACTTAGGCAAGGTACTTTACCTCTGAGCCCCTGTCTTCTTCACTGCAAAACGGGGTCGGGGGCAGTAGTCCCTCTTTCTTGAGGGTTCTAGGGGACCCATTAAATGCGAAAATGTTAAAAGTAAAAAAGAAACAAACAACCCCAGTCACAGTGCCTGAACATGGTGCCTGTCTGTAAAGATTCACCAGTGGCCCTCCTTCGACGAGGGGGAGTATCCCCTCCCGCATTTTATACTCAGGGTTGGAGGTGGGGTTGCCAGATTTAGCAAACAAAACCTCAGAGTTCAGGTAGATTGCAGTTCCAGATAAAGAATTAAAAAAAAAATTTTTTTAAGCACAAGTATATCCCAAAAGTTGCGTGGGATATACTTACACTCAAAGGTTTATTGAGGATTCAGGTGTAACTGAACTTCTGAGTTTTATCCAGCAGCCCTGCTTAGGGGCCCAATCACTCGCCCAGGGTCACCTAGCAGGTTACACAAGTCTGGGACAGAGGTCATAGGTTCCAGGGGTCGAGGGGGCCAAAGTGGGTATAGACTGTGGCCCACAGAGCCTGACCCCCATCTCTCTCTCTCTCTCTCTCTCTCTCTCTGTGTCCCCCTCCGGCCGCCCAGTCCTGGTATCTGGGATAAGAAAGATTTCTTCCCACGCCCTGCTCCTTCGTCCCAGGAATCCCAGGGTGCCGCATGGCCGGCCCCCGGCCCACGTTTTCGGTGGAAAGCTACAGCAAGCAAGAACGCCCCGCCGCCGACTCCCAGCCCGGCCGAAAGACAAAATCACACAGACACAAACACAGGAGGAAAAAAAAAGAAAAAAAAAAAAAAAAACGGAAAAAAAAAAAAAGACAAACGGGGGAAAAAATTACAATACATAAAAATAAACCCACCCAACCAAGAAGATAGACGGTAAAGATGACAACGCTTCGGACTCTCGGGACACCACGGCCGGACGGACCGGACGCTCGGGATCGTCCTAAGTTATTCATCTCCTCTCGCTGCTGCTGCTGCTGGTCAGGGAGGCCCAGCCACCCCCACCTCCTCCCAGGACCAGGTGAGCGCAGCCTGGAGCCCACGCCAGGCCCGCGGGGCAGGGCACCCAGTGTGGCCGCTGCTCCACCCGCGCGCCCACCGCCGCCTCCGGGACAGTGTTCGCCAGGCTGGGGAGGCAGGCCCTGGGGGGCCACCAGGGACCCCAGCAGCAGGCAGCGGAGGCAGCTGGGTGGGCAGGGGGCGACGGGGCCAGAAGAGGATGGCGGGGAGGCCCCGGCAAGGCCAGGGCACTAGCATGTGACGGACGCTCGGCGAAGGCGCGCCCGGCAGGCGTGGACCTCTACCTGCTCTTTCGCGAAGCCCCTCCGCACCTGCCGGGTTTGGGAGACGTCTCTATGCAAATGACCCCCAGCCCCACCCCAGGCACAGGAGGCCACCCCAGCGCACCCCAGCCCCCCTCCCACCGGCTCCACACCCCCCACCCACCCTGGGAGGGCCCCACGTTGCACACACTGTAAGCAATGCACTTTTCCAAGGAAGGGGCTGGGGGCGGTGGAGCGGAGGGGCCTGGGGGCTGCTCTGGTCTCTCTACCCACCCAACCCTTGAACTGGGGAGGACCCCCCACCACTTAGCCCGTGGAGGTGGGAGGTGAGAGCGAGTGGTTTAAGTGCCTGATTTCCACCGCCCGCCCCCCTCCCCTGTGTCCAGCTGGGATGTGAGTGGCCGTGGGCCTCCCCTCTCCCTCCTTTCCCGCAACCTGGCCCCTTCCAGTCACTGACCCCTCATTGCTATGCCCCCATCAGAGCTAGAGAGATGGAACCTCCGCCTCCAACAGGCCCAGGGGGCAGAGCTGGGCCTCCTCCCGGCACCCTGCCCTGCTGGGGCACGGGGCCTGGGGTCTCAAGAAGCTGGTGTGCCCCCTCCGCCCCCATGCCTCCTCTGCCAGTGCCTTACATCCTGGAGCGACAGCCCCTCCCTGGTGCCTCCCGGCCCAAAGGGGGACCACGGTTTGCACTTTCATCCCCCACCCCCTGCCGAAGTGGGGCACAGCCAGGAGGCGTTGCCGCTGGGTGGCCAGAAGGAGAGGGGCCAGGCCGCCTGTGGTCCAGAACGGCCGGGGGCTCTGGCTGGGGGCGGGGAGGTTGGCGCCTTGGGGCTCCCTGCTACCATGTAGGGGGGCCTCCCATCTGCTAAACATTTTCCGTTGAGCCGCTCCAAAAACACTAAACCTGGGGGCATGGGGTGCCCCTTCACCCCCGCTCCCCGGCCCCGTCCACGCCTCCTCCCCGGGATAGCCGTCTCGGGAAGAGGGGCCTGGGAAGGGTGTTAGGTGTTCTGGGATCACCAGCCCAAACACAAAGCCGCCTTCCGGCCGTCTGTCTGAATCCCAGCTGGTCTCCACGCCTGGTGCTGGGGAATGCCGACCCCCATCCCCGGCCTAGGCCAAAGCCATGGCCCTGGGAGGGCCTCCGCCCACTGCTCCCAGCCTGACCCGCCTCTCCCTCTCCTGGTAAACCCCTGGTGCCCCGGGCCTGGCCAGCCTCCTCCCACCTCCCCAGACACCGGACTTTCATCCCAAACTAGCCCGAGGGGCCTGGCGAACCCACCCGATCATAAAGAGAAAGATACCCCCCACACACAAGACCCTTCCCCTCCAGCTGCACTCCCACTGTCCGGAGGGGTTCGAGAACCCTTGGTCCGTCCGTCTGTCCCCAGGCCCCCTCCAGCAGGTGGCCGTTGGGGACCAAAGCATGGGCCGCTCTGGGGGAGGGCAGGAGGGGTGGGTTGTGCAGTTTGGGGTATCCAGAAGCTTGTCAGCCGGGAACCTGAGGGTGCGGGTAGGCAGGGAAGGGGAAGGGGCACCCGGCAGCCCCCAGCTTCCTAACTTTGCATGGTGCTTAGTCGAGGATTTCTGTGACCTGGCTCCTGACTTCAGCTCGAGGCGGCTGAAACTGCATGGCAATTGATACTGGCTCTATCTCCCTCCCCACGCCACCCCCAACTCCAGCCCTCCACCACCACCCTCCTTCTCTTTAAAAGAAAACAAAAAAAAAGATACAGAAAAAAAAAAACCCTTAAAAAAATTCCATGTTTCCTAATTTGCACGAAATTTTCTATCACATGATGTGCCTTGCCTTCCAAGAATAAGTATTACCTTTAAACAATATCAGCGCACACAGATAGCTGCATGCACTGCTCGTGTAGTTTAAAAGGAAAAAAATGACAAAACAATGACATGAAATAAAAAGTAAAAATTGAAAAGGGATGTATTTCTATTTGTAAAAAAAAAATTAAGAATCAAAAAAAATCACACGCTTAAAAATCACATTGCTTAAAAAAAACAAAGCGATGCCCGCAATGATCACCCCACAGCTTGCCCTGCCCCCAGCCTGCCCTGGGCTCTCGTCTCCCCATCTCCTGCTGCATGGGGGGTGCCCCCTGGTGCTCTGCAACCCCCCCACCCCTGGCCCCATCCTCGGGCTCCAGAGGGGTCATTTCGCATCCCCTGCCCACAGCAGCGGACAGACCTCAGGGGTGTGCCCTGGCCCCAGGCAAGGGCCTCTCCCCTCACTGGGCCACAGGCCAGCCCCCCCCAGACGCCGTGCATGCACCTATGCGTTCTCACCCCCCCACCCTGGGGCGGCCACCCTGCCGACAGCCAGACTCCCCCCGCCTCCTCTCCCACAGGCTGGCATCCCCCTGGCTCAGGGTCACATCGCTGTCTCACTACCCCCCTACAGCCCCCTCCTTCTTGCCAAAGGACCCATCCCCATAGACTGATCTTGGGGTAGCAGGAAGGACCCTCTTGCCAACCCCACCCCCACCCCCCCAGTTCTACTATGTCTTCCAGCTGTGACTGCAGAGGGGGTCTGGTATGAAACAAAAAAAGACAAAACCAAACCCGATATATGCAATATTTGTCTGTCTGTACCTGTAAGGTCTAGCTCAGCCACGGAGGCCCGGCCGAGGGGTTGGGGCCAGGGGGCACCGCGTCATAGGCCCCGTCCAAGGGGCCGGCCATTGCTGTTGTCTTCTCTTCGGTTTTATTTTCTCGTTTCCCTTTTTGCCTTCTTTTTCTTTCTCTCTTTCCTTTTTAAACTTTTCCTCCAATTTTCTCTGCCTTTAACTCTACCAAAGCCGAGACAGTAGCAGTCAGTGAAGTGTCCAGGCAAGAGACCCCGAGGCCGGGTCCACCAACCTTGGGCCCATCCCTCCTCGCCATCTCCGGCCCTCCCGGTCCCTAGGCCCCTCAAACATCTCCTGTCAGCGTACGCTTGGTGGGCAGTCCCCATTCGCTCCCCGGCCACCACCTTGGATGTTAGGATTGTCTCCAGAGCTGGGTGGGGCCTTGCAGCCAGACCCTGGCTTTCATCTGCCACTCTGCTCACGCCATGTTTTCTTCTGAAAAGACACCTCAGCCAGCCCCAGGGTCAGGGGCAGAGACCCGGCCCTGGCCTTGACCCTGCCCTTGAGAACGGCCCTTTGGCCCAAGAGCCCAAGGCCCTGTTTGTCAGTTTCCATAGGGCCCATTTCCAGCTTTCATCCCCCCAGCCACCAGGGAAGTGGGGACAGCCAGTGGCACAGGGGAGTGGGTGGCACGTCCCTATGGGACCCCTCCTCCATAGGCTCACCTCGAACCATGGTGTCCCTCATGCCTGCACCCCACAGCACCCTGGGCCTCAGAGCCCCTCCCTTCCTTGCCTGCTGTGCGTCAGAATAAGGCAGAAACACTAGGAATCAGGCTCCCACCTGCCAATGCGGTTGGGGTTCACGCCCTGGGAGGGAGGTGGGCAGGGTGTTGGGTGTTTTTGGGTTTTGTTTTTTTTTGACACTTATGAAACTGACATCTCAAACCCCATCCCCTCCCAAGCCCACCGTCACCCCCTCACTCATAGCCTATCCCATGCAGAATCCCCCAGCCTGACCTTGGGGTCCAGCCCTTGCTGTGGAAAAGACTTAAGGAGACCTCCCCAATATATGCAGATCACCTCCATCCCTCTCTCTGGAGGGAGGTAGCAGACCCTGACCAGGGTGGATGGGGAGGTGTGGAGAGGCAGGCCAACCCCACCCTATCTGACCTGGGGACGGAGGGTGGGTCCAGGGTCCCCAGTGCCCAGGTCTGGAACCCACGTTCTAGCTGGGTTATGAGCCCAGATTCCCACCCTGAGTTAGACAATCAGACTGGAAGGGAACCCCAAGGGAGGCTGCAGGGAGGGGGCCCTGCTGCAGCTCCCCAAGCAGCAGTTTCAGCCTCAGCACCCCCCACACCCCCAGCTCCGGAACTTTCCCTCTGTCGCCAGAGACAGCAGCATTCCAGGAGCAAACAGATTTGGCTGGACAGCTACCGGTGAGGCAGGATCCCAGGGCCAGGAGCAGCCATCCAGCCCTCTGTGAGAGACGGGACCCCAGCCACCCACTCCCTCTGGCTTCTCTGATGGTACTTTGACCTCCAGTGTAGGGCTATACTATACATTATATATATACATGTATAATTTTGGAATTTTTTTCTCATAATACAGATTATCCAGTGGCTACTTTTTATTTTGGCCTGGAGTCTCTCTCTCTCTCTCTGAGACCCCTGATTTTTACTTTTTGTGTGTGGGGGAGTGGGTTAGGGAGGGTGATGGGAGAGAGGTTCCAGAGACATGCCCTCAGGTCCTACCTCTCCTGCATCCTTCCATCTTTCTGCCCCTTGGGACACTCCCTGAGAGCCGCATCTCCAAACTGACACCACCTCCCCCGCCCCCATTGATCTATCCCTAAGCATTTCAGAGTGTGTGGGGTCCGAGCTGGCCCCGGAGGCCCACCTCTACCCCACCCTGCTCCCCAGGCGAAGCAAGGAGACCCAAAGCAATCCCAGCAGGACTTGTTGCCAGCGATACCAAAACAGACTTCCCAAGCAGTGCCTCACACGTCTGCTGGTGTAACTTTGAGGTCCTCCTTCCCGACGCCCAGGGGCTCCCTTAGGCCTCAGGAAAGAGGAGGCGGGATCCAACAGGAACATGGGCTCCAGAAGAGGAAGACCCACTCCCCCCAAAACTCCCGTCCTCCACACCACATGGCTAGAAGGAGACCCGCTGGAAAGGGGCCAGGAGCTACCCAGCCCCACTCCGGTCGTGAGCCCCAAAGCTCACTCCCTAAGTGCATCAGCACCCCAGCCTCCCATCTTGGACCCCAGCCAGGCCCCCTAAAACCAAAGCCCCTTCCAGTCCAGGGGTCCTGGCCCCTACCCCCAACTTCTCACCCTCTCCCCCTTGCCAGGGCCACACATGGGGGGTGGGAGGGCGAGACAGCAGGGTGTCTGAGGGACAGAACACGTGTTGTCAGTGGGGGGCAACAGGGAGAAAGGAGGGAAACTCGTTTTCTCTCTGAATTTTCTTTCTTTCTCTCTTTTTTTCTCTCATTTTTTGGTGGTGTTGCTGTTTCATTTCCTGTCGCCTCGGAGATATTTTTTGAGTTTTTTTCCCCCATTTTGTATTTTACCAATATTACCAGGATAGTTTACTCTTGTCTCTCGCTTTCTGCTTGCCACACATACTGGATCTCTCTCTCTCTCTCACTCACACACACACACACACACACACACACACACACACACATACACACACACACACCATGCTCATGAACCTATGTCAGGAGAAGGTTGGTGCCAGGCCAGCCCACTGCCCATCTCCTCCCCCCTCTTCTCCTCCCCAAGGCAGGGATGGGGGACAAGGAGCCGGACATCCGGGCAGACCCAGACCCAGCCTTCTTGCCTGCTCCCCTGCCCCGTGCCCCCGCATCATACTCCGTTCATAACCTTGTATATTACGCAGTCGTTTCAGTTTCCGCGGACGCGCCTACCTAAGTACCATTTACAGAAAGTGACTCTGGCTGTTATTATTTTGTTTGTTTGTTTCCCTATGCAAAAAAAAGAAAAAAAGAAAAAAATGAAAAGGGGGGTTCCATAAAAGATTCAATAAAAGGCAAAAAAAAAAGAAAAAAGAAAAAATGTATAAAAATTAAACAAGCTATGCTTCGACTCTTTCTAGCTGTCTTGGGTCCTCCTTTCTGTGTTGCGTTCAGGCTGTTCCAGGTTCTTGTCAAAGTGCAGGGAAGAGGCTGGAGGGGGAGGTAGCCTCAGAAAACCAGTCTTGGAATTCCTCAGCGCCTTTGATCAACAAGTTCCATGGGCATCTATGGAGCACCTGCTCTGTGCCAGCTCAGGTAATTCCACCTCCTGCCTGGCTCCAGGGACAAAGCCTGGCACACAGCCAGTGTTCCATAAATGTACAGAGTGCCTTCCTTCCTTGTTTTTCCCCCACCTAGCAAAACCCCATTCATTCACCAAAGATTCCCTGAGTATCTTCTGGGTACCCAGCCCTTGGGACACAGTGGAGAACAAAGTGCCCTAAATATCTGCCTTTGTGGCACAGTTCAAAGTTGGGAAAACAGAAAATAAACATAAAAATAAATGTATGCCAGAGGAGATAAATGCCAGGGAGACGAATAGAGCAGAGTACGGGATAGGAGAGTTGGCCTCACGTGAGGAAGTAACCTTTCAACAGAAGTTTGAATGGAGAGAAGAAACAGCCTCCTGAAAATCTGACAGAAGAGTGTTCCAGGCAGAGGGCACACACCGTGCAAAGGCCCTGGGGCAGGACTGTGCCTGGTGTGCTGGAGGAACAGTGGGGAGGCCTGTGTGGCTTGAGTGGAGTGAGGGAGGGGGAGAGAGGGAGGAGGGGAAGGCAGGGAGGAGACAAAGCAGGTTGTTTAGGGGTTTGTGGGTCACAGAAGGACTTGGGACTTTAACCCCAGGGAGGCAGGAGCCCTGGAGGGCTGTGGGCAGAGAAGGGGACGGAGCTTGGCTTGGTTCCTCTACCCTCACCTCCAGGAGGCCCTGCCCACCTGCCTAGGTGGAGCCCATGCTTGCCCTCTCAGCACCCCAGCATCTCTGTCTATCCAACCCCACCCCTGACCACTCAGAACCATTCATGTCCAGCTCTCCCCAAAGCCGCAGAGGGTGGCGGTAGGGAAGTATCATGCCTATCAAAGTCGCTCAGTTGTGTCCGACTCTGCAACCCCAAGGACTGTAGCCCACCAGGCTCCTCTGTCCATGGGATTCTCCAGGCAAGAATAATGGAATGGGTAAGCCATTCCCTTCTCCAGGGGATCTTCCTGACCCAGGGATTGAACCTGGCCTCCTGCATTGCGGGTGGATTCTTTACCATCTGAGCCATCAGAGAAGCTTGTCATGCCTGTGAGGGGCAGCCACTCCCCCTTCTTGGGGGGGGGGGTGTCCTTCATCCTACCCCCTAGCAGTCCCCCAGAGACCCCAAGACATGCAGTCAAAGCTCCCAGGCTGCCCAGGCTCCTTCCATCTTACCCACACGCCACCCCGCACTCCGGGGAGGGACGTTTCTATCTCTTTTCACTGATGGGGAAACTGAGGCACAGAAAGACGGCAAGATGAGCGGAGAGGGACTCAGGTAGGATGCGCCGACGCGGACACCCAGGGACGCAGCCCACCTCGCCACCCGGTAACAGGCGCAGAACACTCGTGAGGCAGGGATGAGGGATCCCAGGACCCCCGGGTGGACGCGCACCCTTCCCTTGCCCCTGCTGCATTCCAGAAGGGATGGTCGCTTCTGCGCTCAGCGAAGAGGTTCTGGCGCCCCCTTGTGGTCAGACCTAGGACCTGGATCCAGGAACCAGGTCCCGGGTGGAGGAGTCAGCTAACCCCCAACCCCACAGTCCCGCTTGGGAGGAAGGGTGGGGGGCGGCAAGAAGGGAAGAGGGGATCTAGAAGGAGCTTCTTTTGCGGGATGGGGCTCTCATCTCGGGTGAGGCTCAACTTGGTGGGGGTTCAGCTGGGATGGAGGGTTCAGCCGGAGGCTGGAGGTTCATCCCAGGGTCGAGGCTCAGCCGGGGTGGGGGGACTCAATCTGGCCTTTAATCTCAAGGAAAGCCGAGTCTTCTTCATCCATTGGCCCCTGGGGTAAAACAATTTGGGGGCTTTGAAAGGGCTGTCCCAGCACTGACTCCCCACTAAATGCCATAAAAGGGGAAGGCTTGCGACAACCAAAAAACTCCCCCGAAATGCCCCCAGACACCTCCTAGTAGGGAAGTCCCGCCCCTGCGGAAAGGGAGGAGCCCAGAGAGCACCTCCCTTCTCCCTTCCCGCCCCACCCTCCGCACGGCCACCCACGCGGAAGCGCCGGGCCTCGCCTGGAGGAAACTGGAGGACTGAAAACTACGCTCCCAGAACTGTCTGAAAACACACCCTCTGACCTTCAGGATCCCCCAAGTCTGAGGCGGCAGGCTCATTTGCCCCCACCCCGATCCTCACCATTTCAGCATACAGAAAGCTGATACTTGCTAGATGCCTTTAGGGTGCTGGGTCCTGCCCTCCGGAGTTTTGTAGACAGTATTTCATTCAGTTCCTCATGACAACTTAAGGATTTATTCTTTCCTTTTACAGAACTAGACTCTTGGGCACAGAGAGGTTAAGTTACTTGCTCCGGGATACACAGCAAAGAAGTGAGGACTCCAGCTCCTTCTCCTCTATGGAGCCTCCCCACCAGGAGTGCAGGACAGGAAGAGGGGGTAATGATTCTGTGTCGCCCCCTACTCCCAGCCCTGCACCCTCACCCCACCCCCTGGGAGTGCTAGCGTGCAGGACAGAGTGCTGAAACTCCGCACGGGGTAGGAGAAGCCTTCATCTCCCCCGAAACGGCCCTGCGCGCTGAGCCAGGGACAGCGAACAGCGCCAGGAGAGGGACTGGGACTCCAAGAAAGCGCTTGAAAGAGCTTACACCTGGGCAACAGGAGGACCTGCCTTCTCTGATGAAATCAAAACCTGACAGAAATTGGAGGTGGGAAAAGAAATCAGGTGCTGGGTAAAAAGATGCTTGCGATGGACTGAGTAAAGAGACATGAGACCGTGGTGGGGGGAGGTTCTTGGGGGGATGTGGGCGACTCCTCCAGGGGCACCCTCCAAGCTCAAGAAGGATCATCAGGTGGAGACCAAGCTTGGGAAGGGGTACAGGACCACCAGGTAACACACAGAGAGCCCTCTGAGAGGGATTTGGAGCGGGTTCTGAGAACTCTGAATCCCAGAGAGTCATCTTATTGGCCCCAGGACCAGGTCCTTTGCTGACAGGGTGTGGAGAAGGCATTGGGGCATCCCTGGAGGACTGCCTGGAGGAGATGTGTGGGAAGACTTCATGAGGAGGAACTTGCCATTGCTTCATGGTTCGGAGGCCCCTCTGCCTCCTCCAGTTCCAGTCCCCAGTCGTCCTCTCCCTTCTCCTTTCTCACAGTCTCCTCTTCCTTCTCTTCATTGCTGTGGAGACCAGAAGAGCCCCGATAATCCGAGTTAATAAGGACAGACAGTGCTCCAGGCCTCTGACAATTCTCCCAGAAGCTCTGAGTCCTACAGGCACCCTTACTGTTCCCATGACACAGAAGCGGACGAGACTCAGGCAGCTTAGGACACTGGCCCCCTTAGAACATGAAGGAGTTCAGGATCGCGAACTGTATGAACCAAAACTGAGCTCTTAATTTCTGGCCTCTTCGGCTTCCTGGGTTTCAGAATTGTGGGTGAGTGGACCGGCACAGAGATGAAGGGCTTGAGCGACAGATGGGTGGATGGATTAATGAGTGTGTGGATAGATGAACGAATGGACGCATGGATGGGGGGTGGGCAGGTGAGTGGATGGATGGATGGACAGATAAGAGAGATGGATGATGGAGGGAGGGAAGGAGAGAGAAAAGGTGGGAGACAGGTCAGGGGGGATGATGGATGGATAATGGGCAGGTGGATGGATAAATGGGTGGTGTTGGCATGGGGGTGATACTTTATAGACCCCCCTATTGAAACACATCCTAGGGATGGGGTATCTCTGTGAGGAAGCCACCCTCGTTTTGCAGGTGGGTAGTCAGGAGCGAAGTCTGTGAGGTCCCCCTGGGGGCCTCTCAGAATCAGAGAATTACCCCGCTGGTCCTGCCCAGTCTTGGAGGATGCTCGAGAGGGAAGGGGCTCCTAGAGCTTGGAGGGGAGAGGCTTGGCGCGAGGAGGGTCTTAGAGGGGCAGGACTCAGAGAGGGGAGGGGGTCGGTAGGGGAGGAGCTTAGAGGGGTGGGACTCAGAGAGGGGCGGGGCTGAGATGTTAAAGAGTAAATGATGGGGAGGGGCTCAAAGGGTGAGAACCCACCTGTCCTGGGACTCCCGGCACCAGACGGCGTAGACCAAGGTGAGGACAAAGATGAGGAAGAGGAAGGCCAGCGCAGCCCCCAGCCCCACCAGCCACGAATTCCGCTGGGCCACTGCGGGCGGGAGCAGGGCTGGGTCAGCGTCGGGGCCTCCAGGTTGGGACTCTCTTCCCTACCCTACCCCTACTCCTTCCCAAGGCCTTACGGGGTTGGGCCTCCACCAGCCTTGGGATCAGAGCTGCGAGAAGAGAGAGTTGACCGGGGGTCTTCCAGAATCTACCCATCCTGTGCCCTCTGTCCTCGCCCCTATCCAGCAGATTCTGGGGTTGCAGCCCCGGAGGGAGAAGGAAGTGGCCTGCTCAGTGCACCCCAGGGCAGGGTGTGGCCGGGGCCCCAGGAAGTAGGAGGTGGGGTCCCCTCCCTGAATTCCGGGCACCATGGGGAGGGGCTCAGGGTCCTGAGCTTCCTTGTTCCTGTCTCCCTGAGGCCCATCCTGACCCTCACTCTCCACGGTAAGAGCCACAGTAGGGGCGGCTCGAGAAGGGTGGGAAACTCATTTCCTGACCACTAGGCATTGCACTGGCTCTGAAGTCCCAGCACCTCCATCAAGTCTCACACTCTGGTGGTCAGAACTCTTGTCCTCACATTGCAAAAGTGGAGCCAACTCGAGACTCAGAGAAGTTAGGCCACTTCCCTGGGGCCACACAGCATCCCAGAGGAACACAGTTCTCCCAGCTAGGAACACCCTCTACCCTAACCCTCTCCCGTCCTAGGACATGAACCTCCAAATCTGACCTTAGCCAGCCCCTGCATGTGCCCGTCCCCTGGGCAGCCTAGGCTTCCATCCCAGTGCTGCCAACAACGGCCAGGGAGACCTGGGCTGGTGGCGTCCTTCTTTCTAAGTCTCAGTATTTTCAGCTGGAAAATGGGACGAACTGCAAACCGACAGAGACTGAGACCATAAGGATGCTAGGCATTCAGCGGAAGCATCTTTTAGGGAGATTATTATATATTTTTATTCACGACTTTTCTGCCCCCTGGTGGCCGATCCTGGGATAGTCTCAGAAGCTCCCCACCTTTTGGGCTACCGCCCCAGCTACTGGCTCCACAAGGGAGCCCTAATGCAACTACTGAAGCCTGCTCGGCAACCAGAGAAGCCAATGCAACGAGAAGCCTGCAGAACAAGAGAGGAGCCCCCGCTGGCCACAGCTAGAGAAAAACCTGCGCAGCAACGGAGACCCAGCACAGCCAATCCATAAATAAAATGATAAACACCACCTTTATCAAAGTTCTCATTAGGAAATGGTTAACATCCAGGGCAAGGTCCAGGGCCTGAAGAAAGTGAGGAGAGCAGAGGAGGCTTGTCCCCTCCCAAGATGGTGCACCCAGAGGCACCCCACCCGTCAAGACTCAGTTTCTGGAAATGGAATCACATGAGCCAAAAAGCCGGGGGTGGGGGGAGCAAGGCTTTCCCAGGAGACAGCCCTCGGGCTCAAAGTTCAGGGTTCAGGACAGCAGGATCAAGATTGCAAGGGGAGCATATGATCTGCCCAGCACCTGGGCACGGTGGAGTTTGGTCTCCCACAGCTGCCCGGGCATTGCTCCCAGCCCCCAAAACTGTCTCCTCCTGGGGAAACTGAGTCCCCGGGGATAACGGAAGCCCTTCTGAAAGGCTCTCCCCCAAGAGGCAGTCCCTGGCCTATACTGGTCCGTCCTGAAGCTGAACAGGAGGGAGGAGGTTTTGGCCAATAGATGTCTCAGGCAGTGGGGAGAAGCAGGTGGAGTGGTGAGATTGTGGGGGTTGGGGGCTTCTCGGGAACCAGGGATGGTCTCTGAGTGGAAGAAGAATCACCAGACAGAACAAATCCTAACAATACAGACTGCATAACACATGAAGAGCCCTCCTTGGTGGGGAGTGGGCAGGGTTCCAAGCCTCTTCATTCAGGGCGCTGTACTCTCAACCTTAGATGGAGTCACCACAGTGGCTTCAGGTTCAGTTCATTGCTTCTAGGGTGTGGAAGGGGCATCTCTGGCGGGCTGCTTGGAGGAGGTGACTGAATCTTCACATGGCCGTGTTCTTGACTTTCTCGTAGTCCCTGCGCTCCTCATTTTCCTCTAGCTCCAGCCCGAAGTTTCTCTTTCCTTTCTTCTTGGCCTTTTCCCCCTTCCCAGCTTTTTTCTCCTCAGCCTTTTCCTCCTTCTCTGCCTTCCCCTTCTTGTCTTCTTTTCTGTAAGGACACAAAGACCCCAAACCTTGGTAACAAACCAGAGTCATTCCCACTTAACAGACCCTCACCTGTGCCAGGCCTTTACCTGTCCCAATGCTTTACAAAAAGTCTTTGCTGCATCTTCAAAACAGCCCCTACAAGGCAGCCTTGTGATTTCCATTTCACAAAGGCAGAACTAAGGTTCAGTTGTTCATTGGAAGAATGGATGGATGGATAGGAGAATGGATGGATGGGGGGATGGATAGATGGATGGGTGGATGGATGGGAGAATGGATGATGGATGGATGGATAGATGGGAGAATGAATGGGAGGATTTGTGGGTGGGAGTGTAAACAGATGGATGGGGAAGGAATGAACCTGGCAGGGAGCAAACTATGAATTAGGAGCACTTATTGGACCTGGAGCCTCCAGCACATCCTAAGAGCAGGAATCACACTTTACTGTGGCTGAGCTGTGTCTAAACATAGTCCAGCCCAGACCCCCTCCCTCAGGCATCTTGGGCTCAGCTGAGAATCTTCCAGCCAGGATAGTCTCCTCCCAGCTCCCAGATCCTACTCCTGTCCCCAAACCTTTGCCCAAAGTTGGGGTGCTTGCTCCATAAGAGCCTCCAGCCCTGAGCTCTCACCAGAGTCACATCTGGAAACAGGATCATGGGAGACCCTGAATCCAGGAGAGTCACCCACACCAAATCACACGCTTGCACACAGTCCCTGCACTATCCCACACCACCATCTTGTTCAACAGGCATTTAGTAAGTGCCTACCGCATGCCAGGCCCTGAGCAGGGCCATGGGGACACAGCCTGGACCAAAGCTAAGTTCTGTTCAGAAACCGGTAAATGACTTAGATAATTTCAGTTGGCAATATATGCAAAGATGCAGGGCTGTGTCAGAGAGAGCATCAGGAAGGCTGTTCGTCAGATTGGGCTTCTGTGGGGAGGAACCATCTGAACAGGGACTGGAGGAGAGACAGAGCCAGCCAGAAGATATGGGCAAAGGTGTACAAATCAGAACAAACAGTAGGTGCTAAGGCCCTGGGACCAGAGTGTGCTTGAGGTGTTCCAGGACAGAAAGAGGTCATCAGTGCACACCCACCCCTCCTGTCCCTGAGAGGCGCCTCATACAGACCCACTGACCACACGCTCTCATGCTCACGCAGCAGTACCTCAGATCCACCTCCTCATATGGGTTGGGATGCATCCTGAATGAGGGCCGCTCTTCATCCTCAGCTCTGCAGAAGAGATGGGAGTCAGAGGGGTGGGGATGGATAAAGGGCAGGAAGTGGAGGCAGCCTCAGTCTCCCCCAGATTGAAGGAACTCCAGGAAGCAAGAGCCGCCGGGCGGAACTGCATGACTGTCCTGGGCTGGGGGTGCAAGGGGGGCAGGGGATGGGGAGACAAGGAAAGGGACCAGAGAGGGTCATGAAGTGGGAGGAGGTGCCCAGCACTTCAGGAGTGGGAGGGGAAGGGGTGAGGAATGGGGCTCCCACCTCGCTTTGGAGCACCAGAGGCGGTTGGCCAACATGAGAACGAAGACAATGAACAGGAACCCCACGACCGCAGCCAGGCCCACCAGCCAGGGCTTCAGATGGCGCTCTGTGGGGAGGCGAGGGCAGTGAGGACTCAGAAACGGGAAGGGTGGAAAGTGGAGTGTTAGTCCCTCAGTTGTGTCTGACTCTGGGCAACCCCATGGACTGTAGCCCACCAGGCTCCTCTCTGTCTGTGGCCAGAATACTGGAGGGGGTTGCCACGCCCTCCTCCAGGGGATCTTCCCAATCCAAGGGTCAATCCCAGGTCTCCCTGCATTGCAGGTGGATTCCTTACCGTCTGAGCCACCAGGGAAGCACCAGGGAAAGGTGGGGGCCCCCAAGAGGACAGGGAAAGAAGAGTGCAGGAGATGCTCAGACATTAGCATGGGCGACCTAGATCCCCAACCAGGATGGAACCCACGCCCCGGGCAGTGGAAGTGTGGGGTCCTAACCCCAGGACTGCCAGGGAAGTCCTTTTAATTTGTTTGCTTGTTTTTGCAACACCGCAGCTTGTGGGCTCTTAGTCCCCCGACCAGGGGTTGAACCCAGGCCTTGGGCAGTGAGAAAGCAGAGTCCTCAACACCGGACTGCAGGGAAGTGCCTCAGAGATGGGGTGGGAAGCCCCGAAGGAGTGGGAGAGTTGGGGAGGGGGCCTCCCTTCTCTTCTGCCTCTCCCCTCTCTTCTCAGGGTCCTTGGTTTCTCATCAAGTGGGGAGGGGGTGAGCCCATGTCCGAGCCCATCCCCCAACCTGTCCTCCCACCCCCCAAACCAGAGGTCAGAGCCTTACCCTTCTGGGCCTCAGCTGGCGACAGGAGCAGACCCATGAGCAGAAGCAGGATCCCTAAGGTCCCCATCGTGCAGAGGAGCCAGCAGCCGGGGTGCTGGAGTGTGCGGTCCCCCCGTCAGGGTCAGGGGAGGCCCTGCCCAGCCCCTGATAAGGGGGCAGGCAGGTCTGGGGGCGGGACAGGCCCCGAGTGAGGGCCCCTCCCTTTGCCCCACCTGGTTGGCATCCCACACCCTCTCCCCCGCCTTCCAGGAGGGCAGACTCTGGACCTGGTTGTAACGATTAACTCGGGAGTCCAGCCCCTCTGCTCTTCGTCCCACCCCTGGACAGCCAGCCTGCGGGGCCCCCAGGCTCGCCCCACAGGAGCCGAGCTGAGATGGCCCTGACCTTGCTTCCTGACTCAGTGCTTTTACACCTCATTACATTTCTTTCTCTGCACATACCACAGACTTTTGCCACCTGCATTTTACAGGAAGGCCAGGAGTGCCAGGCTGGGCAGAAACAGCCAGCACTGGGATGTGAACAAGGTCTCTCTCGTCACCAGCTTATACTGCTTCACTGTGGCTCCCTGACCCCGGGGCACCCACAGCCAACTCCAGGGAGAGCACAAGGAGCAAGAAGGGAGGGGCCGCTGTCCACCTTCAAACCCTGGAGAATGGGGCCCTGGAGCAGCTGATGACTCAGGCCCCAAGCTGTTCTGGCTGTCAACCTTGATCACTAAGTTGATTAGATAGATGGCCCTGCCTGGCAGAAGGGGGACCCTACCCCACAGCCACCATGGGACAGCCACGGCCCAGGCACATGGCAGGAAGACTGGGGTGGGGAGGCCTGGCCCTTCTCCGGGCCTCCAGCATCACTGCCCCCTCCCTTCCTGAGCTCTGACCATGGCCACGGTGCATGAGGGCCACTGAGTGGAGCCCAAGGCAAGCCCAGTCAGCCCAGCCCATCAGGCACACTGTGTGCCCTGCCCCATGCAAAGCTCGGGAGGGAAGTAGGCCCCTAGCCTCAGGCTAGTTAGGAAGTCAGGACCCCCAGAGACAGACCACCCCATAATCTAGCTGAGAGGACCTGGAGATGGAGGAGCCCAGGGGGCACGCCTCTGCTTCCCCAGGCAGGTTGCTGGCTGGGCTGGCCTCATTCCGCAAAAAATTCTCTCCACTCCAACCAAGCCACGTCTGGGCTGCATGCCTCTGTTTTCCCATCTGATAAATGGGTGGATAAGTCCCACCTTGGAGGACTGAATGAAATAAAATACAGAAAGAGCTTGCTTAGCATCCCACAGCTCTAGCTAAGGGTTGGCCACTATTGTTGTGAGATTTTTTTTTTTAATCTCCTTAGTGTTTTTGGTTTACAGGTTGCCCAGGGCTTGGTGGAAACTGGGCTGGGTTAGGCTCTGGCAGAATGGGGGAAGCCAGAGCATGCAAATAAAACAGTGTCCAACCACTGGAGCCTGCCAGCCAAGAAAGACCATGTTTTCTCTGTCAAGACAGCGCAGATCAGTGGAGAAAAGGCTCTGATGGGCATGAGTCCGCTTTATATTAATAAAACTGCCAAAGGGGTTGGAGCTGGCCTCCTGGGCCCCAGGGCAGGGCCCAACTCAGCCCAGCTTCCAAAAGGAGCTCCGGACTGGCGGATCTTTGAAGGCAATGGAGGGGCGGCGGGGGACCCTGTCGGGGGCTTCTGCGGGGGCCCCCTCACCACCCCCACCCGTGTCCTCCTCGCCCCGCCAGGCCAGAGCCAGCTGCAGGTCCAGCTCTTCCAGGTCTTCGCCCTCGGGGCTCTCAGGCAGCTCCCGGGGGGCATCCTCCTGATCCGGCTTCGGGCCAAAAGCCCAGTCTGCGACAGGAAGGTGATGAGGAGCATCGCCAGGCATGGCCACCTTCTGCCCTCTTCCCTGGCTACTGGAGACCCTTGGGACCTCCCTCCCGCCGTGATCCTGCACTAGCCCACGCCAGGTGAGGTAGAGAGTGGCTCACCAGCCAGATCGTGGGCAAGGTCCTTGATGAGATGGCCCACAATGGCATAAGCCACGGCCACCACCAGGAACGCAGCCAGCAGCAGGTACAGCACGCCCCTGGGCAGGCGGATGGCGTCCAGCGGTGGCGGGCGGTACTCCTCATAGAGTGGCGGGGCTGGGCTCCAGTCGTCCATCCCCTCCTCGGCTGCCAGCCCCGGCATGACAGCCACCCGGAGCAGGAGAGGCCCGGAGGTGACCTGCCTGGCGGAAGTATTAAGGAGCTTTGGGTAAGAGGATTGGGGCTCCCCTGTGGCCACCATCTGCCTGGGTGATCACATTGCAAACCACTTCCGCCCACTGCCCCCCTCCCTTGCTCAGCAACAGCCACTGCCAGGTGCTACCGTGCACATCCATCACCCCCCACAGGGCCTTAGCACAGGTTGCTCCCTCTTCTGGGAAAATCCCTACCCTCCTGGAGCTGATGGTCAAGATGGGGAGATAGGGGGTTTCCCAAGTGACTCAGTGGTAAAGAATCCACCTGCACTGCAGGAGATCCAGGAGATGTGGGTTCCATCCTGGGTTGGGAAGATCCCCCGGGCGGAGGGCATGGCAACCCACTCTAGTATTCTTGCCTGGAGAACCCCATGGACAGAGGAGCCTGGCAGGCTATAGTCCACAGGGTTGCAAAGAGTCAGACGCGACTGAAGTGACTTAGCATGCATGCATGCGCGCACATGGTGAGATAGGCTCTGAGAAAAGCATAACCTTGGAGTAATGACTGTATTGTGTTAGAAAGGGAACAGTGGGGCGGCCCTGGTGGTCCAGTCATTACGAATCCTCCGGCAAAGGCAGGGGACGCAGGTTCAGTCCCCGGTCTAGGAAGATTCTACATGCCACAGGGCAACTAATCATGCTAGTGCCTGCAAGCTGCAACTAATGAACCCCTGTGCCACACGTACAAAGCCCACACGCCCTAAAGCCTCTGTTCACCACAGCTTGAGAAAGCTCCTGTGTGTAGCAATGAAGACCCAGTGCAGCCAAAATAAATGAGATTAAATTTTTTTAAAAAAGAGAAAGTGAACAGTGGTTTGAGGGTGGGGTGGGCGGGAAGACCACCCTGCCCTCAGTGGTTTGAGGGCAGCATAGGGCTGCTAGGAGGGAAGTTAAAGTTTGCAATAGGGAAGCCGAGGTCATGTTCAGCTGATACTTGACCAGAGACCCAGAGGAGGAAAGGACCAGTCCCGGCAGTACCGGAGGGAAGAAGTTTATTGGATGCGAAAGCCCTGCAGCAGGACCGACTTGGACTTGGTGGACATGACCAGACTCGGGGGCTTACCGGCGCCCTCCGGTGGCTGCTGTGGGGAAGACAGACTGTGGAGGTGAGGGCGGGATCTCACTCAGGTGCTCACAGGCGCCCTCCGGTGGCTGTTGTGGGGAGGACAGATCCTGGAGGTGAGGTTCGGAGCCAGGGGATGGATGGGCCAGAGGGATTGCGCTGATTCAGATGGGCAATAATGAGGCTGGACCAGGTGCAGGCAGAAAAGTGGGGCGGAGTAGGCAGAGCTGGGGCAGACTTTAAACTGATCAAACCCTGGTGTTGGCAGGCTGAACACCTGGAATGACAGGAGTTTCCAGTTCCTGTAGGAGGAGCCACTGTGGGAGGTAATGTCTAAGGACTGCTAAGTTTGGGAAGCCCCATCAGCTAATTGGAGGTATCCAGACTGGACCCTGCGGAGAAGGCAATGGCACCCCACTCCAGTACTCTTTCCTGGCAAATCCCATGGACGGAGGAGCCTGGTGGGCTGCCGTCTATGGGGTCGCACAGAGTCGGACACGACTGAAGCGACTTAGCAGCAGCAGCAGCAGACTGGACCCTGAGTCAAGAGCTCCAAGGACGTTCCCCCACCCCCACCCAACGGCTGGAGTCAGGACGGTGGGTATCATTGAAGCATAGATGGGATTTAAGCCCCAATAGTGGATGGCTGCCGTCCATGGGGTCGCTGAGTCGGACATGACTGAGCGACTTCACTTTCATTTTTCACTTTCATGCATTGGAGAAGGAAATGGCATCCCACTCCAGTGTTCTTGCCTGGAGAATCCCAGGGACGGGGGAGCCTGGTGGGCTGCCGTCTATGGCGACGCACAGAGTCGGACATGGCTGAAGTGATTTAGCAGCAGCAGCAGCAGCAGCAGTGGATGAGGCTGCCTGGCTAGGATGTGGGTGGGGCTTGAGGACCCAGCCCTGGGCCAATGAAGGATAGGAAGGGGAGATGAAGGCGCACCAGAGGCGGGGTCCCTGAGAAATTCCCAGGAGCAGAGGGGCTGGGCAGTCAGAGGCTGCCCCGTGGGGGAGAGTGCAGACTGTGATGTGACAACCAGATTTGGACACAGGGAGGCCACACTGTAGGCTTCCCTAGTGGCTCAGCAGTAGAGAATCCGCCTGCAGAGCAGGAGCTGCAGGAGACCTGGGTTCAGTCCCTGGGTCAGGAAGATCTCCTGGAGGAGGGCATGGCAACCCATTCTGGTGTTCTTGCCTGGAGAATCCTCATGGACAAAGAAGCCTGGAAGGCTACAGTCCATAGGGTCGCACATACTCGGACATGATGAAGGGACCTAGCACACACTCACAGGTCATCTGTGGGCAAGGACAGTTCTGGGGACTTGAGGGGCAGTCCTAGTTGGAGCCGGTTTGGGAGAAAACCAGCTGGCAAGGGGCTGACAACCTCCTAGGGCTTATGGAGGCGAGAGCTGGAAGGCATGGGGTCAGGACTGTGTGTGATGGTGGTTGTTTTTCTGCTCTTAAATTACAGGGACTTCCCTGGTGGTCCAGAGGTTGGGAATTTGCCTTGCAATGTGGGGGCCGTGAGTTTGATCCCTGGTCAAGGTATTAAGATCCCATATGCCACAGGGCCAAGTTGACGAGACGGGCTGGGGCCCTGGGGAAAAATAGGGGAGGGGGCTCGCAGCCAGCACCCGAGAGTGATGCTGCAGGATGACAGGAAATGTTTGTTCTTCATCCTGGCACCTGACTCAGAGCTCCCAAGAACCTGTGAAGCCCAGGGAGAGGGCTTCGGGGTGGCTCAGATGGTAAAGAATCTGCCTCCAGTGCAAGAGACCCGGGTTTGATCCCTGGGTCAAGATGCCTGGGAGGAGAGCATGGTAACCCACTCCAGTATTTTTGCCTAGAGAATTCCATGGACAAAGGCGCCTGGCAGGCTACAGTCCACGGGGTCGCAGAGTCGGGTACGACTGAGACACAACTGAGTATACCCAGGGTAGAGGGGCTGGGAACTGAGCTAATTGCCAATGGCAAATGATTTAACAGACCGTGCCCATGTTGAAAACCCTACCGGAAGGGGCTTGGAGAGCTTCCGAGCGGATGAAAGCATCTGCCCCAAACTCCACGAGGACAGATGCTCCTGTGCTGGAGACCCTCCTGGACTTGCCCCTCTTCATCTGGCTGTTCATTTGCCTCCTTTATGATAAATAGGTAAGTAAATTGTTTTCCTGACTTGAGGGGGTGGTGGGAGCCCCAAATTATAACCAGTCGATCAGAAGTATGGGAGGTCCAGACTCGAGACCAGCGTCTGAAGTGGGGCAACTCTGCAGGTCTGACCCCTGAACCTGCAAGGTCTGCACTTACTCTGGGCAGATGGTGTCAGCACTGAACTGAGTTGTAAGACACCCAGCTGATGCCAGTGTAGAAACTGAGAATTTCTTGGTGTGAAAATGTGTCACACATGAAATGAATTATCTTGTTAACACTCATTTTACAAAGCGGTAAATGGGCTGCTAGAGACTGCAGGTGGAGGAAGTAGGGGATGGAGGTGGGATGGGAACTCATAGCCCGAGCTCTTAGCCATACCACAAAACCCGTTCCCTTATGTCTCCAATACAGGCTGGGTGAGGATGAGTCTGACTTGAGGGGAACTGGCTGGGCAGATTTTATTCCTGGAAATTGATGGTGAAACGAGCACTGGCTTGTGGTTGGTCACACAGTCTCTGGGGCAGGGAAGACGCCAGAGCTGAGCTCTCTACACGCCTTTGTCCCCCACACTTAAGATGTTCCTTTAGAGCTGCCACCCCTCACCTCTGCTGCCCCCAACACACTCTGAGAGTCATCACTTGGCAAAAATAATTTAATAGTCCATCTAGGCTGTGTCCCTGGGATCTGCTTGCCCTCCCTAAGCCCTTAGCTCCAGGCCACCCCACCCCACAAAGGAAAGCTCCAACATCCCCAACCCTGGGGGCCTGGGTTTCCCCACAGTGCCTTCCCCGCGCCCTTTCATTCCTAGAGAAGCGGGGCCACTGCCCCCCGACTCCCCCAGAAGCAGCTTTGTTCCCACAACCCCTCGGTCCTCCTCCCCTCGTACTCAGTGGCAGAAGTGACTTCAGCGTGGCCCCCAGGAGCCTGCGATCAAGATGCAAAAGGGGCCGGAAGACAGGGAAGCAAGATCCGATTCACTCCAGCATGGTTTATGCACCGAGTCCAAAAGGGAGACCCCCCGCGAAGGCCCTAGGAGAGGGGTGAGCGCAGCCGCTCCAGCCCATCCGCATACTGGAAGGTAGACCCCGTCTCGTACTCGTACATGTCCAGGGCCACCTCGCAGCTCTCCCGCACCACACGCTCAGGGTCGGCCACGTGGGCTCGCAGGGCGGCCAGGCAGGCAGGCCGGGCGATGGCCCCCAGGGCCTCGGCGCACTCGTGTCGTACCATGGGGTTCTCAGTGGGCTGTGCCAGGGCTGCCGCCAGTTGGGGCACTGCCGCCTCGTGCTGCATCTGGCCCAGAACGTAGCCGATCTCATGGCGGAAGAGGGCGCTGCCGCAGCGCAGGCCTACAGGGGAAGAAGGCTGGGGTCATCACAGAGCGAGGAGGGGGCGGGGCACCGGGGGACAGAGGGACCGAGAGGGGTCGAAAGGGGTTTCCCGTATCTGGGAGCACTCCCCAACATCCCCACCGCCAGTCACGGAGTTCAGAGGTGGGACCCTACGCCACCAGAGGGACTGGGGAAGCAGGGTGGGCCCATCGGGCTCTGGAAACCCGCCCCTCCCTCCCCTCTCCCCGGAGGCCAGACTGGGCATGGCCGCCTCCTTCCCGTCCTGTCCCCCTGCACCCCGGCTCCGTGTTGTGCCCACACTGCCACTTCGATCTGCAGGCGTCTTATACGTTTGTGCTTCTGGGTCGTTTCCTGCGTGATCCCCACACTCCATAGAGTCTTAGTGACCCTGACAGGCAGAGTCCCAGGCTTTTCACCAGCACAGCCGAACAGAGGGGCCAGATTTCTCCTGCTAGGGCCCCAGCCTCGGGCCCAGGAGTGACCTGCCTGTGACCTGATGTCCTCTGGAGGCAGACCTGGGATTCGAGGCCAGCCCGCCTGACTGTGCAGCTGCTGCTCCAGGCAACCACCCAGGACAAACCCACACCTGCCCTCTCTGCGCTCCCACCCCAGGTCCATGTGGCGGTGATGTCCCAGCATCTCCCTGGCTAGACAGGAAGCTCCAGGAAGGCAGAGGGGCTCTGAGCGCTCTGTGGACCAGAAGCAGCCACCTCAGGAGTTGGGGAGGGGAGTAAGGGACCCCAGGATTCCCAGAAGCCCCTCCTCTCCTTTTCTGCTGGATGAGCCACAGCCCCTCAGACCTGCACAGGGCTCCCTGCAGAGCTGAGAAGAAAATGCCACCAGCAACAGTAATGGGGGCCCCTGGGGTCAAACCCAAACTCTGCAGCTGAGACTGCTGTGTGACCTTGGACAAGTCCCTCTGCCTCTCTGGGCCTAGGCTCCCACCACGGAGAAGTGGGGGCAATAAGAGTATCTGCCCCAGGATGCACCTGTCCAGGATGCTACGCAGCTCTGTGCAACAAATATGGCCACGGGGGCCAAGGGGCCCCGACCCCGACCCCCACCCCCGAAGGCCCTCCTCACCTTCGGCCAGCGCCAGGGCGGCCTCCTTGCCTCCAGCGTCGCGCAGGGCGAACATGGCTCGGTATCGGTCGAAGAGTGGCCGGGTCTCGTCCAGCAGCGCCTCCCGCAGCTGCCCCAGGTCACGCTCCTCAGCGGGCGGGGCCGGGTCCACAGAGAGGTAGGGCCCCTGGACCACTGACTCCCCACTCTGCTGCTGCAGCCACTCCAGCCGCCGGACAGCCAGCTGGCATGTCTCGGCCACCTGCAGGGAGAGGGGCACACAGGCGGCCGCTGGGGATGGAAGGGAAGGGAGTGGACATGCCAGGTCCCCCTCCAGCCCCCAGGGCTCCCGATTTAGCAGGGACAGAGCCCACAGACTCTGGACTAATTGATCCTTCCAGGCTGGAAACAACCGGCAGGGACTGCTGTGATCAGGGAGTGACAGGGGAACAGTGGGTCAGGAGGAGTCACTCCGAGGTGACCAGTGAGAAAGGCATCAGGTGGGATCAGCCAGAGCAAAGGCCCCGAGGCAGGACCGTCAGGGGGAGCTAGCAACAGACATGGCCTGAGGCCAGGCCTGAGGAGGCCAGACTGCTTAAGACTGCTGTCCTAAAGGTGATGACAAACCATGAGTCCTGAGGCACAGAATAGGTTAATAGATGATGGATAAGTAAATGATCGCTCCACACACAGGAGCATCACTCAGCCCTGAAAAGGAGAGAAACCCAGACACCTGCTACCACACGGATGGACCCTGAGAACAGGTGCTCAGTGAGAGACGCAGACACAGCAGGACACACAGGGTGTGACTCCACTGATGGGATCAGGCAGATCCCAGACACAGAGTGGGTTCCTGGTGGTCAGGGGCTGGGGCAAGGAATGGAGGAGTGACTGCTGATGGGGATGGGGCTTCCTTTTTGGGGGATGGACTGTTCTGGGAATCAGACAGTGGTGATAGTTTTATAACTCTACGCATATACGAAGTCAAAGTCAAAGTCGCTCAATCGTGTCCGACTCTCTGAGACGCCACGGACTACATAGTCCAGTGAAATTCTCCAGGCCAGAATACTAGAGTGGGTAGCTTTTCCCTTCTCCAGGGGATCGTCCCAACCCAGGGTTCAAACCCAAGTCTCCCACATTGCAGGTGGATTCTTTATCAG
The DNA here is from genome assembly GCF_016772045.2 of Ovis aries. Taxonomy (NCBI): domain Eukaryota; kingdom Metazoa; phylum Chordata; class Mammalia; order Artiodactyla; family Bovidae; genus Ovis; species Ovis aries. The sequence continues at coordinate 18,215,083 of NC_056058.1, read as the reverse complement.
CTGAGCCACAAGGGAAGCCCATGGATGTACTAAAAACCATCCAAATGACCACTTTCAGGGAGTGGGTTTTCTGATATGTGACGCATCTCAATAAAGCTGTTGTTTAAAGAAAAAATAGGGACGGCGGCAGGGAGAGACTGGATGACGCTGGGTGGAGGTGGAGAGGTGGGTGGGTTGGGAGATCTACACGATGGAGGGACTGCCCGTGGGAGGCTAGGAGAGAGGCGAGTGGGGGCTGGGCCAGCACCAGTGGAGCAGGGTGGGTGTTACATGTGAATCAAGAGTTCACTTTTTAAAAAGTATGAAGAGTTCAGTTTTGCCCATAGGGGCAGTGGCTGGCGTCCATCTTGACTGCAGCCCCTCTTGGCATCCCTGGGCCAGGTGGTCACCCTGGCAACCAGACACAGGGTCTGAGGTCAGTTTCTGGACCCGAGATGGGGTGGGGATGGGGTGTCGATGTGTTACCTCAACAACAGGGTCAGTAGAGTACTGCTTCAGGATCTCCAGGACCTCTGGGTCCCCAATGGCCCCCAGGGCCTCCCCTGAGAAGAACAGGGCAGAGAGCGTACATTGGCTGGTTAGGAAACACCCCAGATGCCTTCCCCCTCACCGCCCCTGCCTGTGTCCTGTGGGTGGGCCACCCAGCCACGAGTTTTGGAGCAGAGACCAGTCCATTCCTGAATGAATCTGCACCAGTGAGTGTCCCTTCCCCAGAAATCAGACTTTGCTGGAACCTGGCTGACTCCACACTGGCCCACACCCCTAGAGCTCATGGCCCAGAGGGGAGATGCAGTGTGTCCTTACAACTTGGGGACATGGGTGGCGAGAGCCAAGAACAGTCCACTAAGTCGAGTCCATCACGGAGAGCCCCGAAAACCTGGAGGAGGTTTCTAAGCTGTGATGTGGGCAAGGAGGGTCAGCAGACAGGCACCATCCTGCCTCAGGGCCTTCGCACTGCCCAGAACCCCTTTCCCCAGACAACTACCTAGATTACTCCCTTACTCCACTCGGATCTCTGTCCAGCAATTAAAAACAGCAATGCTGGACTTCCCTGGTGGTTCAGTGGTTGAGATTCCAAGTTTCAAATGCACGGGGTGCAGGTTCAATCCCTGGTCAGGGAACTAGGATCCCACATGTCCCATGGAAAGGCCAAAAAAAAAAAAAAGGCAACACCTCTGGCACCCCTTCCCAGGCTTTATTTTCCTCCTTGACACTTAGGTAAGCGTTTGCACCATAACATGACTGGGTATTCCAGAAAATCACACACACAAAATTGAGGTTTGGGCTCGAATATTTCTCTGTAAGGAGAGCTCCCAGAGGAGTCCATGGTTGGGATCCTGAGAGGAGTCCGAGGCAGCCTGACAAAGCTGGAGATTACCTCAGGGAATATTCAAAAGGACCAAGAACAATCATAAATGGAACCACAGCCCCTCACTGGCTATCTGAGTCTCTTGCGAGAATAGCACCTGGCCCACAGTAGATGGTCCATGAACATTTGTCCAGGGAATTCCCTGGCAGTCCAGCAGTTAGGACTCTATGCTTTTGCTGCAGAGGGCACAGGTTTGATCCCTGGTTGAGGAACTAAGATCCCACAAGCCATCTGGAGTGGCCATTAAAAAAAAAAAAAAAAAAAACTGTCCAGGAAGTGAAGTGACTGAGTAACCTTGGGTTGGCTGGCTATGGCCACTGCCTGTGTTCGTATGAGCAAAGAACAGTATTTCCATTTTTAACTGTTTTTTTTTTTAGTCACTCAGTTGTGTCCGACTCTTGGCAACCCCATGGACTGTAGCCCGCCAGGCTCCCCTGTTCATGGGATTCTCCAGGCAAGAATACTGGGATGGGTTGTCATTTCCTTCCCCAGGGGATCTTCCCGACTCAGGGATCAAACCCAGGTCTCCCGCATTGTCTGTGTATTTTCTTTTAATCAAAGAGACAGGGACTTCCGGTGGTCCAGTGGTAAAGACTCAGCTTCCAATGCAACAGGTGCGGGTTCAATCCCTGGTGAAAGACCTAAGATGCCACACGCCACATGGAGCGACCAAAAAAATAAAACCAAAAAGGGATCACGATTTACGACTCATGAAATTCACATCTCAGGGCCCATAAAGCTGGACTGGCTCGAGGCAACACCCATCCATTACCTGGGATTTACCTGGCTCCCGTGCTTTGGCAGCAGAGCTGAGACATGGGGCAGAGATAGTCGAAGGCATTCACCACCCACCCCTTCCAGCGCTCGCCAGGTACAGCCCGCACCCCGTCTGCTCACCTGCCTCATGGCGCACCATGGGCTCCTGGCGGGTGTCCCGCAGCACGTCCAGCAGCACAGGGATGGCCCGCCGGTCCTGCATTTGGCCCAGGCAGTAGGCCAGCTCATGCTTGAGCAGGGCTGAGTCATCATCAAAGGCCCGGCTGATCCAGGAGATGGCCACTGGACCCCCGAGCCCACGCAGTGTGAACAGTGCCCGGAAGCGGGCCTGCAGGGGCTGCTGGGGGTCAACCAGCGTCTGCCCCACTGCCTCCACCTCCTGCTCCGTCACCATGGTGATGCCGCCTTCCTCCCCACTTGGGGCTAAACCAGGGGACTCTCAGCTTGAGAACCTGCTGGGAGGGGAAACCGAGATGCCAGGTTAAAGGTGCCATTTGCTGCTAGCTGACTTGTTCATCTCAGAGTTAGCACCTCAGCGGGGTGGTTTCCAAACTGCTGAACAGCCTGGGTGCCTGGGTCCAGCCCTGCCTACCTGCTGTGTGGCCTTCCCTAAGGCACTTTTCTCTCTGGGCCTGTGGCCTCTATCCACCTCACCAATGAACTCTACTCGTCTGCTCGCCACACAGCAGCCAGAGGGGCTGTGGAGACTGGTCCCCAATACGGCCTTCGGGGACTCTCACCTCCTGGTGTCTGTGGACTGTGTGGACCTCACGCCACATCCCAGCGAATAGGGCTGACTCGGGTGAATATGGGAGAAATGGCAGTGTGACCTGGGAGGGTCATAAGGACCCTGTGGCTTCCTCCTTGTGGCTCCAGGGGCCCACATGGTGGAGAAACTGAAGCCTCCCACCAACAGCCAAGTGAGAAGAACGGTGGCTTGAGAGCAGCTCCCCCGGCCCCGGTCCAGCCCTCAGATGTCGTAGCCCAGCCACGGTCTGCACGCAGCCTCACAAGCGATCAGAGCCACAGCCACCCAGCTAAACCAGGCCCGGACCCCTGACCCACAGAACTGAAAATCAGTGTTACTACTGTTTAGAGCTGCTGAGGACGTCCCTGGTGGTCTAGTGGTTAAGAATCCTCCTTCCAGTGCAGGGGACGCAGGTTCCATCCGTGGTCGGGGAGCTAAGAGCCTACATTATTGTTGTTGTTCAGTTGCTAAAACTCTGAAGGCAGGGACTGAGTGCTAGTCACTCCTGTACACCCAGCACACAATTCCTTAATAAGAACAATGACCATAGACTTCCCTGGCGGTCCAGCGGTTAAGAATCTGCCTGCCAATGCAAGGGACGCTGATGTGATCCATGGTCCGGTAAGCCTGCGAGCCACAGTCGTTGAGCCAGAATGCTGCCGGACTGAAACCCACAAGCGCCCTAGAGCCTGTGCTCCACAACAAGAGAAGCCATTGCAATGAGAAGCCCCCACACCGCAACTAGAGAGAGCCTTCACGCAGCAACGAAGACCCAGCACAGCCAAAAAATTAATAATAAATTTTTTAAAAAAAAGAAAGAAAAAGAAGGGACTACCCTGGCTGTCCCGTGGTTAAAAATTCACCTTCCAACGCACAGGGTGCAGGTTCCGCCCCTAGTTGGAAAGTTGAGATCCCACATGCCTTGTGGCCAAAACACCAAGACATAAAACAGAAGCAATATTGTAACAAATTCAACAAAGACTTTAAAAATTATCTACATTAAAAAAAAAAAACTTTTAAAAAAAATTTAAAAAGAACAATGACCATAACAATAATAGCAACTGACATTTACACAGGCTGTGCTACCTGCCAGCCATCTATTCTAAGCCCTTACATTCCTAAACTCGCTCCATCCTCTCCATGACCCTTGAGACAAGCACCATGGTCGTCAGTGTTTTACAGGAGGGGCCACCAAGCAGAGAGGTGAAGCACTTGCCTAGGAACCCAGTGAAGAGTTAGAGATCCCGGCAGCTGGGCTGAGGGTCAAGGTCTAAACCACAAACTCAGGGTTGAAAGGAAGGACTAAAGTGAAAGGACGCAGCTGAGGCTGGTCTTCACCCTCCAGACCAGTGAGGACGCTTCGTGAAGCTTACGAGCAGGCTGTGGCTCCCAGCAGAGTCAGGAGGGCCAACCTGGTCTAATAACGGAGGGGCAGTTGTCTGAGCACAGGTGACTATCAAAGGAGGTGGTACTCAAAACAGAGATCATCAGGGACTTCCCTGGTGGCCCGGTGGCTAAGTTTCTGAGCTCGCAACGCAGGGTCTGGCTTTTAACCCTGGCCAGGGAACTAGATCCCTTACGCCAGAACTAAGATTCGGCGCAGCCAAATGAATAAATGAATATATAAATAAACACAAAAGAGGGACCATCAGAAACTGCAGAAGCCAGGCGTGAGCAAGCTCATTAGGGACCATCCAGATTCGACTCATTGTTCTACAACAGATGAGCTGTGACCTGTCTGGGGTCACACAGCCAAGTCAGGACTCCTGACTCCCAGTCTGTGCAGGGCCTCCTTCAAGACACAAAGGAGAAACACTGTTTTGTTTCTGCTGTGTCTCCAAGGCCTAGCACAGTGTCCTCACCAGAGCAGCAAGCACTTAAGTGTTGTTGAATGAACTGATTATCCACTGCCTGCCAGGCAGGGTACTGAGTGCCTTATACACAGTATAAATCTGTATCATCTGTAAAACGGGTGTAAGGGGCACAGGGAACTCACTGAGTTGCTGCCAGTGGAATTACGCCCACAGAGCACTTAATACCACCGCTGGTACTTACTATGCATTTGATAAAAACAGAGCTGCTGTTAAGTTACTTCTGCATGTAGCCCAACGTCCACGTCTGTGCTCAGGAGGGTAAGGTGTGTGTGTCCCGGGTACACCTGGCCACCTGTACGCCCACTACTCATACTTCTACGTCCATTTTTTCAGTGGGAAGGGGGACAAGGCTGTGAACGTAGGGTTGCAGAGATCACTCCCCAACCAAAGCACGGGGAATCCGCTCGCCCCTGCGAAGGTGTGTCTCAGAGACAGACTTCAGTGAAGAGTGAGTAAGGGATGGAAAAGGGAAGTTCGGAATTCCCGAAATCCGCTTCCTCTAAACCAATTCCCAACAAAACGACCTCTGATAACTAAACCCCCGCCCCCGCTGCCGCTAAGAGGCAGGTCGCCCCGACACGGCATCACTCAGGGCTGCTCCCAGGACCCCCCAGCGACGACCGGCTCCCCAAAGCTCCCTGGAGGAGACTCCCAGGAACTGATGTCTCATGGCATCATTGACTCAATGGACGTGAGTTTGAGCGAACTCCGGGAGATGGTGAAGGAAAGGCTGACATGCTGCAATCCATGGGGCAGCCTGTGTCAGACACAACTGAGCGACTGAACAGTAAGATCCGTTTACGTGTGTCCCCCAGTACCTGATCCTTCACAGTTTGGTTCTCCCAGAACCCCGAGAAAGAGGTCACCCAACACGGGACCTTCCCCGCGCCCCGCGTGCTGACTGCTCACTGCGCGCATCCCCGGAGACAGGGCCTGCAGAACCGGAGCGAAACAGTTCGCCGGGACCTCTCAGAAGGGAGGCCTTTCTACTTCCCAGCGAAAGAATCTTAGGGCCGAGACCCCAGTGAGGCGTCCTCCCCGTCCCCCTCGCCGCCAGAACACCCCAGTGACCTACCGAACCCGCCCGCTCCGCGTCTGCTGCCACCAACACTTCGCCGACCGCCACACTGCTACAGCGCTCCGGGGGCCGCCATCTTGCCGCCCACGTGACCAGGCCGGCCGGCACCAACGCAGCCCCGGGGGAGGATCCAATCTAAGGCTCCGCAGCACGAGTGGGCCCGCAAGCGCGAGTCAGCAACGGGGCCATAGCTCACACTCACACACCAGGAGGAATCTACGGGCACTTCTCGGGGAAACGGAAGGGCAGCTTCCATCCTTTCCACATAAGAGATTTTCTCTCCGGCCTCCCCACCCGATCCCGATACGACGAATGGAAATGGTTTGTCCCGATTCAGCCGAGAGGTGGGGTCGGCAAGCGACGCAGCTTGCTTAGTGTTCCTGGGGCGTGGTCAAGTCTCAGGGGCGTGACCAATGGACGAGGTAAATAATGCTGCTGCTGCTGCTGCTGCTGCTGCTGCTGCTGCTGCTGCTGCTGCTGCTGCTGCTGCTGCTGCTGCTGCTGCTGCTGCTGCTGCTGCTGCTGCTGCTGCTGCTGCTGCTGCTGCTGCTGCTGCTGCTGCTGCTGCTGCTGCTGCTGCTGCTGCTGCTGCTGCTGCAAGTAGCTTCAGTCGTGTCCGACTCTGTACGACCCCATAGACGGAAGCCCACCAGGCTTCCCCGTCCCTGGGATTCTCCAGGCAAGAATACTGGAGTGGGTTGCTATTCCCTTCTCCAATGCATGAAAGTGAAAAGTCAAAGTGAAGTCGCTCAGTCGTGTCCGACTCTTAGTGACCTCGTGGACTGCAGCCTACCAGGCTCCTCCGTCCATGGGATTTTCCAGGCAAGAGTACTGGAGTGGGTTGCCATTTCCTTCTCCAGAGTATCTTCCCGACCCAGGGATTAAACCCGGGTCTCCTGCATCGCAGGCAGACTCTTTAACCTCTGAGCCACCAGGGAAGCCCAAATGCTAGACAGGAAGGAATGAAAAAACGGACTTGACCTAATCATTTATTCATTCATTTATTTATTCATTTAACAAACACTTTATGGGACTTCCCTGGTGGTCCAGTGATTAAGACACTCTCCCAGTGCAGGGGGCACAGGTTTGCTCCCTGGTTAGGGAACTAAGATCCCACATGCTGTATGGCGCTCCTCCCCGCCAAAAAAGAAAACAGACAGGAGGGACCGTGGAGGCAGAGAGAAGTATTCAGATGCTGAGTTAATTTTGAAGGTGGAACAAACAGGATTTGCAGCTGGACTGCATATGGCATTTGGGAGAGTTCTGATCAGGATAAGCACAAGGTTTCTGACACCTGAAGTGAATGGAGCCACCATGAACCATCCACTTGAGTTCAGTGACTCAGTTGTCTGGACTCTGTGACCCCATGGACTGCGGCGCCAGGCTTCCCTGTCCATCACCAGCTCCCAGAGCTTGCTCAAACTCATGTCCATTTAGTGATGCCATCCAGCCATCTCATCCTCTGTCATCCCCTTCTCCTCCTGCCTTCAGTCTTTTCCAGCATCAAGGTCTTTTCCAATGAGTCAGTTCTTTGCATCAGCTGGCCAAAGAAGTGGAGCTTCAGCCTCAGCATCAGTCCTTCCAATGAATATTCAGGACTGATCTCCTTGCAGTCCAAGGGACTCTCAAGAGTCTTCTCCAACACCGCAGTTCAAAAGCATCAATTCTTCCGCGCTCAGCTTTCTTTATGATCCAACTCTCACATCTATACATGACCACAGGAAAACCATAGCTTTGACTAGACTGACCTTTGTCAGTAATGTCTCTGCTTTTTAATATACTGCCTAGGTTTGTTACAGCTTTTCTTCCAAGGAGCAAGCACTATTAACCTCCCTATACTAACCATCCAGTTAACTCTACTTCTGAAATATGAAATAGACTTGGAATTCAATCACTTCATTCATTTTACCGCTTTGTCTCCAGGATGCTGCCTGCAAAGGAAAGAGCGCTTGTAAGGGATTATGCCAAAAGAGTAGTTCCTCAAAAAGGTAAACATAGAATTAGCATAAAAAAGTGAAAGTTGCCCAGTCGTGTCAGTCTCTTGTCTCTTTGCAACCCCATGAACTGTATGGCCTGCCAGGCTCCTCTGTCCGTGGAATTGTCCAGGCCAGAATACTGAAATGGGTAGCCGTTCCCTTCTCCAGGGATCAAACCCAAGTCTCCCACATTGCAGGTAGATTCTTTACTGTCCTGAACCACCAGGGAAGCCCAAGAATACTGGAGTGGGTAGCCTATCCTTTCTCCAACAGATCTTCCTGATCCAGGAATCGAACCAGGATCCCCTGCATGTGATCCAACAGTTCCACTCCTAGAGAGAACTGAAAGCAGGGACTCCCTAATTGTACACCCATGTTCATCACAGCATTATTCACAGTGACCTCAGACCTTGGTAACCTCTAGCATATTTTCTCCGTATGAATTTGACTACTCTTGGAAGCTTAGCAAGTGGGATCAAACAATATTTGTCCTTTTGTGCCTGGTTTATTTTGCTGAGCATAGTTATCCTCAGAGTTCATCCACACTGTAGCATGTGTCAGAACTTCCTTCCTTTTAAAATTTCCTTCCTATTGCATGAGTGGACCACATTTTGTTTATCTATTCATCCATCAGTGGACACTTGGATTGTTTCCACCTTTTGGCTATTGTAAATAATGCTGCTATGAACATTGGTGTACAAAGAGGTATACCTCTTTGATTCCCTATTTTCAGGTCTTCTGGGCATATACCCACGAGTGGAATTTCTGGATCATATAGTAGTTCTATGTTTAACTCTTTGAGGAACTGCTGAACTGTTGTCTATAGCTGCACCATCTTATGTTCCCACCAGCGACAAACAAGGATTCCAATTCTTCCACTTTCTCATAGAAACCCTTGTTATTTTCTGTGTTTTTTTTTTTAATGTACACCATTTTAAAAATCTTCATTGAATTTGTTACAATAATTGCTTCCATTTTATGTTCTGGGTTCTTCTTTCTTTTTCTTTTTCTTTTCTTTTTTTTTTGGCTAAGAGGCATCTGGCATCTTTCTTTCTCAGGAATCAAACCCATACCCTCTGAATTGGAAGGCAAAGTTGCAACCACTGGACCACCAGGGAAGTGTTAGGGAAATTAAAATGGAGGAAGTCCTGTTCAGACTTCAGAAGCAGGGGAGCAGGCCTCTGACCTGCATCTGACCTGCCTAGACACTGCTGGGATTCTGTGCCTGCCTCCAAGCACAGCAAGCCAGACAGCACTTCAGATAAGAAAGGAAGTGAGTCCTGGAATCTCTTAAGCTTCTGAGGATCTGGTCAACCCTCTGGGGTTTAAGAAGTCTTATGACTCACGAGGTGAAACAAACAGCATTGTAAAAGTTCAAAGAAAAACTGGAGCTAAACTGTTGCGCTCAAACTGATGATGATATCATTTTCTGCCTGGGATTAGAAGTGGGTGTGCCCGAAACTGCAATTTGAAATCTTACCAGTTGGTTGGACACCCCACCTGGGACCTATCCTGTTAACAAGGGACTTCCTAACGCTGTTCAAGTCTGGATGTTGGTCAGCCGAATCTGGTGATGTGTGTGCTGTTACTTTTCTCTATTGTTTCTATTTCCTTTCTTTGAAAAAAAAAATTATTTTCTAAATTCTGGCTGCCCTGGGTCTTTGCTGTTGCTGTGTGGGCTTTCTCCAGTTGCAGCGAGCAGGGACTACTCTTTGTTGTGGTAGTCAGGCTTCTTGTTGCAATGACTTCTCTTGTTGCAGAGCTCTAGGCACACAAGCGTCAGTAGCTGCAGTTCCTGGGCTCTAGAGAGTTATGGTGGACAGGTTTAGCTGCTCTGAGGCATGTGGGATCTTCCAAGATCAGGGATTGAATCATGTCCCCTGCATTGGCAGACAGATTCTTTACCACTGAGCCACCAGGAAAGCCCTCTATTTCCCTTTTTTAATGACTGCATCTCGAAATTAAATCAAATAATCCTCTATTAAATATTGGAATTATTTATTGTGTGTTTGACAAGTGGTTTGTTTTCTAAAGGAATCCTTTGAACCTAAAAGGAAAGTAAAACTTTTAGCAAACAGGAAGTCCTGTTATTTTGTTTTTAATAGTAGCCATCCTAATGGATGTGACGTATACAATTTGTGGCTCAGACGGTAAAGCATCTGTCTACAATGTGAGAGACCTGGGTTCAATCCCTGGGTTGGGAAGATTCCCTGGAGAAGGAAATGGCAACCCGCTCCAGTACTCTTGCCTTGAAAATCCCATGGACGGAGGAGCTTGGTGCAGGCTACTATCCATGGGGTCGCAAAGAGTTGGGCACGACTGAACGACTTCACTTCACTTTAAAAAGTGAGATATACTGATGAATGGATAGAAGGATGGATAAATACAGAATAGGGCAAAAGTAGCAAAGTGTTCATTGAGAAAGTGGACAGTAGGCATATGACAATTCATTGTAAAAGTCTTTCAATTTTTCTGTGTACTTGAAAGTTTTCATTATAAACTGTTCGAAAAATAGGTGGTGGGGAAAAGGAGGGCAATTTCTATTCTCCATGTTTCAGCATTTCAACGTTAAATATTTGAAAAGTGTTTTTAACTATTAAATGAGGAATCTTTGAGTCTGCAAATCCATTTTGAGGAATTTCACTGACACTAAGAGTAAAAAAAAAAAGTGAAAAAAGAAGCATTCGTTTCCACATTATTTGAAATGGCAAAAAAAAAAAAACCACTAACTTCCTCCTCTGCCTCCCTCAGCGTTCAGTTCTCATCATCACTCACTTGGACCAGTAAAGGGGCCTCCACCCTGGACACCCCCGCCCCGCCTCTCTCCATTCCCCCACATTCTGTCCTCCCCTAGGAAGCCACCTGAGGGCGCCTGTGAGCACCAGCGACAGCTCCCACCCTCACCACCATAGTCTGTCTTCCCCGCACCAGCCACTAGAGGGAGCGTGTGAGCGCCTGAGTCAGGCACGGCCTTTCCTCTGCCCACAGCCCTCCAGGGCTCCCACCTTCCTGAGTAAAAAGCCTGAGTCCTCTTGCAGCCCTCAAGCCCCTGCACGACCCGCCCGTCCTCTCCCAGCCTTCCTTTCCTCCCTCTCTCCCCCGCGCCCACTCTGCTCCAGAAACGCAGCCTCCCCACTGTTCCTCCAACACACCAGACACAGTCCTGCCCCAAGGCCTTTGTGTATGCTGTGCCCTCTGCCTGGAAGACATGTTCCTCCAAACACCTTTGTTCACTCTTTCACTCAAGTGCAAGTGTTTGTGCCTTCACGCAAATGTTACTTCCTCCAGGAAGCCTACCTGAGCGTTTTAATTACCTCAGCCTTTGCAGTCCTTAACCCAGTCCCCTGATTTATTCTCCACAGTATCTATATTTTACTGTGTGTGTGCTCACACTCACTGTAGTCGTGTCCAACTCTTTTCGACCCCATGGACTGTAGCCAGCCAGGCTCCTCTGTCCATGGGGATTCTCCAGGCAAGAACACTGGAGTGGGTTGCCATGCCCTCCTCCAGGGGATCTTTCCAACCCAGGGGTCAAACCCATGTCTCCCGCATTGGCAGGTGGACTCTTCCCACTGAGCCACCCAGGAAGCCCATATTTTACTGTACATTTTACTTAATTGCTTTGTTTCCTGCTTTCGCCACTAGGACACACTAGCATATAAGCACCATGAGAGCAGGGATTTATGTCTAATTTGTTCTCCATGATGAGATACAATGGTGTGCTGGTTAATGAACAACCTGGAAAAAGTAATTTAAAACCCTGATTTGTAGTATTTGCCAATTCTTGGGGTGTAAATATTCCCACCATGGCCCATTCACAAAATTCCTGATAGTGTCTCTTGTGCGTCAATGTACATTGACTCACTAAGTGGATCCCCAACTGCTATTCCATGCTTGGCACAAAATAGATGCTGAAGGACTTCCTTTGTGGTCCAGTGGTTGAGAATCTGCCTGCCAATGCAGCGGACATGGGTTTGATCCCCAGTCTGGGAAGATTTCACATGTTGAGGGGCAGCTAAGCCTGTGTGCCACAACTACTGAGGCCGGAGGGCCCTGGAGCCTGAACTCTGTAGCAAAAGAAGCCACCGCAGTGAGAATCCCAGGCACTGCAACTAGAGAGCAGCCCCCTCTCACTGCAACTAAAAAAAAAAAAAACCTGCACAGCAAGGAAGACCCAGCACAGTCAAAAGTAAATAAATAAAATTATTAAACACCACAAGCATGAGGTCCGTGAATGAAAAACATCAACATGCCATGCACAGCAGAGAAGTCTCTTTGATAGGCCAATGGCTGATGTAAACATTCAGTCATTCATTTTGCAAATATTTATTATCTGCTGCATGGCAGGCACCGAGAACGAGCAGGCTCTGGCCTCTTGGAGCTGATATCCCAATGGTTGTTACTTTCCTTCTCATGTTTTAAGTTTTTTGGAGGATAGTTCATTTAAAATGTTGTGTTAGCTTCAGATGTACAGCAAAGTGACTCAGTTATACATATGCATGTCTTCATGCTTTGTAAGATTCTTTTCCCTTACAGGTTATTATAAATATTGAGTAGAGCGCCCTGCGCTGTATAGTAGATATTTTTTGGTCATCTTAAAAAAATAAAATAAAAAAAGCTGACATTAAAAAACTAATTTATTTATTTATTTTTGTCTGTGCTGGGTCTTCCTTGCTGTTGGGGCTTTCTCCAATTGCGGTGAGTGGGGGCTACTCTCTAGCTGGAGTATGTAGACGTCTCATTGTGGTGATTTCTCCTGTGGAGCACTGGCTCTAGGGCTTGCTTCAGGCCATGTGGAGCACAGGCTTAGTTGCTCTGAGGCATGTGGGATCTTCCTGGATCAGGGATCGAATCTGTCTCCTGCATTGCAGGCAGATTCTTTACCACTGAGCCACCAGGGAAGCCCTATTTTTTTTTTTTTTGGTTGTACCTTGGGGCTTGTGGGATCTTAGTTCCCAGAGAAGCAGGGATTGAACCCTGGCACGTGTATGTGTGCTAAGTCACTTCAGTCGTGTTCGACTGTTTTCGACGCTATGAACTATAGCCATCCAGGTTCCTCTGTCCATAGGATATCCCAGGCAGGAGGACTGGAGTGGGTTGCCATGCCCTCCTCCAGGAGATCTTCCTGACCCAGGGATGGACCCCACATCTCCTGTGGCTCCAGCATGGCAGGTGGATTCTTTACCACTGAGCTGCTGGGGAAGTCCTATCTATACACAGTAGTGTATAAATACGTAGTACTTTTCCACTGTCCTCTTGTGTGTTCGAAAGCTGATCCCAGAGAGCTGGCTTAACAGCGGACCTGCCTGGCTTGCGGGGCTACCATCAACAACCACGTTGGGTGGCTCGGGCTTATATCCACACTGAGCTGCCCCGTGGGCCAGGCGCTGTGTTGACTCCAGAAGGCTTGGGACTGCATGCCGGGTGTGAGCAGCCCCAGGGAAGCTCTGGGAGTGAGAGGAGATAGACCCAGGGCTGAAGGAAGCAGATAATGGGTGCCACGCCCAAAAGCTGGGCCTGTGTACCTCTGTGAACTTGGAATCTTGAACATGCAGGTTTGTGGGGAGACTGATAGCCAGGGGGCAGTCTGTGCTAAGTCGGACCCAACCCACTTTCAGCTCTGAGGGTTCTATTTTTTTTTTTTTTTTAAATAATTGAAGTACAGTTGATTTACAATGTTGTGTTAGTTTCCAGTATACAGCAAAGTGATTCAGTTATTTGGATGTATTAAAAGTTAAATTAGTCGCTTAGTCATGTCTGACTCTGCGACACCATGGACTGTATGCCGCCCAGCTCCTCTGTGGATGGAATTCTCCAGGCAAGGATACTGGAGTGGGTTGCCATTCCCTTCTCCAGGGCAACTTCCCAACCCAGGGATCAAACTCAGGTCTCCTGCATTGCAGGAGGATTCTTAACCATGTGAGCCACAGGGAAGTCCATTTGTATGTATGAATATATCTATAACTCTTTTTCCAGTTATACATATATATACTCTTTTTCAGATTCTTTTCCATTATAGATCATTACAAGATATTGAATATAGTTCCCTGTGCTACATAGTAGGTCTTTGTTGGTTATCTTTTTTTTTTAATTTTTATTTTTGGCTGCACTTCCTTGCTGCCTGGGCTTTCTCTAGTTGCAGTGAGCAGGGGCTCCTCTTCCTTGCAGTGTGAGGACCCCTTGTTGCGGGGCACAGGCTCCAGGCGCTCAGGCTTCAGTAGTTGCAGATTCAATCCCTGATGAGGGAACTAAGGTCCCACAAGCAGCAGGGTGTGGTCACATTTTTTTTAAATTTTTTTTAAACATAGACATTTGCATTGAGATGACTGCAGAGTTGTATGCAGTTGTAAGAAATCACACAGAAGATTGTGGCAACTGCATGCAAAACACACACAGAAGGGCTTCCCTGGTGGTCCAGCGGTTAAGAATCTGCCTTGCAATGCGAGGGACATGGGTTTGATCCTCGCTCCGGGATGATCCCACATGCCACAGGACAACTGAGCTGGTACGCCCACAGCTACTGAGCCCAGGCGCTGCAGCGACTGAAGCTGCCCGCCTAGAGCCTGCGCTCCACAATGGGAAGCCACCACAATGACAAGCCTGAGCACTGTGACGGAAAGTAGCCCCTACTTGTTGCAACCAGAGAAAGCCTGCACACAGCAACAAAAACCCAGCACAGCCAAAAAAGAAAATAAGTAAATAATCTTAAACATGCACACGAGGAGGCTATGCCCAAGGAAGTGGAAGATTCCTGCCAGAGGACTTGAACCTCAGCCAAACGACAGGATTCCAGTCATTGAGTTTCCAGCAAGTGGACTTTTTGAAAGTCATGATCTTCTTCCACAGGATTTTCCTTGTGTGAAAACATGAACTTTTGCCTGGTTATCCTCTTGAATGGCCAGAAAAAACTTTCCAGCCCAACCGAGATAAAATGAACTTTTCCACACTGAGAAACATCCAGAGGCCCTTTGTGCCACTAAAACTGCAGATGGAATTCGAAGCAGCACAGGCTCAGCGTCCTCCATTTCTTCCAAGCTCAAACCTTTCACCGGATATTAGGATATTATGAGGGGTAACAATCAGACGACTGGATTTGAAGATATCCCTTAAAAAAAATTTTTTTTTAATTTATGTTAGATGTGGTGGGTCTTCGTTGCTATGTATGGGCTTCTCATCACGTGGCTTCTCTTATTGCTGAGCATGGGCTCGGTTCTTGTGGCACTCAGGCTTAGCGGGTCTGCAGCATGTGGAATCTTCCCAGAGCAGGGATCGAACCCACGTCCCCTGTGTTGGCAGGCAGACTCTTAACCACTGTGCCACCAGGAAAGTCCAGATTTGAGAAGATTCTTAATGACTTGTCACAAAGTGCACTACTGGAAGAACCCCCTTGATGTCGGCTATGATGCAGTGGGCTGCTGATGGAAACAGAGGGGCTGTGTTTTATTTAAGGGGCTTCCCAGGTGACTCAGATGGTAAAGAATCTGCCTGCCAAGGCAGGAGACCCAGGTTTGATCCCTGAGTGAGGAAGATCCCCTGGAGGAGGGAATGGCTACTCACGCCAGTATTCTTGCCTGGGGAATCCCATGAATGGAGGACCCTGGTGGGCTATAGTCCATGGGGACGCAGAGTTGAGCACGACTGAAGCGACTGAGCACAATGCATCTTGTTTATAGTCGTTGTCTTACCATGATTTGATGTGCATAAAATTAAAATTACTGACATGTGAGAGCACACACATACAAAGGACTAGTGTAATGTCGTCACCGGCCACTGACATTGACAACAATATACCAAATTAATCCAGATTTCACTAGTTTTACTTGCACTCATTGATCCATGGGAATATAAGTTCTATACAAATTTATCACTGTGTAAATTTGTGTATCTGCCCACTGCAATCATAATACAAAACAGTGCCAAAACCAAAAATGTGGCAGGTTGAATAACGCCCCCTCCCAAAGTCGTCCTGGAGTAGGAAGTGGCAGCTCCCTCCAGTATTCTTGCCTGGAAAATCCCATGGACAGAGGAACCTTGAAGGCTACAGTCCATGAGGCTACAAAAAAATCGCACACAACTGAGAAACTAGCACTTTCACTTTCACTCACATCTGTACACGACTATTGGAAAGACCATAACTTTGATTATACGGACTTTTGTTGGCAAAATGATGTCTCTGCTTTTTAATACACTGTCTAGGTTTGTCATAGCTTTCCTTCCAAGAAGCATGAGTCTTCTAATTTCATGCCTGCAGTCACCATCCGCAGTGATTTTGGAGCCCAAGAAGAGAAAATCTGTCTCTGCTTCCACTGTTATCCCTTCTATTTGCCATGAAGCGATGGGACCAGAGGCCATGATCTTAGTTTTTTGAATATTGAGCTTTAAACCAGCTTTCCACTCACCTCTTCCCCCCTCATCAAGAGGCTCTTTAGTTCCTCTTTGCTTTCTGCCACTAAAATGGTTATCATCTGCATATCTGAGGTTTTTTATATTTCTCCTGGCAATCTTGATTCCAGCTTATAACTCATCCAGCCCAGCATTTCGCTTCATGTACTCTGCATATAAGTTAAATAAACAGGGTGACAATATACAGCCTTGTCATACTCAATTCCCAATTTTGAACCAGTCCTTTGTTCCATGCAAAGTTCTAACTGTTGCTTCTTGATCTGCCTACAGATTTCTCAGGAGGCAGGTAAAGTGGTCTGGTATTCCCATCTCTTGGAGAATTTTCTACAGTTTGTTGTGATCCACATAATCAAAAGTTTTTGTGTAGTCAATGAAACAAAAGTAGATGTTTTTCTGGAATTTCCTTGCTTTCTGTATCATCCAACAAATGTTGGCAATTTGATTTCTGGTTCCTCTGCCTTTTCTAAACCCAGCTTGTACATCTGGAAGTTCTCAATTCAAGTACTGCTGAAGCCTAGCTTGAAGGATTTTGAGCATAACCTTACTAGCATGTGAAATAAGCACACTTGTATGATAATTTGAACATACTTTAGCACTGCCCGTCTTTGGAACTGGGATTAAAACTAACCTTTTCCAGTCCTGTGGCCACTGCTGGGTTTTCTAAATTTGCTGACATATTGAGTGCAGCACTTTAACAGCATCGTCTTTTGGATTTGAAATAGTTCAGCTGGAATTCTATCACCTCCACTAGCTCTGTTGATAGTAATGCTTCCTAAGGCCTGCTTGACTTCACACTCCAGGATGTCTGGCTCTAGGTGAGCGATCACACCATTGTGGTTGTCCAGGTCATTAAGATCTTTTTTGTACAATTCTGTGTATTCTTGCCACCTCTTCTTAATCTCTCCTGCCTCTGTTAGGTGCTTACCCTTTCTGTCCTTTATCATGCCCATCTTTGCATGAAATATTCCTTTGATACCTCCAATTTTTGTGAAGAGATCACTGCTGCTGCTGCTGCTAAGTCGCTTCCATCGTGTCCAACTCTGTGCGACCCCATAGACAGCAGCCCACTAGGCTCCTCTGTCCCTGGGATTCTCCAGGCAAGAATACTGCAGTGGGTTGCCATTTCCTTCTCCAATGCATGAAAGTGAAAAGTGAAAGTGAAGTCTCTCAGTCATGCCCGACTCTTAGCGACCCCATGGACTACAGCCTACCAGGCTCCTCCATCCATGGGATTTTCCAGGCAAGAGTACTGGAGTGGGGTGCCATTGCCTTCTCCGAAGAGATCGCTAGTCTTTCCCATTCTGTTGTTTTCTCTATTCTTTGCATTGTTCATTGAAGAAGGCCTTCTTACCTCTCCTTGCTGTTCTCTGGAACTCTGCATTCAGTTGGGTACATCTTTCCTTGACTTTAAATGTCTAAATTAGTATTATTTTGTGTTGCTTGACTGTTTTCCTTTCTTTCTGCATTTTCTCACTTCTCTGATAAAATTTGGGCTTCCCTGTGGCTCAGCTGGTAAAGAATCCGCCTGCAATGTGGGAGACTTGGGTTTGATCCCTAGGTTGGGAAGATCCCTTGGAGAATGAAAGGCTCCAGCATTTTGGCCCGGAGAATTCCATGGACTGTATAGACGATGGGGTTGCAAACAGTTGGACATGACTGAGCGACTTTCACTTTCACTGATAAAAATTTATCTTTTGGAATTCGAGGAAGACCTAGGAGTCTAAAGTTTTTCTATGGACAAGAGGATGTTGGAGGACATGGGGTGGGGTAAGGCCTAGTTCCTGGAAGGCTCCATAGGGTCATATTCAGTTACAATAAGATTTAAGAATGCTGTTCTGGGACTTCCCTGGTGGTCCAGTGGTTAAGAATATACCTGTCAATACCTACAAGAGACCTGGGTTTGATCCCTGATCCGGGAAAATTTCATATGGCATGGGGCAACTAAGCCTGTGAGCCACTGCTATTGAACCTGAGCTCTAGAGCCCTGCTCTGCAACAGGAGAAGCCACTGCAATTAAAAAAAAACAAACAAACACGCACTGCGACAAAGGTAGCCCCTGCTCGCCGCAACTAGAGAAAGCCTATAGGCAGCAGTGAAGGAAGACCAGTGCAGCCAAAAAGAAACAAAGAAAGCAGGCCAAGCCAAATTCTGGCTTTCTGACTCGTTTTCCTCTGGGGTTTTTTTTTTTTTTTTTTTTGGTTTGCAGGATCTTAGCTATTATATGAGGCATTGAACCCAGGTGGCCACAGCAGTGAAAACACTGAGCCTTAACTACTGGACTGCCAAGGAACTTCCTAACTGCATTTTAAATGAAGCTTCTGTTTATTAATTTTCACACAGATCTCCAATTCTAGGAGTGGACTTGCTGGGTCATCTGATAATTCTACCTATAACTTTATGGGCACTGGCTAAACTGTTCCCACAGTGGCTGCCCCATTTTACAATCCCACCAGCAATGTATAAGGGTTCTATGCCTTTGCCAACGTTCTATTTCCTGGTGGTGGTGGGCGGGTGTTTTATTATTTTTTAAAATCACAGCCATCCAGTAGGCTGAAGTGGTAGTTTTGTGATCTGATTTGCATTTCTCCCTGTACTGCAGGTGGTAAGTATTTTTTTTCATGAGTTGGCCATTTCTTTCTTTTCTTTGGAGAAACATCCATTTGGATTCTTTGCCCATTTTTTGAACAGAGATTTTTATCTGTTTTGTTGACTGAAAAAAAAAAAAATACAAGTGACCTAGAGGTTGAGAGTTATGTTTTATTTGGAGCAAATTTTTAGGACTGAAGTCCAAGAGGCAGCATCTCAAGTAACCCTGAGAGAACTGCTCAGAGGAGAGTGTGTGTGTGCGTGTTTGTGGTGGGGGGTGTAAGTGTGTGTGTGTGTTTAGGAGTCAGGTTACATAGAAGTTTTGCAACAACAGGCAAGTAGTCTGAACGTCCAAAGTAATTTTGTGAATTAAAGAAAACCAGATAACCCAAGTTAAGGAATTTAGTGCTTTTCTCTGTATGAGAAGATGCTGGAGTCTGGGCTCTGAAATCACTCCTTTGATATGCATGTCAGCTATCTGGGGACCATATCCTGTTTTCACACCCTGAGTTCCTCTGGACTCACCAGAGGGAGTGACTGTAGTCTGAGCGCTGATAGAGGGCAGATATTCTCCTTCCCAAGTTCCCTCAGGTTCACTGGCTCACACTGGAGGGCTACAATTGCTGATGACTGTGACATCCTTGGTTATTGACACCACAGGAAATACTGAATTTCTCAGTTCCCTGCATGGAGGATCTGGAGGAGCACCCAAGAGGACTATAAGATGGTATTGAATGAATGAGTGAGTAAATGTGTTTCAACAGGCAGTGGGGTTTGCACAACCAGCAAAGCGCACCCACCTGCGCTTATCTGGGGGTGTGACTGCTTCAATCATTGCGATGATGGTTCTGCCCAGCGGGCACCTGTTTCGCGTGGTCCTCTAAGAACCACGCCTTAAACTGAACCGGGTCACTACCCCAGATTCCCACGTAGCCGCCTCCTCAGGGCCGCAGATCCAGTTCAGGGGCGGTTGCCCTGGGCAACCTGTCGCGCCACGCTTCCTGTATTGATTCGAATCGCAACTTACGTCACGTCCTCCCGAGATGCCCGAGGCGCGCAGGCGCAACCGCGCGAACTGGGCGGGGCGTGGTGGGGCGCGGGCGCGATGCTCGGGCGCGCGGGGGCGTGGCGGGGCGTGGCGGCGGCACGCAGCGCGCCGGCGCGGGGGCGTGGCTGGCCGCGGGAGCGCGCGCGGCGGAGGAGGGCGCCGGAGGCCGCGGAGCAGCGGCCGACGCCATATTAAGGAGCGCGGAGCCCGGGATCCCGTCAGCTGCGGCCGCTGCCGGACGCAGCGGAGCTGCGCGCAGCGCAGGTGGGCGCGTCGCGGCGCCGGGAGAGGCGGGGCCGGTGGAGACAGCGGGCGAACGGGAGCGAGCCAGGTGAGGCGGCTGAGGTCTGGGGACCCGCCCCCTGGACCCGAGCTGCGACCCTGAAGCCGGGCCGGGCCTGGCAGCGGCGTGGGTCTGTCCCGGGCCTCCGAAAACGAGCCGGCGATCAGGCCCACCACTTCCAGGCTTGAGCCCCGCTCCGGGAGCCGGCCAGACCCCCGAGCGCCGCCCCCAAATCCGAGCTAGGCCCGAGTGACCTCAGCATCCCACCTCCCGTCTGAACCCCCATGTCCGAGCCTTCCCCCAGACCAGGCCCTGGCTGACCTCCCCAACCCGAGCCCCCTGCAGCCCTCCATCTCCCCGCGAGGTCAGCGTCCCTGTTCTTTCTAATTACGAGGTTGAGTTCTGACCACCCCTAAACCGGGGGACTCACCACTCCGCCCACCAAAACGGCCGGCCGACGCCCTAATCCTTACTCTGCATGTCTGGCCTGTCAACCTCGGGTCTCCCGAGCTCGGGCCCGGCCCAAATTGAAACTGCCCTCCCCCCCCACGCCCGCCCTCGAGCTGTCACGACTCACCCAGACCTGGACCAACCCCCGTCCCCGCCCGGATAAAACACAATCCAAGCCTTGTGGACCCTGAACAACCGGGCTGAGGGTGCGGAGACCCTATCCGTCGGCGCTCCCCATTGTACTCACCGCGCCTCTCTCTGCTCCTGGCACACGGAAGCAGTTAGACGACGAGTTTTGAATACCTAAGTGCCCCTCTGGCTCCCGGCCCCTCTGGTTTCTGCTCCTGCCTCCCTCCCTCCCAGTTTGTCCCGTTCTGACCACGACCCACCCAGAATCCACCTCTTCGTTTCGCCGCTGACTCCACCAAAATCTGAGATGGCCTGGCTGTGCCCAACCGCCCTCCAGCCCGGGATCATTCTGGTCTTCCTCCAAGCACAAGCGCAGCCACTTGGGAAAGGCCACAGTCACCCCGTCACAGCCATCTTCCTCAACTAAAAACTGACCCCCGCCTCCCATTGGCTTTGCCTATTCTGACCTGCCCCCAATTAAAAGCCTGAGTTCCACTGTTGTGTCCATGTCCAGCCTTAACCTGTTTTGTTTTCCTCCATCATATCAACTCTGGGTTCAAGGGGCCTTTCAGACTGGGGACTAGATTCCCCCGCCCCCACCCTGGTACGCTGAGCAATGACCTCATGCCTGTGGCTGTTGAGGCAACACCCCATCCTCTGTACCCCTCCACCCCACTTCTTACCATCCCTTGAGTGAGGACAATTTACCTAAAGAAAAACCTTCCACTAAGACCTCATGCCGCCAGATCCCTCTCCCAGATGGGGCCAGGTGGGAATGTCTGTGTAATGAAGATCTTTGAGGGGGTTCCCTTGTAGCTCAGTTGGTAAAGAATCTGCCTGCAGTGCAGGAGACCTGGGTTCGATCCCTGGGTTGGGAAGATCCCCTGGAGAAGGAAATGGCAACCCACTCCGGTATCCTTGCCTGGAAAATCTCATGGACAGAGGAACCTGGTGGATTGCAGTCCATGGGGTCACAAAGAGTCGGGCACATAACACACTCCTGATGGTAGGGGCTGGATCTGTCCTCTGGAAGCTGTTGAGATGTGGGGGTAGGGGGGCTGTCCCCAGAGTGGTGCACTTTGTGGCTTGGAACATCTCCCAGCCCATTTATGGACTGTCTCGTGCATCCTCGTGGCCTGTGATGTGGAGGGTCCCTTCTGTTTTGGCCACACCGGCCTCGTGTTTCTTCTGAACTTGAAAGTGGAGGCAGGTGTGCTGGCCACTCGCTGGTGCTTTGCGTCGTGAGTGAGGTTTAATTGCTCCCAGAGGGTTCCATTAAGGATGCAGGCCCTGCCTCTCCAAAACCCAGAGCCCTGGTCCTCGGACAGTGCTTGGCTCAAAGGACACTTGCTTTGCTGTGGTGGGGGGTAGCGTCTCCCGTGACTGCGCTGGCCAGCTTGCTGCCAGGACTGTTGCCCAGGCAGGTCTCAGAGTCTGTGCCCGGGCCGGCGGCATCTGTCTGGGGCTGGGCACAGGGGACCTTGAAGCCTCACAAGGCTTCAGAAGCAGATCTGCATAGAAGCTCACACTGGGCCCTGTGTTGCGGCAGGAAGTCTCCTGCCATTCATGTTTACTGGAGCTGCTGGCTGGGGCAGGTTTTGTGTACCAGGGACTTCTGCCTTTGGGGAGGCCCATGGTGGTGTTCGCTGTGGGGACCTTTCGCTCAGTGTTACTGAGAGGGATGAGGATCAGAAGCCAATCTATCTTCCAAACTGTCTGGGACTCTGAGCTGACCTGGAGATCAAGGGACTTGTTCTTAAAGAAACCAGCCGACTTGGAATACCTTATAATCCTGGAGATTTTTGTTTGGGACACTGGTGATGTCTGGGGACATCTGTGGTGGTTACGACTGGGGAGGCTTCTAACATGGAAGGGCTGGGGGCAGAGATGGGGCTCCATACCCCATGGGACCCAGGACAGCCCCCCACTGAGAGTGATCTGGCCATGACCCCGAAAGTCCATGGTGCCAAAGTTGGAGGCCTGGGACCAGAGCACCAACCAAAGCCTATGAGTGCAGAGTCTCCGTGTCAGTGCCCTGCGACGCTGGGGCTGGAGAGTCCTGGCTGGAGCGGATAGAGGGTGGGCAGTCCATCTTGGGGATTGGCAAAGGGAGCCAGCGGCCTGCAGAGCTGGGAAAGGGGTGTTCAGCCCTCTTCTGCCCCGGTAGCTCCCAGTGCTGCTGGGAGCAGTGCTGCTGCTTCGCTGTGTCAGCCAGCTCGTCAGCCCCACTGGTCTTGGCCTGCCTGCCCCTCACTGCCTCCCAAGTCTTTGGCTGCTGCAAAGCCTGCCCAGTACAGGCAGGGAGTGTTTAAGTCAAGGGACAGGCGCAGGGCCCAGCCCCCACTGACAGTCTCCATGGGACATCAGTGGCCCCAACTGCTGTGTCCTGTGTCCTTGGCAAGTGACTGCCTTCTCCTGGCTCAGTGTCCTCAGGTGTGAAGGGAACGAGAGCGCACACTGTGCCTGGCCTGGTTTAGTCACCCCACCACCACTCATGTGGCAGCCTGCACCTTCCCCCTGTCCTTCAGTCTCCTCCACTGTCGCTGTTCGGTCATTAAGTCGTGCCTAACTCTTTGTGACCCCGTGGACTGCAGCACACCAGGCCTCCCTGTCCCTTCACCATCTCCCAGAGCTTGCTCAAACTCAAGTCCATTGAGTCAGTGATGCCATTCAACCATCTCATCTTCTTTCACCTCCTTCTCCTCCTGCCCTCAATCTTTCCCAGCATCAGGGTCTTTTCCAATGAGTTGGCTCTTCGCATTAGGTGGCCAAAGTATTGGAGCTTCAGCATCAGTCCTTCCAGTGAATATTCAGGGTTGATTTCCTTTAGGATTAACTGCTCCAATGATGTTTCTCTTATTATCTGATTTTTGTGGGTAACAGCTTTACTCACACTTCACTCACTTAAATTGTTCAGTTGGGTGGTTTTCAGTATGTTTATGTGGTGTGTGCATCTGTCTGTCACCACTGTAGTTCCAGAGCGTTTCCATCAGCACTCATTCCCAGCCCCTTCTCACCCCTGGCGACCACTAACCCACTCTTGGTCTCTGGATCTGCCTATTCCTGGCATTTCGTATAAATGGCGTCACGCAACATGTGGCCTTTCGTGTTTGGCTTTTCTCACTGAGCGTCATGTCTTTGGGGTCGTTCATGCTGTAGCATGTCCTCCTTTCTGTGGCTGGATAATTCTGTTGTGTGGATAGGCTCTGTCCTGATGTCTCTGCACCAGCTGGCAGGCCCCTGAGCTGTTGGCACTTTCTGTCTGTTGTGAGAGAGCTGCTGGGGACATGGGGGCACCCACCTGCTCCATCTCGGCTAGGACACCTCTACTCTCTCTTGGTGGCCTCCCCTCACCCTCAGTTTCTTGTCCTCATTTGCTGCTGCTGCCCAGACCTGGCTCCTGACTGCGGCCCACGTGGCCAGCAGCCCGTCAGCCTCCCCTATGTGGCATGTCCAGAAAAGGTGGCCCATTCCTCAGACCTGCCCACCCCCCTCCCTTGTGTCCCCCAACCTCACCTGGGACTCCTCCTCTCCACCCCCCACATCTTGTTAGGATCACCTGCTTTCTTACCTGAGCAAGCAGATCCCAGCCCCCCACCAGCCCACTAAACCACCTCTCATCAAGCCCCTGCCCCATCCTTCCCCACCCCTGCCACCAGCCGCCCCAAGGCACAGCCCAGGAGGTTGTGACAGCCTCGTCACCTTTCCCCCTTCCTGCTCCCAGTGTGCTCCCCCCAGACCATGCCTTCCAACCCCCCACTCTTCCCCAGATCAGAACTAGCCTGGGAGTCATAGGGTTGTGACCCTCAGTGAGAGTGTCATCTCTACCAGGCCTGAAGCTGCTTCAGGAGGCAGGGTCAGGCTGCCATGGTGACGGGGAGGCCGCTTGAGGAGGTGGGGGAAACAGATGGGGGGTAGGCCTGAGTGTCTGTCTGTCTGCGCTCAAAGGACTGAGCACTGAGAGGTCAGTGCTAGTCTTCAGAACCGGAGGAGGCAACTTTTCCCCCTAAAGAGTCCCCTAAACCAGAGGGTCACCATCAAAACTGAGGGTGCAACATCAGTGGGAAGGGCAGAGATGCTGCCCAACCCCGCTGCCCAGAAGGGTCCCCACAGGGAACGACCTGGCTGCGTATCAGTGTGTGTGGAGGGGGCTGCCCTCAACATGCTAGGCTTTTCCTTCTGCCACTCCCACCCTGGACCCGTGAGTGGAAACCACAGTGAGGAGATGGAGGAAGTACCTCTGACACTCACGGCTGCCTGTGAGGGGTGAGGTCCCTGAGCCCAGGTGTGCAGGCGGGCACAGAGATCTGTGAAGGCTCTGGGGTCCTGATGGGCAGCCATCAGGAGCTGTGGTTATACAGATGGTCACGAGTCGCTGCTGTGGTGCTCAAGTCCTTCTTCCTTTCCGTAGGCTTGCATCCTTTGAGCTGCTGCAGACCCAGATGCCCTTAAGGCCTGAAAGCTTCACCTAGTCTGACGGGAGGGGGTGCCCTGTGAGCCAAGAGGTGAGGGTGAAGGACCTGGAAGTGAGACTCTCTTGGGGGTGTGGTCACGGGCAGGAGAGCTGTGTCGACAAGGCTCTCCCTGCCTCCAGGCTGTGAGTCCTCGCTGCTTGGCAGCTCCTACACCTGCCCGCACACGGGGCTGTAAGCCTTTGCTAAATGAGTGAGTGAGTGAATGAAGGACAAGAAGAGGCTCCCCAGGTTCACCGCCTGGCCTCCCCACCCAGTGATGCTCCTTAGTCACTTGGAAGACACTGTCCCCTACTGGGCACAGCCCTCTCTGACTCTGGCCGTCCTCAGGCTTGTCCTTCCTTGTCCTTAGACATGAGGGGCTGCTCGCTGGTTGGGTCCCCTCTGCAGGTGCAGCCACTCGCTGCTCATGTCCTTGTCTGTGCCTCCGCTGTGGCAAGGCCCAGAGCCCAGGTCTGTCAGGAGTCAACGCCGGTACAGCCACGGCCAGCCCTCCAGCCGGCGGGAATCCCACTCCTCTCCTGTTCTCAGGACGCTCCTCCCTTGTCCAAGGGGAGACCAGTCCTTGTCACCTCTGGGGACAGTAGGGGAGAAGATGGGGCCCTGCCCTGTGCTCCCCACATGCCGCACAGCC
Organism: Ovis aries; assembly: GCF_016772045.2. Classification (NCBI taxonomy): domain Eukaryota; kingdom Metazoa; phylum Chordata; class Mammalia; order Artiodactyla; family Bovidae; genus Ovis; species Ovis aries. The sequence goes on along the minus strand of NC_056058.1, from coordinate 18,189,256 downwards.
TACATCGCTGGGCGGTGGAGGGGCGGGAAGCAGGTGCGGCTGGGACCTATCGTGCGCCCCTCACTGAGCCCGGGAGACCAGCTCCGCTCCCTAGAGTCCCCTTTGGGTCAGACTCCCTACCAGCTACTCCATGGAAGTTGCACCCAGTTTCACCCCTGCACTTGTGGTGTTATTCCATTATCCCCACTTTTGAGATGAAGAGACAGGTCCTGAGAGGAGAAGTTGCTTGCCCGTGCCAGTTGGCCAGTAAGGGTCGAAGCCCAGACTCACAGCCAGCTCTGTCCCCCTCCACAGCCCGGCCTGGGACTGGTGATGATCGCAAGAAGGGGATCTGCCAGGGCTGGCCGGCCTGCACCCACATGGACAAGGCAAAAGCAGAGACTCTGCTGGGAGCAGAAGATTGGAAGGCCCCCATTTCTGGTTGGGTCTCTCTCTGTGGGACTTCTCCCCTACCCGTCAGAATCTGGCTGGACTAACGACCAGTTGCCCTGCCTTCTCAGGGGCTGCTGGTCAGGAAGCCATGGACTGGCACCAGGGCTACCGCAGTCTTTGGTTTCTTCAGCTGCATGCCTTATGGGTTTAGGTTTAGGAACCCCCTCAGAGGCTCTGCCCCGAGCTGATGGTTCTCAGGGAGCCCCAGGTATTGGTCACCACGACCCCTAATTGGATATCTCCCACTGGAGCCGACTGGTGCTGCTTCACCCTGGCTGTAATGACCAATCTCGAGAGGGCCTGGGAGCTTTAGACAGCTGGCCTGCTGGTCCCCGGGTGCCCAGCAGCTTCCTGAGCCCCAGGGTCCCTCCTTTGTGGAACGGAGATAGAATTGAGCCTGGAGACTGCATTGAGTCATGCACCTGGACTGTCTGGCGCTTTGCTGGGCTGCTGGAGAGGCGCAGGTGGGCTTCGTGTTCCTGCCGTCAGCTGTGTCCTGACCGCCTCCCCACAGGGCTGGGAGCAGAGTCCCATCCCCTGGGATGCAGTGTCTACGGGCTCTGCTGGCTTGTGTCCTCAGAGAGCCTTTGGGGAGCCTGTGTGACCTCCCTCCTAGAGGCCAGATTTACCCTCTCTAGCGTGATGCTGTGCCTCCCCCCCACCTCAGGGGACACTGGACTGTGTCTGGGGACATCAGTGATCCACTCAACTGGGGGGATCCTCCTAGCATCAGACAGGTGGGGGCCTGGGGGCCTGCTCTACACCCACAGCACCCTGGATGGCTGGGATGTCAGCAGTACCTTGGGGATGGGGGAGGCCAGCAGCTGCCTGGAGTCCTGAGTCATGAGCCACGTCACGGGGTGTCTCCTTTGCCTCAGAGCCCCACAGCAGGAAAACAGCAGGAGCGGTTCTCAAGATAAACAAGCCCCCAAAGGACCTGCAGTTGGTCTCAGCACTGCTGGAAGCAGGGCACGGCCCTGTGGGCCTGGCACAAACTCGCGGGGGGTATGCCCAGGATCCTGCTCTCAACCTGAGGAGGCCTCGACAGCAATGGTGGGAGGGGCTCACTATCCTGGGTCCTGCCCCACAGGCCACTGTCTGACCTCATTTCCTCTGGGCTCAGGGAGGGGTGGTTCCTGCTCACCCTTGGGGCTGCAGTGACTGGAGGTGAGCACCTGCCCTTGTGTTCTTCCTCGGGTGGCACGCCAGCTGTCAGGAGAGCTCTTGGGGCTTGGACACTGGGTTATCTTCTGGCCCCTGAGTCCCTGCCAACCCAGGGCCAGCCCATGCTCTGTCATTTCACTGGCCTGGCCCTGTGGGCCTTCCCAGCACTGCATCGGATCATCCATCCTCTCTGGGGGGCCGTGACAGGCACTGGGGTGTGGAGTGACATCTCCAGCACCCACAGTCATGACAAGCACAGATGTCCCCAGACTTGGCCCGGTGTCCCCAGGGCAGAACCACTCTGGTGAGGACCACTAGGTTGTACTGAGTGCTTGGTAACTGGAAATCCTGTAGGCTGGAGGGCTGGGCGAGATCAGGGGTTAGTGAGAAACTGCAGGGGAAGCCTCCTCCAGTGGGGCAGCGGCTGGAAAGCCAGGAATTGTTAGGAGACAAGCAAAGAGGGCAGTGTTCCTGTGCACAGCTCGCCATGCCCCTGCCATGGAGACTTCTGGTCTCACGCCGGGTGTGCGTGACCCCCGCTGTGTCTGGCTGCTTATTTCTGTGAAAGGTTGGTGAGTTCCCGAGACGCAAGAGTCCAAGAAGCACAAAGTGACAAGGCAGGAGACCAGGGCTTCCTTCCTCAGTAGACCCCATCCTCTAGTTCCTCTTCCCCAGACTGTCTAAACCTTCTGAAAACAGCTTGTTCTGCACAGCGTGTTGTGCGTGCAGTGGGTCCCCAAGACCCCCACCCCTTTACCACTGGGAAAAAGGCCAGGCCCCCAGGTAGACCTCTGAGCTCTGTCCCCTGCTTTCCTGAGCAGCCTACATACAGTAGCTTCCCCGTACACACGGGTTTGCACATGTGTGCCAATTTCTAAGGGGAAATTCTTAGAAGTCAAAAAGGATGTGCGTTTTTAGATTTTGAAAGCTGTTGCCAGATTTTGGCTCCTGCCAGCAGTGGGTGGGAGTGTCTCCTCCGTGGGCGAGGGTGTGTCCTCTGATCCTGGAGCCCTGCAGCGTGAGGTGGGAGTCAGCATCTCCTGTCTGCCTCTGACCGTCCCCCTCCCTCTTAGAAGGACCCTGTGATAACACTGGGCCTCCTGGGGAATCCTGGGTCTACCCCATCTCAGGGGCCTTAACCCCGTTTGCAGGGCCCGTTTTGCCATGTAAGGAACACAGCCACGATCAGGGACTAGGGACCTCTCTGATCCTCAGCAGCCACACCTGTCAGCAGTGAGCCGCCTGCCCACCACCCGGCCTTCTGCAGACTGTCCTGTTGGGACGTAGCCCACAGATGGCGAAGGGCGCTTCACGTGGGCGTGCTGACTGGATTCAGATTTAGTGCACAGCCGGTGCCTGGACACTCAGCGTTTTAGCAGCAGCCCCTTTGTGCGTCCTAGAAAACCAGTCTTCACGGACTCTGCAATGGCCTCGGTGCTTTGGGCTCTTAACTTCTGGTGTGTGGGCTGCGCCTGCACCGCTGTCTGGGCCCTGCCATCTGACCACACAAGGAGCCACTAGGGGCGTTGACACGGTGGCTTTGGTCTGTGAATGGAGAGGCCGTGGTTTCCATCAGCCCTGTGGGCACCCTCCTCGCCATCCCTGAGCTGAGGCCCCAGAGGGGATGCCCCTGAGCACATGGGCTCCCGGGAGCTTCCTGCCCGCCATGTGGCAGCTGAGGCCGTTTGGGTCTGTGGAGTACATTCAGTATGTCGGGCTGGGAAGTTAGCCCTCTGAGCCTGGTTTCCGTGTGTCTGCCAAGCAGGGACAGCCACTGACCTAACTCGGACGCTGGAACAGAGCTCAGTGGCTCCTCTCAGTGTCCTGCCGCTCATAACCTGCTCACAGGCCCCTTGGGGGAGGAGTAGAAGGCCAGAGAAGGAGATGACTGGCAGTCATTTCAGAGGCTGTGTCTTGCGGCCACAGTGGGCAAAACGTGTCCAGGGACCTCTGCCAGACAGGATGCCAGTGGCCACAAAGGGGCTGCTTCTTTCACAGACTCACCTGAAATGAGAGTGGGGGTTGGCAGTGTTGCAACCCCATTTCTCTCAGCAGGAAGTCCATGACAGGGCTGTGGGCCAGCAGGGCTTGGAAGAGCCCCAGGCCAAGTGAGGGGGTGCCGTGGCCTGGGGTGGGGGAGGGAGGGCAGGTGGACCTCCAGGCAGGAACCCTGCTTGCCCCACCTGACCCCTGACCCCTGACCGCTTGCCCGGCCTCGAGTCCTCATCTTTGCGAGAGGGTGCAGGCAGCCGATTCACAGGTGGCTGTGTTACGGCCCCTCAGGGTTGAGCCCCCTTGGCTCTGCTTTGGCCGAGCGTCTGCCTTTGGGCCAAAGCCGCGCTGAGGACACCCTGTGCCTGGCACAGTCCCAGTGAGGGACGGGGACCTGACAGGCTCGTGCCAGTGCCTCTGCCTCAGCCCAGGGTCAGGCCCAGGAACTCGGGGAGTCTGTCTGAGGTTTGGAAGCAGGACGTGGGCAGATCCGCCTGAGCATCTCTTAGTCTCATGGTCACACGTAAGAGCAAATGTTCTTTGATTTCCTTTTCTGTCTGCATGGGTTTGACGACTCTGGGACTTCCTAAGAGTGGAGTGACCCAGCGTGTGACCTTTTCTGTCTGGCTCCTCTCACTGAGCATCCTGTCCTCAGGGCCCGCCTGGCGTGTGGCAGGTGTCAGAACCTCCTTCCCTTTTTAAGGCTGAGTGATACTCCACTGTGTGGAGGGACCACATTTGTTCATCTGTTCACTGTCGATGACTCTTGAGTTTCTCTTCTTGGTTTTCGTGATTAGTGTATGTAACGGCCCTTGAATACCGGCTTCTTTGTGGGTCTGTTTCCTTTCTCCTGGGTGTATATCTGCGTATATCTCGAAGTGCACTTGCTGGGTCTCGTGACTGTATATTTGATTTCTTGAAGAGTTAACAGGGCTGAGGGGCTGGGGGCAGTCAAGTGTTTAACAGGGACAGAATGGGGAGTGAGTGTTTCATGGGCCCAGAGCTTCCATTTGGGAAGATGGGACAGTTCTGGAGATGATGGGAGGATGGTTATGTAACAGTGTGTTTAGTGCCATTAAGCTGTGCACTTAGAGGCGGTGGCGATGGTGAATTTTACGTTATGTGTACTTTACCATATATATTTTTTTAAGGCAGGAGTGGACTTCGCCAGGGCACTACATCTAGCAATTTGTATTAGTAAGCTTAATGTCTGGCCAGGCTTTGCTTTCTTTGTTCGTATTTGGTCTGTCACCGCTGTGTGCTGGCCTGGAGGCTCAGGGGCTGGAGCTGGCCTGGCCCCACCTGCACATGGCCCTCCAGCTGCAGGAGTAGACTGACAGTGGCGGGAGAGGCGGCGGGCTCTGGGCGTGCCGTGCTCGGCCCCCTCCCGAGCCTCGTGTTGCCCTCCCTCAGGGCATGCTCACGTGCGGTCGTGGGCACCCCGGACCCAGGTCTGCTGTCCCCCTGGGAAGGGTGTGCTGCTCTCGATGCGTCCTGTCCTGGAAGGTGCACAGCCCTCCTGTCTCAGGCCTCTCTCTTCAGCTTCCCCTCATGCCGCACTCTGACTCCGGTCTTCAGAGAGGCCTCCCGACTGGGGGACCTGGCCGGGAACCTGTCTGTGCACTGGTGGCGATGTCCCTCCACCAGGCAGGCCTCTTGCCCAGTCATCTCCATGGGGAGGGCCAGGCAGGTGATGGACCCCCTCCCCACTCCTGCCCCCTGTTCTGTGCTTTGGGATCAAAGCTGCTCTGCTTAGAGGAACAGGGATCAGCACCACCCCTCCTTTCTCTAGGGGCCCTAGGAGCGAGGATGTGGTCCAGAGGTGGCAAGACCCGGGCCTGTGCAGGAAGAGGAGGGCTCCTGGGGGCAGGTTCCCCACAGGACAACCAGAGAGGAGCCTGTCTGCCCCATCACGGCCCTCCAGGCTCCTAGGGGGAAGGCCCCACCCACATGGCAGGGGGACTCGGCTGTCGCCCAGGGTACCCCATGGTCACCAGCGACCAGGGGACCGCTGTCTGTCGGTGCTGACCTTCCCCCTCTCCCCACCAGGCCGTCCAGGGCTGCTGAGCACGGCTGGCAGGCCGTGCCTGCCCGCCTCACCATGGACCAGGACTATGAGCGGCGCCTCCTGCGGCAGATCGTCATCCAGAACGAGAACACGATGCCGTGCGTGAGTGCTGGGGCTAGCGCGCCAGCGCCATCCTGCCCGGTGGAGCCTGTGTGGTGGGGCTGGTGGGGGCCCAGGTGTGCTCAGCCGCTGGGCTTTGTCCCTTGAGAACAGGTGCCCAACAGGTGACACACGTTCTCCCCCATGGTGGCGGCATGTCCCACCCAGGTGTGACCCCCAGCACCTCCCCACACTCCTCTGCTGCTGGGGCCACAGACCCCTCATTCTCTGGGTGACTGGGACAGATGAATGGGGGGAGCTGTTTTGCTCTTTCCCAAGCTCCTACCCCCTCCGCCATTTTGTAGGCTCCCAACACTTGGCAGGCTGTGCCCACCGCTTCTCAGCACTCTTGGCTCTGCACAGGCTGTCCAGCGTGGGCTCCTTCTTGCCTCTTCCAGTGTCTGGGGTTGTTGGCACTCCTGGGCGCACAGACCTGTCCACCCCACCTCTGCCTTGTCTCTGCCCCCCCTTCCTCTGTGTGCTGATGTCTCTGTCTCCTCTGAGGACACAGGCCTTAGGTTTGGGGCTGTTCTGCTCCAATGTGAGCTCATCCTGCAGAGACCCAATTTCCGGTTAAGGTTGCACCCCAGGTCCCAGGGGCGGGACCGCAGCAAATCTCTCTGGGGAGCACAGTTGAACCTCCCTTATAGGAGGAAGGGCGTTCCTGGGACATTCGCACTGCCTGACACCGCGGCCGGGGAAGAGACCATGTGGGGATGTGGGTGGCGGGACAGGTGGACGCCCTGTGTTCTGTGCCGCCACCTCTCCTGTCCATGTGTGACCCTGGAGATGGATTACAGGTCGTGGTGATGCCCGCACTTGGGCTCTCGCTCTCTAGCCACTTCCTGCCCAGGGAGCGGGACACACGGACTGAGCCTCAGACGTGGTGCCATTCACAGGCGCCAGCACATGGGTTACTTCCAAGATCAAACCCTTAGCCAGAGGCCACGGACAAGGAGATGTAGCGGTTGGGGCCTTGGTCAGGGAGGAGTCACTGGCCTTGGGGGCTCTGAGGCACCCAGCCCACCCTGCCGTCCTTCCAGGTGGCGGAGATGCGGCGAACCCTGACCCCTGCCAACTCCCCCGTGTCCTCCCCCAGCAAGCACGGAGACCGCTTCATCCCCTCACGAGCTGGTGCCAACTGGAGCGTGAATTTCCACAGGATCAACGTGAGGGGCTGCCGAAGGGCGGAGGGTGAGACCCTGACTGTGCAGCCTGGGGGCAGGGGCCCATCCTTCCCACTCACTCTTCCTTCCCCTCTCCACCCACAGGAAAATGAGAAATCCCCCAGCCAGAACCGGAAAGCCAAGGACGCCACCTCGGACAATGGCAAAGGTCAGCACTCGGGTCTCCCCCAGCCCCAGCCCCCCACCCCCAGCCTGGCCTCATGGAGCTTGGTGCCCACAGATGGCCTGGCCTACTCAGCGCTGCTCAAGAACGAGTTGCTGGGCGCTGGCATTGAGAAGGTTCAGGACCCACAGACAGAGGACCGCCGGCTGCAGCCCTCCACGCCTGAGAGGAAGGGCCTCTTCACGGTGAGCCCACTGGCCGCTGCCGCCTCCTGCGCAGCCCTGCTGGGAGCTGGAGTCCAGACGGTGGGGGCCCCTTTAACCCTTGCCTCATGCCAGGCTCACCTCAAGCCGCCCACCACTCCTTTCGTGCGCGAGCCCCAGGGCAGCGTCAGGGGCCTGGCTTGGGACCCCCCTGACACTCTGAGTTGAGGAGCTGGTGGCTGTGGGGCCAGGAGAGATGGGCGGATGCCAGCAGGCCTGTGGGAGGACACCTCAGGGGCCAGGCCTGGTTTTCTGGGGACACGTGTCTCTAGTCAGAGCGCTTCCGGCTTGGCGCCCTGTGTGCTCTCCCCCCAGGGGCTCAGGGCACCGGGGCTTTGGGGCATAGCATCCACTCAGAGGTATCCCCCACCTGCAGTACTCCCTCAGCACCAAGCGCTCCAGCCCCGATGATGGCAATGACGTGTCCCCGTACTCCCTGTCCCCCGTCAGCAATAAGAGGTGAGTCCAGACCCGCACAGGGTGGGGAGGCGGCAGTGCTGGGGGCTGTGCACAGGTCAGCGAGGTTCCTGGAGGAGGCTCCAAGCAGAGGGGAAGTGGGTGTCGGCGCTCAGGGCAGCTGAGCACCCATGGCAGAGGGTTGGTGGCCATGGGATCACCCACAGGTCTGGAGTCACAGAGTGTCAGTCAGGATGAGCCCAAAACACCAGGGGCTGTTGGAAAGGGAGACTGTGAGGTCCGTGCAGTCACTGCAAAGCCACTACCCCACCTTCTCCCTGCAGTCAGAAGTTATTGCGGTCTCCACGGAAACCCACGCGCAAGATCTCTAAGATCCCCTTCAAGGTCCTGGACGCTCCCGAGCTGCAGGACGACTTCTACCTGAACCTAGTGGACTGGTCCTCCCTCAACGTGCTCAGCGTGGGGCTGGGGACCTGCGTGTACCTGTGGAGTGCCTGCACCAGCCAGGTGGGTTTCGCTGAGCGCGTGCACACGTGTGTGTGTTGCGGAGGGTGGTGCTAGGGAGCAGCCAAGCCAGGCCGGGCCCTGTGTGAGCCCTGGGGGAGCTGCTGGGTCCTGGATAGTTCCCAGCCATCCCCTTCTCCTACCCCGTCTCCTCAGGGTGCAGACCATCCCTGCCCTGGCCTGACTTCCAGCAGTTACAGTCTTTGCTTCCGGCTTGAGCACAGGGCCCCCACCCAGCAGTAACTCCCCCTCCTCTGAGTGGCTGCTGGCCCTCAGGGTGGCATGTTTGAGGGACAGAACTACATGTTGGTGGGTTCAGAGAAAGTGAGTGGAGCCCCCCACAGGGACACCGGCACACCCGCATACACATCCCCCACAGCCCGTGGCTGACGCCTGCTGCAGGCCCCCCCGGCTGTGATGCCCGTGCCCCTCCAGTCTGTGCAGTCAGCATCCCTGTGCTTGTGTGTGTCCCTGAGCCTCCAGCTACCTCCTGGGCCCACAGTGAGGCCGTTGCCCACAGGCCTGAGGTGTGAGGGAATGAGAGAGTGAAGGGGTGGGTGGATGGATGGATAGATAATCTGGGCCTTAAAGGAGGAGTGGGCCCCACATCTGTCGCACCAACATTACGCCTTCCACCAGGTGACCCGGCTCTGTGACCTCTCCGTGGAAGGGGACTCAGTGACCTCCGTGGGCTGGTCTGAGAGGGTCAGTACACCAGCTCCATCCCCTTGCTGGGCAGGGTAGGCACAGGGGAGGTCTGACTGGACTTCACTGGAAGGGACTTCCACAGTGGTGGGGCCTTGCACACCCAGAAGGAGCCTTATGGTCATTTGTCTAGCCCCAGTGACATCTGCGCCCTGGCTGTCCCCAGCCTGGTTAGATGACAGACACGGGGGTGGACAGGTTTGCTCCACATGTTGACGCGTGTGGATCTCTGCGCATGTCATGTGGGTGTTAACAAACCTAAGCTCCATATGACTTACCTGCCTGGGTTCCGAGGAGGGGATCCTATGGCACAAGCATTAAGAGACTTTGGAGGGAGGGGAGGGCCCCATGCTGGGCCTGACACCTGCCCATGTTGCCATCCTAGGGGAACCTGGTGGCTGTCGGCACACACAAGGGCTTCGTGCAGATCTGGGACGCCGCTGCGGGGAAGAAGCTGTCAATGCTGGAAGGCCACACGGCGCGTGTCGGTGAGGAGCCACCTGGGGGCAGGGGTGGGGGTGTGCTGTGGGGCCAGGCCGCATCCTCAGCCTGCCCTCCACCTGGCCACAGGGGCGCTGGCCTGGAACGCTGACCAGCTCTCATCCGGGAGCCGGGACCGCATGATCCTGCAGAGGGACATCCGGACACCCCCCCTGCAGTCAGAGCGGCGGCTACAGGGTCACCGGCAGGAGGTGTGCGGGCTCAAGTGGTCCACCGACCACCAGCTCCTCGCCTCGGGAGGCAACGACAACAAGGTAGGCCAGCCCCTCGCTCCCTGCAGCCCCCTCTGTGGAGCGTAGGTGACGGGGGTGTGCCCAGGGATGCCAGCCTCACAGCCCCGTCCCCACAGCTGCTGGTATGGAACCACTCAAGCCTGAGCCCCGTGCAGCAGTATACAGAGCACCTGGCCGCCGTGAAGGCTATCGCCTGGTCCCCCCACCAGCATGGGCTGCTGGCGTCTGGTGGCGGCACGGCTGACCGCTGCATCCGCTTCTGGAACACGCTCACAGGGCAGCCGCTGCAGTGCATTGACACTGGCTCCCAGGTGTGCAACCTAGCCTGGTCCAAGCACGCCAACGAGCTGGTGAGTGGTGGGGTACAGGACGGGTGGGCGGCAGGGGGCAGGTGGTCAGGCCTTGGCCAGCCAGGTCTGGCAGAACCTCACCCAGGCGTCCATACCCAGAGAGGCCATACCCAGAGTGACGCCCAGAGAGGCCCAACGGCTCTCATGGGCAGTGTGGTCCCCATGTCTGTCCAATCGTGGATCAGGGAGCCAGGCTGGGGGCTGTCACCTGCTGGTCTCTGCACCCTTAGGCAGGTCCTGTGTTCTTGTGCTTTGTGGATGCGTCTGGGGGCCTGGGACCCCGGCACAGTGCCCTTTCTGTCCCCTAGGTGAGCACACACGGCTACTCACAGAACCAGATCCTGGTCTGGAAGTACCCCTCTCTGACCCAGGTGGCCAAGCTGACCGGGCACTCCTATCGGGTCCTGTACCTGGTGAGTCTCCCTGCCAGGCCCAAGAGGCGGTACGCCCTGCTGCCCAGGTCTGTCCCCCCATCTGGGCCAGCTCCGGGCCCCGGGGCCGAGCGGCAGGTTGCGGCATTGTCACTCTGAGTCTGTTTCACCAGCTCCCTGCCCTGTGAGCAAGGGTGGCTCTGCGCACTGTGTGATCTCCAGGTGTCTGCTTCCACATGGAAGTGGAAGATGCTGCAGATAACCCCCGTGGACTTGCTCAGGTCATCTCTAGACGGTTCACTAAGCAGCCACTCTCACGTGTCTGGAGACAGGAGCCCCTCTCCTCAACACACATGCCTTCGTCAGCATTTTGGTGTTTTCCAAGAAAAAGTTTTGTCCTTAAGCCAGCGAGTCCTTTGCCGAATCGCACAGCAAGGTCATCCCTCGTCACAGCAGGCAGGATGTCCGTTATGTTTACCGTGGGTGCCTGCAGCTGCAGGGACAGTGGTCTCTCTCTCCTCCCGTAGGCCATGTCCCCCGACGGAGAGGCCATCGTCACCGGTGCTGGAGACGAGACACTGAGGTTCTGGAATGTCTTTAGCAAAACCCGTTCAACAAAGGTAAAGTGGGTCGGTATCAGCGCCACATGTTCCCAATTGTGTGCCCCCAGCATATCCTGCCCCCCCCGCCCTGCCCCACCAGCCTTGATCTCTCCAGGACCCCCAGCCCCTCTCTGCTTCTGCATTGCCTGGCCCTCTTGCACATCCTGGGGCGCTCACCATGCTCGGTGCCTGCACAGGCCCCTCCTCTGGCCCAGAGCCACGGGGTCACTCCGGGCAGAGCTTCCCTCCCATGCCTGGGCTGAGGGCTCAGCATTGCCCCTGTGTATCCTGCAGGAGTCTGTGTCCGTCCTCAACCTCTTCACTAGGATCCGGTAAACCCACAGCTACCGGCCGTCCTGGTCGCAGAGCAACATCTTGTCAGCGTGCGTGGACCCTCTGCTCCCCCCCACACGGGCCCAAGATCGGCAGTGGGGTGGGGCGGGAGCCGGGCCTGGAGAGACCCTGAAGATTCCATTAAAGCCTGATTGCGAACCCTGTTGGCCGGTGTTTGGGGCAGGGCCGGGGCGGGCAGCAGCAGGAGTGGGGCTCTGGCTCCCCACCCTGGGCGGCCCCGGCTCGGACAGTGTGCCCAGCAGAGGACGACTCCTGGACTGGCTATTTCCATCACCCATCACCACCACTGCCTCATCAGGGCTGCATGCTATGCCCGGAAGCATGTGCCCACCGCCACCCACGCCTCCCGCAGGACAGGACAGCTGGACACCTCGCCGGTCGGCCAGGAGGGATCACAGGGACGTGCCCTCTTGAGGGGGTCTCTGCAGCCACCTCTGCTCTCCCTGACCTGGCCGCCCCCCGCTGACTCTTGAGTGCACGACATTGGGAGCAGGCCCCAGGCAGGCTACATGCCAGAGGTCATCTCGAGGTGGACTTGTTATCTGAGGAGAACTCTAGGGGGATCTGTCACTGTCACGTGTTCACCCCAGCTGAGCCCTCCTTGTTGCTCACGGGGTCACAGGCAACTGTGATTCTTGGCACTTGCAGGGTGACCAGTCAGGGTATCCTGAGGGCAGAATCGATCCCAAGGGTCAGGTCCTGTGGGTACCTGGCCCTCCCCAGCCCTTCCTTCCAGGCTACCCTAGTGGGTCCTGTCTGCGCCTTCAGCCAGAGCAGGGGGCACCCCAGGGTCCCCCTCAAGTTTCCCGAGCTTCCCCTGGCTCTGGGCCCACCTCCCTGTCATGCTCCACCCTGTTTCCGCTGCACCTGGAGGAGACGGAGGAGGGAGGCTAGGCCTCTGTGGCCAGGGGCCCGAGCAGCTGCCTGCCTCTCCCCTTCTGAGGTGGGAGGACACGGATGGGCGTGGACAGGGTGGGGCAGGCCGTGCAGGATCCCTGCTCTTGGCTCTGAGTACCTTTGACCCTCAGCAGCCAGCGTGTGCATGTGTACATACGTATTTGTGACTTTCCTTTGGATTTGTTTTTGTGTTTCTGTAAATTGGTCCCCAAATGTTAAGGCTCGCTGGCAGGGAGCTGTGACCCGTCCCCACCCCTGGGGAAAACGGGTCACAGCTCTTAAAGCCCTAGCATTCAGAGGGTGGGCGGGTGTCTGAACTTGGGGGAGGGTGGGCCTGCCCCCAGCTATGTGCAGGGGGCAGAGGGACAGTGTGTATAGACATGTGTATGCCCATTGGTCCAGGTCTTATTTTTGTTTGAGTCTTTTTTTTTTTTAATAAGAAAACAGTCCTGTGTCTACCGCACCCGGCCTGGCTCTGCTTGTGGGCCCGCATTTGAGGGCACAGACAGGGCAGAAATGATGAAGCATGTATTGTCTTCCAGTGCAGGGGCAGGGCTGGGCATGGGAGCGGGCGGCTGGTGGGAGAGCCAACCACGTGGTCATGCCCAGTGGGTCTGTCAGTGTGTTTGGCTCTGATGGTCTGCACTCACCGTAACCCCAGAGCAGCCTGAATGTCACAAGCAGGCGGTGACAGGCTGAGGAGGCCGCTTGTAGGTGGTCAACAGGGAGTGCCAGTGTCCCTGAATGCCTGGATCCCTGATCCATGCCAGTCCTTGCAGCCCAGCTGGTGGCAGGTTCTGTGGGAGTGAGAGGGTGGACCCAGGGGTGGCGGTGTGAGTAGCCAGCAAGGCCTGGCTTAGCGCCCTGGGCTTGGAGGGTGCTGGGGAGGTGGGTAGGACTTGTTTCCATTGCTCCTAGACTGACAGAGGGGAAGGGTGTTAGTGACAGCTGAGGGTGAGATGGGGAGGAAGAAAGCAGCCAGGCTGGAGGGGCTGCGACACTGGATGGGCCCCCCAGGTGGGGACCCAGGGGGTCCTACAAGAAACGAGGTGAGGCTCCTGCAGTGAGCAGATGCCCACGACTGGTACATCCTGTGAAGATCCTTGTCTTGGGCAGCAGGGACGAGGGAGGCCGGAGTCCAGACCTGCCCTTGAGTAGCTTCTGTCATGCAGGTGAGTGGACAGTAAAGTGTTGAGTGCATGTGGCAGGCACAGTGTGAAGGAGGGTGGGGGGCTTGGGAAGAGGCAGCTAGCTCTCTTGAGCCCAGGGCTGAGGTGGGAGTAAGGGTCCAGTGTGGGGCACAGACAACAGCCGGGCTGAGGCGGTGCCCCAAGCCGTGGGCATAGCTATGCAAAGGCCCTGGGGCAGGACCATGTTGGAGGAACAGAGGAGGGAGACCTGTGTGTGTGGAGCAGAATGAGCAAGGGGGAGAGGGAGGAGGGGAAGGAAGGGAGGGGACAGGGGAGGTCAGGCAGGGCCTGGTGGGCTGAGGAGAGGATTTGGGCTTTTACCCCCAGGGAGGTGGAACAGGACCATGTTGCGTGTGGAGACCTGGACACAGGTGGGAAGGGACCAGGGAGGAGGCTGTGCCCTGTCAGGTGCTGGCAGGAGTATAGCCACAAGCCACTGGAGATGGTGAAACAGCCAGGTTCTATATTTGTTAATTTTTGTGTGTGTGGTAAAATGCGCATAACATATTAAGGTGTACAATTCAGTATGTTTTTAGTATGTATCCTATGTTGTGCTACCATCATCACTGTTCCAGAATTTTCCATTCCTGAAAAGAAGCCCCATCCCCATCAGCAGTCACCCCCCGCCTTCCCCCTCCCAGCCCCTGACAACCAGAAACCCACTCTGTGGACCTGCCTGCTCTGGACGTTTCCCATCAGTGGAGTCACACCCTGTGTGCCCTTCTGTGTCTGCTTCTCTCACGAGCGCCGTGTTTTCAGGGTTGTGTCAAGTGTATCACTCTGTTCTGTGCTGAGAAGTGCTCCCCAGCACGGAGGGACCCTGCTTGGGGTTTCTGTTCTGCGGTTGGTGGGTGTTTGGGTTCCTTCCGCTCTGGCTTCGGTGGCGTGTGCTGTTGTGAACTCGTGTGCAGACTCTCAAAACTGGGTAAAGGACTGGATGCGGGGAGAAGGTGGAGCTGAGATTGTGGAAGGGAGATTCAGAAAGTTGGTTCTGTTCCAAGATGCCCCTGTGGGGGTGTTGGGGGACAGAAAAGAGACGGTTGGACCGAGCCCCAGGCCGGCCTCACCCAGGAGCTCCACCGCGGGCCCCTCTCCTGAGGGAGGGAGGCAGTGGCTTGGATGGGGGCCAGTAGGCCCAGCTGTTGCCAGGACACTGGGGTGGCCTTTGTCGCTGTCAACAATGGCCCCACAGGACTTGGAGGCAGGAGCCCCCAGGCACGCAGAGGCAGACATGCAGACCCTGAGGCGGCAGGCTGCCTGGCCCTGTGTTCCCCGGGGGACCCTGGAAGTGGATTTCCCTCCGCCTCTCTACAGGTGAGCACATGCTGCCCTGTGCCGCTCCCCCAGTTTGCTTCCCACCAGCCTCAGTCTGTCTCCATAAAGGCTCCCCTCTCCTAACCTGGCTGCTCCCTGCACCCATCCCCTCCCACCCGTGCCTGGCTTGGGACCTGGCAGGAGTTGGTGCAGGTCACGTGGTGGTTCATGCCTGCACAGCACAGCCAGCCAGCAGAGCAGAGGGTCCTGTGAACCCCACGCTGCTGGACCAGTTTTCACAAGGGGCACAGAATACACTCTCTCCCCTCTGGGGGCTGGAGGTCAAGACCAAGCTGTCTGTCTGCAGGGTTGGGGCCTCTTGAGGCCACGAGGGGGCGCCTGTCCCCTGACCTTCTGGGCTGAGGGTGTGGGCGGTCTGTGGTCCCTTGGCTTGTAAAGGCATCACCCACACTGCCTCCGCATCACGTGACCTCCCCTGCCCGTCCAGATCCCCTGCCTTACTGGGAGTCTGCATCGGGGTCATGTTAGGGCCTCCCTCACCCAGCGTGACCCTTTTTTCGGCTGCGCTGGGTCTGTTGCTGCACGGGATTCTCATTACAGCAGGTTCTTTTGCTGTGTAGCACAGGCTCTAGAGTGTTCAGGCTTCAGTAGTTGTGACTCCTGGGCTTGAAGGCACAGTCTTAGTAGGCACGCAGGCTTTAGCTGCCTCCCGGCATGTAGGATCTTTCTGGACCAGGGGTCGCACACGTCTCCTACATTGGCACAGGGGGATTCTTCACCACTGAGCCCCCAGGGAAGCCCCACCCCCTCTGGAGTTAATCTGCTAAGACCATATCTCCAAATAAGGTCACATTCTGAGACTCCAGGTGGACAGGAACTTGGGGGACACCTTCAACCCACTAGAGGACCCATTAATCATTAATAAGCTATAATGGTATACTATGCAGCTTTACAAAAACAGGTGAGCGAGTACCTTGGGTGCTGCATTTCCAAGAAAATTAAGAAAAGCTGTGCCACCTCGATTGAAGCAGGGTCCCACAGGTGTGCAGTGGGACACAGGTGCGTGCAGACACTGCTGCTGCAAGGGGATGGACAGCAATGAGTACAGGACGGCTGTGAGGGTTGGGGGAACGACGGAGCGGGTCAGGGCTGGCAGCTGGGGTGGGAGATGACCTTTCTTCAGTGCTCTATTTAAATGCTGGGCTTCCCTGGTGACTGAGGTGGTAAAGAATCCACCTGGGTGGGGAAGCTCCCCTGGAGGAGGGCATAGCAACCCACTCCAATATTCTTGCCTGGAGGATCCCCATGGACAGAAGAGCCTGGCGAGCTACAGTCCATGTGGTCACAAAGAGTCAGACATGACTGAGCAACTAAGCACAACACATTCATTTAAACGGCAGTAGGTGTCTCGATTCTAGACCAAGAAGGCTTCATTTATTAGGAAAACATTTTTCTTTCAGCTGTAATGCAGTGTTTTTATTTCTTGAGGTAATAATTGACACAGACACTTTCACTGTGTGTTGTTTTAGGCTGTTTAAATTCCTTTCCACAAACCACATGCACTTTGTGGTTTCAGTTCATTTTGTAGCTCAAAAGGGTAAGGCCTGACAGAGGGTCCCTGCAAGCAGCAAATCCAGCCCACGGCCACTTCCCAGACACAGTAGGCCACACTCTCCTCTTCTGGTTTGTTTGCCCTGTGGGGTGAGAACCCCAAGCAGGCACAGAGGAGATGGTTTAGTCAGCAGCCCTGCTGGCACCATCTTGGGGTCACAGGCTCATTCCCTGGGGCACCCACATCCCTGGAGCTAGATTGCCAGGTCACTGCACGCGCCCACCTCTGTCCCTCGGGCAGTGGGGCTGCCAGGGTGTCTAGAAGGGGAGCTTTAGTTTTAATGATGCCTGCTTGAGGTTTTAGTGTCACCATCAGCATATTTCCACTTCCCTTGGCTCTGCCAGCCTCAGTTCTTACATCTTCCCCTGCTGCCCCACAACCTTTGCACGAGCTGCTTGTCTCACATCACTGTTACCTCCTCCTCCAGGAAGCCCTCCTGAGGTGCTCAGCCTGGGAGAGGGTCTGGTACCAGAGGCCCCTGGAACAGGAGGCATAGGTGCTTCTTTAAATGTGAGCCAGTCTTAGTGCCTGGGTGCCCCTGGGGACTTGGAGGAATGGTGAGGGCACTTCCTGGGAGCCTGGGCTCCTCCACACGTTTTCCCTGGATCCTCAGCCCATGGCTCCCAGGCAAGACCAGTGACAGTGAAATCTGGGCCACTCAGCTGTAGCTGAGACCATTTCCAGTACACTTCCAGGCCAGGGTGGCTTCCTGGAGGAAAGGGCCTGCAGGTCTGTGAGGTTGGAGAAGGGACTTGGTAGAGGCGAGAAAAGGTGAAGAAGCATTTAAGAGGTTCCTGGGGGTCGGGGAGGATGGGGTAGAGAGGAGGGGCTACCAGGGGGCAGCCTCCCACACCTCTGGCAGGGCCTCTGCCTCTGCACCGATGCCAGCAAAGAGGATAGAGAGGCCCAGGGAGGGCAGGGGGGCTGCAAGCTCAGTCACTCTCCTCCCGCCCCTTGCCCACAGCGATGACTACCTGTCCCAGGAGGGTCCCCGCTGGACTCCGGCCATCAAGCAGGCCACGCGCTGGAAGTACACGCCCATGGGACGCGACGCGGCCGGCCAGCTGTGGTACACGGGCCTGACCAACTCGGACTCCCGGGAAGCCTGGTACACGCTCCCACGGGCTCCGGACAGCCCGTACCGTGAGGCTTATGCCCGCTGGCACGGGTGCTATGGCCACCGGGAGCGCAGCCTGCCCTCCGGTGAGCGCCCGACCCCTCCCGCCCCTACCTTCCCCCACCGTTCCCAGGCCTGGAAAACAGGTGGGGCCGGAGGTGCGGAGCTGACCCCAACCCCCACCCCGCAGCCTACACCCAGCGTCTGCGGGAGACGGCCTGGTATGACCCCATCATCCCCGCCCAGTACACAGACCCCAGCACTCGGTGGGGAAGCGTGCTGTGGAAGGACAGGCCCATCAGGGGCAAAGAATTCGGTGAGGCCGGGGGCAGGGGACGGGGCTCGGGGCGGGACCGCCTGGGGGCGTGGCCAGCCGTGACCTGGGTCCTGGCCCCGCCCCACAGCCGTCAACAGGCACCGTTTCGGGGTGGAACCGCTCTGGCGGGCGTCTGACTATGTGCGGTACCTGTCAGCGCCCCAGCGCCCACGCTACACCGCCCAGAACTACCGACAGTGGGGCCTGGAACCCTACTGTCCCGCCACCAACCAGCGGCCCCCGCCCGTCTATACATCCAGTCACTGATAAAGATCGTGCTGCTGCCCGACGCGGCTCTGCAGGGGCGCAGGCGCCACCACTCCCACCCGCCCTGGGCGTCCGTCCACCTCTGGGGCCAGGGCCTGGGGGCAGTCAGGTAAAGGGAGAGCCTGGTGGCCAAACTCGAGGCAGAGGCAGACAGACGCCCACCCTGGCCCCGCCCCGGGCCGAGGCAAACCGCCAAGGCAGTCCCGGCCCCAGGCAGCTCTTTATTCATGGTCAGCAGTGGCCTGGGCACAGGGGATTGCACTCGGGGACCCCAGCCAGGCACGCTGAGCCTCGCCGCCTCCACGGCCAGGGTTTGGGCCCAGCCGCCCAACCCCCAGGTTGGGGCTCCTGGCAGGCTTAGCGACAGCTCTGTCCTCCAGGGCCCTGCAGCACCCGGGAAACCCTTGGCTGGCCAGGGCTGAGCTCCATGCAGCCCCTGGGCCCAGGACCCTCATATTCAGCCCCACATAAGACAAAGCACCTCCATCATCCAGGCCATGGGAGATGGGTTAGAGTTGGCACTGGAGTACACCAAACCACAAGAATCCCACCAGCTTGGTGTCTTCCCCTTACCCCAGCAGGGATAAGCTGCTGGGACCTCATCCATCCTGACCTCCACCCACAGCCAGACAGAGACAGGACAACGCAGGGGAGGGAGCGGAGGGGCTGCTCCAGACCTCTGGCCATCAGATGTTCACAGTCGAGGTTAATTTACAAAGGGCAAGGGACCACAGGGTGGGGTCAGGGCTAGGCTCCAGGGTCCCCTGCAAGAGAAGGGGTGGGAGTGGGGTTGGGGGGATGGGCCAGCCATCCCCCGGCTGTCCCAGACCTACCACCACCCAGGACTAGTTGGGGCTTTTGTGGAGTGGGGGCACCTACGACTCACATTTCCGAAGGCGGATGGGCCAGACCAGGAGACTGCACAGAGCCAGGGTGGCGGCTACGCCCACACCACCTGTCACGACCACCATCACCCAATGGTAGAAAGCCACACAGGCTTTGCAGCAGAGCTCCAAGCTGGGGAGGAGCAAGAGGGAGTGAGAGCTATCACTAGGTACCCTCTGGCCCCAGGCTGGACCTCCTGCTCTTCTCAGGAGGTGGTGGGTCACCCTCCACCCCCTTATCCCCTCCAGCATCTGATACCTCACCCAGTAAGGTCAGCTCTGCCTTCAAAGTCTATCCCAGACTCCCCATTTGTCCTCCCTCGGGACCCCCAACCCAGTCCAGCCCAGTACCACCCCCACCCCTACATCCTAGTCCTCTCCAGTTCCCACCTTCACTGCCCCATCTGTCCTTCCAAGAGCCACTAGAGGGCGCAGTGAGCAACTGAGTCAGGCCCACCCCTCTGCCCACAGGGCTGGGGCCACCCCCAACCCTGCAGTCATCCTCCCCTGCTGCTGCCTCTGCACGACCTGCGCCATCCCCTCCCTGCCCTCCTCACTCTCCAGACACCCAGGCCTTCTCCACTGTTCTTTCAACATACCAGGCCTGGTCCTGCCCCAGGGGCTTTGCTCAGGCTCTTCCTCTCCATTTACCTAGAAATCCCTGACATCCCCCAGGTTTCAGATCCCATGTCACCTCAAGGAAGCCCTTCCTGACCTCTTGCCCTAGTGGGCCTTCCTAAGTGGTGTCCTTCAAGCCCTCGTACACATTTATTCATGGGATAGTACTGTGCCTGGAACCCTAAGGCCTAAGGATCTGAATGACAGGGATTCCAGGCTTCCCACTGCCCTGTCCACTCCCATCACCCAACCCACCTTTCTGTCATCAGCTCCCAGCACAGGGCACACTGTCCACTCTGAATAAATGGGTTCTGGAAGTGGGGAATAACCTGGTCTCCCTGACTCTGAGGCCACCACCACTGTGTTGGGATCTTCTGTCGGTCATGGAATCCATAGTCTGCGGGCAGTGCCTGGCATACAACACAGGCTTGGCACACCTTACTAGACATGACAACAGCTGGATGGGGTACTCACGAGCAGGGGTGCAGGCTCTGGATGGCCATAACTGCCAGCCCATTGGCCACCTTGTCCGAGAAGCTCATGGCGCCGTACACGAAGGCTCCACTGTGCTGGAGGGACACAGGCAGGGGGGTCAGCACCCCAGGCCTCGGCCCCAGTCCCCAACCTCGACTTGGCCCCACTCAGCAATCCTACCGTGTGAGGGCCGATGAGGTCAGCTGTCATGGCCAACGAGGTGACCAGGATGGTGGCACAGCCCATGCCCAGCAACACAGCCGCCACATACACAGCCATGCCCAGCTCATCTGCCAGCGCCACCCAGGCTGCAAAGGCCAGGATCACCAGGAGGCCCACAAAGTAGGTCATCTGCAGAGCACCCAGCCCGGCGTCAGGCCCACCTCATTGGGCAGCCCGGAGCCGGACACCAGCCCTTTCTGGTCTCCAATCTGGCCCCCAGCCCCAGCAAACGAGGACTGAGTTGAGTCATCCCTAAGAAGCCCCCAACTCTGACCTCGGAGAATTCCGAGGTTCTGAGCCTGCTGGTACTGAGTGATCCATGGAGCGCATGTTCTACCGCTAAGCTGTCTGCCATGGCTGCCACTAGAGACTGGTGGCTACTCATGTCTCAACACAAGTTAATAAAGGAAATCAAATGAAGTGTTTGGTTCCTCAGTCATACCTGCCAGGCCTACTCCTGACCTCTAGAGGGCTGTGGGTGGTCACAGGGTGCTCAACGCCCGGTTCTACAACTCACTTCCCATCAGGACGTGGGTGCCCTGTCCAGAGTCGCCCAGGTTCTGGGGGCACCCCCCTCCCCGCCTTCCCACTCACATTCCTCCCGATGCACTTGTTCACTGGCTTCATGAGGAAGGAGGAGCAGAAACCGCTAAGGTACATCACCAGCGGGATGGTGGCGATGAACCTCTGTGGGGTGGAGAGGGCGCAAACACGTCGGGCCTGGCTCAGCAGGCTCAAGGACCCCTGTCCCAACCTGTCCGCCCGGCTCACCTTGGGCAGGTGGAGGGAGTAGGTGAGGTACATGGCTATGTACGTCTGGGACAGGTTCACAATAAGCCTCGTGCTCATGTACAGCAGGCCAACCTAGGAACACATGGAGCATGGGGCCAGGGGGCAGGGTGCCAAGTCAGGATGAGTCACCCTGCAGCTTGCCACCCAGCAGCTGGCACCTGACCATTAGCAGTGACCGCCTAGCTGGTCAGGTGGAGAAGATGGCATGATCTATTAGTAATGTCTGTCCTGGGTGTGGACTGCGGAAGGGGTGCATTTGCTCTAGTGTCTGCCATCTCTGCCTGCAGCCAAGCACAGTGAGGGCCCTGGTGGGGGAGAAGCATCAACCCCAACCTTGTTTGACCCTCCTCCCCCTAATGTCATACCTGATAAAAGGCTGGCTCCCGAAGCCAGTGTTTCCAGAGCAGCAAGGGCTGGGCGGTAGAGGGAGCCAACAGGGGGCTGTGTTCACCGGGCTCCTCCACCTGCCGCCGGCGCCCCTCCCTGGTGCCCAGGTGGAACAGCAGTGAGAAGATAGCTCCGACACCCACCACCAGCAGGGAGAGGTTCTGGGGACCGGGTAGGAGAGTGGTCAGCAGTGACACTTGGCCCCAACCCTGCGCTCAAGTCCTTGGGAGCACCCCTCCCAGCCCCCCCAGCTCACCCGGAACACTGGCACATCCTGGACCCCTAGTTGGTCGCTGACATCCTCAGCGGGGCCAGTGCGGGGAGAGCCCTGCAGGTGTAGCAGAAGCCAGGCAGCTCCATAGACAGTGATGTTGGCCACCACAGTGAAGGCGTACCTGTGGGACAGTCAGGCCTCAGAGCGGCCACCCAGAAGCCACACAACCGCTTCCTTCCCAGGCGGTCACCCAGTCAGAGATGCTAGCCATGCCTGGGGAAGTCCTGGCCACATGATGTCAACCACCAACACATCAGGTAGTCCCCGGAAAGCCTCTGCTGGCCTCAGTTTCCCCAGTCTCCACATTATCAGACTTCCTGCTCTGAACCAAGACTCCACCAAGAGGTCCTGCCTACCCAGGGCCCAGAGTGCAGAGATTCCACAAAGCAGGGCCGAGTCAGGCTGCAACCCAGAGACCTGAGATACTCAGAAACCCTGGGCTTCAGCTGGGCAGAGTTACCTGGGCCCGCACCTGCCTGTAGCCCCTGAGCCCTGTCCCCCAGGGCCTCACCAGATAAGGAGCCTCTGGGTTTCACTGGGACTCTGTTTCCCTTTCTGAAAGTGAAAACAAGAACACCCCCAGTCACGAGGCTCTTGTGGGTAGAAAGCACCCGGAGCTTGACGTCTATGAGTCCAGCCCGCCCCCTGCAGCTGGGGCCTTTGGGGGCCCCAGTCATTGGGCAATCCCCCGATGCCGTTAGTGCCTGCAGCTCCCAGCCCTAATGGGGAACTGGGCCGCGGAGAGGCGGGGCCTCATGACCAGCGTTCATGCCTGAATGGCCACCTGCAGGAGCGACATCCCTCCTGCCCAACAGTCACCTCCTGATCCCCGCTCCCCCGACACAGGCCCCACTCTGCTCAAACCCTCTCCTTGGGCACATGTTAATCAACCTCCTGGGCTTGTCATGAGAATGAAAGATGGTTTGCTGTGCTCACACACGGCAAGTGTTCTAAAGGGCTCCTGCTACCACCGCACCTAGAATCGCCACCTTTAAGTAAGTTAGTGGATGAGCTGGGGGCCAGCTGTACCCACATGTGACAGGTAGCATGCTAAGATGCCCAGAGATCCCCCTGCCCTGCTTCCTCTCCATCTAACCTCTTCCCT
Organism: Ovis aries; assembly: GCF_016772045.2. Classification (NCBI taxonomy): domain Eukaryota; kingdom Metazoa; phylum Chordata; class Mammalia; order Artiodactyla; family Bovidae; genus Ovis; species Ovis aries. Next base: position 18,166,481 of record NC_056058.1, on the reverse strand, counting down.
TTGGGGAATAGAACCTATGAATACAATGGGATGTCAGGCCATGTTAAGATAACATCGTATGGCAAAGATCAAGGGATTTTGCAGATGTAATTAAAACAGACTATCCCTGGCGGGCCTCCTGGAGAAGTAAATGGCAACCCACTCCATGGAAAATCCCATGGACAAAGGTGTCTGGTGGGCTACAGTTCATGGGGTCGCAAACAGTTGGACACGACTGAACGACTGAGCACATCCTGGGTGGGCCTGATCTAATCAAGTGACCCTCAGAAAGAAGGCGGCTCACACCATCCCTGAGATCAGAGACTCTCATGCTGGCCACAAAGAAGCAGCAAACCCCAGGACTTCTAAAAGGAAGCAAACATAGCAAACGATGACAACATAAGCGGGGCAGAGGGACCTGAAATCTCAGCCAACACCTCAACTGCAGCCTCAAGCCTGAAGCTGAGAACCTAGCTAAGTGAAGCCAGACTCCTCACCTGCCAGAACTGTGAGGCAGTCCATATGTGCTGTCTGAAGCTGCTGATGCAGTGCTATTTGTTACGCAGCAACAGCTGAATGATACACTGATCGACGGATGTCCATTCTGGGGCTGAGACCCAGAGCCACACAGCCAAGCAGAGCTCAGACATGGTAGGTTGCCCTGGGCCCCCTGCCCCACCCTGCCCTGCCCCAGAGGTGGTACCTCAGAGCCGTGAGCTCCACCTTCTCGTGGTCGTTGGTGACGAGCTCTGGGATGAGGCTGAGGTGGGCAATTTGTGTAGCAGCCCAGCCGAACTGGAAGATCACAATGAAGGGCCCGTAGTAGAGGAGTGCAGCCCACTCAGGTGTGGCGGGCCCACAGCCCAGGCAGGGGCTGAAGATGAAGGGGAAGGACAGCAAGACACAGATGGTGCCTGTGGACAAGCAGAGGGGGAGGGCATGTCACAGGCCTTCCCGCTGGCCCCGGGCCCCCCAGACACAGACACAGACACAGACAAGGGTACACAGTGAGTGAGGGCCAGAGGCCCGGGCTCCCTGGGCTCACAGCCCTGTGACAGATAGGGAAACTAAGGCAGAGAGATCTAGGGGTCCCCCGAGGACATACACCCAAACAGGACAGAGCAGCTGGGCCTCCCCATCCAGGCTACCTGCCCCTTGTGTGTGGTGGGGAAACACACAGAGTAGGTCACATGCCATACCCATGAGGGGGCAGGGGCAGGAATGGGGGGCCCCGTGCCAGCTCAGGACTCCCCAGGCTCGCCCCCTAGGTGACAGCTCAAGAAACTGAAGCAGAGCTTGAGGCCATGCAGCAGGTTGAAAGAGCGCTGCGGGGTCCCCTGGGGAAGTGCCCACCACTTCCCCTTCCTGCCTCCCCACCAAGGAGGACTTCTCCTCCAAGTTCCTACCAGGTGACGCTGGGTGGGGCTGGTTGGACCCTGCCCTCCCTGAACCCTAGTGTCCCCATGAGCCCATGAGAGGGCCTCTACCTGGAAAGTACCCTAATTCCTCAGAACAAGCACAGGTCCTTCTCGAGGCCTCAAAGGCCCTGCCGACCTGCCCCGTACTCTCCCTGCCCTCCCCTCCTCCCACTTCCTCCCCTCAGCTCACTCTGCTCCAGGCACTGGGCCTCCAGCTGTCCCTCCTGCCCCAGGGCCTTGGCACCATCTGTGCCCTCTGCCTGGAATGCTTCTCCCCACATCTGAGCAAGACCCACTCCTCTCCATCCCTTGGGACTGAACTCAAATGTCACCTCCTCCAAAAAGCTCCCCTCCCAACCAGCTCCGTTGCCAGCAGTCCCCTCCCCACCCAGACACCATCTGAATCCTGCTTTCTCTTCTTCATGTCCCTTAGCACTCACAGAAATTCTTTGTCTGTCTGCCTGTCTGTCTGAGGGTGGGTGACAGGTCTCTCCAGGTCACTTCTGTGTCCCTGGCACCCATTACAGAGCCTGGCACACCAAGATCTTGTCAATGAGTGAATAATAACAGTGGCTTCTGTTTACAGCCCAAAGCAGTACATGTTATTATTAACCCCATTTCCTGATGAGGAAACTGAGGCCCACAGAGTGAGCTATGGAACTAAGAGTCCGGCCCTCCACCCTTCTCCTCCCATCCCCGGAGGGCCTGGAGTCAGACTTCCGTTCTTCCTCTTTCCTGCCCTGGCTCGGGCTCTGGAGGTGACCTCATCCCCCAGACCTTGGGCCTGCCCCCACAGTCAGATTGGGAACTGAAACCCAAACCACCCTCGCTATTTCTCTGGAACTGGTGCCTGAGAAGGGCACCCCGGGCCCCTCCAGATGCCTGGAGGTCTGGCGGCCACTCAGGGCCAGACAGGAACTACTGTAGACTCTGGTCAGAAGAATGTGCTGCCATAGCCAGACTCTACCCTGCCACTGCTCAGGTAGTTAACCATTGTCAGCGCCCCAGGCTGCCTGGCTGTGGGACTTTGGCAAGCGACTTTACATCTCTGGGCCTTTGCCTCCAGAAAAGGGAGCTAATGAAAATACCCCACAAGATGGGTGTGAGGATTAAGAGTTAATGAAATTGGGAACTTCTACTACTCTGAGCCACTTCCTGTCTCAGCAACTTCAAAGCCATGAGACTTCACACCTTTGCAGATGCTGTTTCAACTACTTGGAATGCCGCCCCATAAGCACACACTCCTATTCATCCTCCAAAACCCCAAAGCTAATGCCCCCTCCAGTGCTCTGCTTCTTCCTTATGAAGTCCAGTCTACCCACCGGCCCCAACCTGGACCCCACAGGAGTATCCATGTGCTCTCTGGGTCCTCTGTGGGCTAGAAGGGGAGCCCAGATGCTCATTAAAGGTGAACATCAAGTCCGTCCCCACTACCCACAGATTCAGGGGCAAAATAGAGTGGAAGTGGGCACTGTGGCCAAGGTGACCTTCATTCAAGTCACCTTATCAGGCCTCACAAGGGGCCACCCTGGCTTCCTCTCCCCACAGATCTTCATGGATCTTCCTATGTGCTAACCCCAAGGCAGGGGGAGGGTACAGGTAGATGTCTGGTTGGGGCACCCATTCCCCACATCTGTTTTGCCTAAACACAAAGCCTTCAGTTTAGGGGACTTAGATTTTGGTCTGGGGTCAGGTGAGACCCTCACTGAAGCTCAGCCCTCTGATTACAAAAGGGGAAGTCGGCACTGCTACTAGGTCCCATCTCAGGGCCTCTGCACAGGCAGCATCCACTGCCAGGGCCACCTACCCACTGAAGGCTCCATCTCCTTAGAAGGGTCTCATCTGTCCATCCCAGAAAGCAAAAAGAGTCCTCACACCTCTTTAGCCCAGGAACGACCTGTTTGGTGTGTGTGTCAACAAGTCTACCCAAATATTATGAACAAAATTGCATTCGAGATTGCGAATTCAGCTCTGTAAGCGATCCCAATGTGAGCCCATGGAGGGACACCTCCGTCTGCGGTCTGAGTCACCTGCCTCTACCTGCTCGTCTAACAGCCTGAGCGTGCTCAGTGTCTAAGAAACCTGAAATCCAGCCCAGAGCCGCTGCAGACACAGCAATGCCGGCCACCCGCAGGCAACCTGGAGGTCTGCTGAACCTTGCAAATATGTCACGCACAAGGGCCCGGGGCAAATAACTGCCTCTTCAGTCACTGTTTTCAAGGGCAGGGAGATACTAGCCCAGCCCTCCTGGCTCTTGAAAAGTTGCCACCCTGAATTCTCATAAGTGGCAGGATTCCCGACTCTGCTTCTTGAAATGCCTGGCGTGCCCCAAGTGCCAGGATGCGGCTAGTACTTCTGCCAGGAAGAGAACAGTAGGCAAAGTGGCCCACAGCTAATCTCAGGGCCCAGGGTCCAGGCGGGCAGAGGAGGGACTCTAGGAGCTGGGCCTTATCAGGGGTGTGCACTGGGGAGGGTACTCCTGCCCCTGTGACACCTACCTCCTCCCCTCGCAGACAGCCCTCTAGTCCAGGCAACTCCCCCAGAAGGAACAGAGGGTAACCCCATAGCCTTCTCTGAAGAACCCCATCCCATCAGCTGGACAAGCACAGAACCCTGACCTTTCTGGCTCATCCGGCCCACAACCCAGTTCCCAGGGCAGCTCCCCAAAGTCACCAATTGCCAGGTTGCCCAAGATGGGGCAGAAGACAGACGGACAAAGTGCACTGAGGGGACAGAGAGCGACACGGGGTTCTAGGCAACCTAACTCAGAGCCGTCATCGGTGGTCACTCTCATACAGACAGAGAGAAGTCAGGCCAGACCAGACAGACTGACAGTGGAGGCACTGGCAGGAAGATCCAACCCAGAGAGGGTTCAGGGTGCCCCTGAGCATAAGACAGATGAAGAAAAGCGACACTAGAGGGTCACACCCAGAGTCACATGGAGGAGGCTCCACGGGTCACCCAGCAGCCATCAGACAGACAGAGGAAGAGTACAGAGCAGTTAAGTGGACCGATGGGAAGGCTCATGGGCTGGGCAGATAGAGGACTGAGCAGTGGGACAGAGGGGCCGGCAGTCTGATGAGGGAGGCTGGACCGGGGCTTACCGACCAGGTGCCAGGCCTTGCGCGGGCCGAAGCGGGCGCAGCGGCCTGCGGCGCGGTCAGCCTCGAAGCCCACCAGGGGCGTGCACAGTCCGTCGGCCACCTGGCCGAGCAGTAGCAGCAGGCCGGCGCCGCGCGAGCTGTAGGCGCGCACCGAGTGCAGGTAGAGCAGCAGGTAGGTGAACCACATGGACGCGCACAGGTCATTGAGGAAGTGGCCCACAGCGTAGCTCAGCCGCGCGACCAGGGACAGCGGTCGCGGGGGCGCTCCGGCTCCGGCCGCCGGCGGCCCCGGGCCCATGGCGGCGCTTCGGGCTCGGCCCGTCCGTCCGGCGCTGGCAGACTGGACCCCAGAGCCGGGCTGTCCGCGTCCAGTTCTCCCCGCAGCGCCTCTCTCCTCCGCCCTACACCGCCGAGCGCTTTGGCAGCTGCGGTGCTGGTGGACCCCGGACAACCTCGGGAGGGGCGGGGAATCTCGGGAGTGGCGTCCATTCTCGCCAATTGGAGCCACACGCCGGAGAAGGCAAGCCAATCATCACGAAGAGGGGACGTGGCCCTGGGGCAAATTGGTTCTCTACGCCGGGCGCCAGCGGATTCAGCCCCGCCGGGGCTGCGAGGTCCTAGTGCCCACCGTTCTTATCCTTGGTTTGCGGACCCCCTCCCACGCAGGTTGTGGGCGACGCCAAGGGTGCTCCTAATCAGACTCGCGCCTTAAGACACACGCCGTTTCAGTCTGCCCGCAAATTTACGAGGCCTCTTGTGGGCCAAGGAGGACGGGGTGGGCTGGGGACGCGGGTGGGTGAAAGAGCGGTCCGAGTCCGACCTCGCCTGGGGCCCGGTGATTTCCGGGCCTGGAGAGACCCAGTCCGACGCAGAGAGGACACATTAGTTCTAATTAATTAGTTATTAACGATAATGGGGATGATCAAAATATTAACACCAGCTGGCATTTATGAGCGCTGATCGTGCCAAGCGCCCACGTGGATTTTCTCCTCCCAGCAGAGCAGGAGGCGGAGCAAGTCTCCAATTTCACAGGCGAGACACCGCTTTGGGGCTCATCGTGAGTCAGGTGCACGCGACTCTGAGGCCAGCGGTCTCGACTCCTCTCCATCCTCCTTCCAACGCCTTCCCCCACCCACCACCCCCGCAGCCCTCGCCACGATTGGGTCATCGCGCACACAATTTTAAGTTCCTCCAAGAGTTTGGTGCAGTTCCCCCCCGGCCTCCGGGTCTCCACCAGCAGTGGTTTAAAACTTGCACTCCGGAACCAGAGGCCGGGATCCAGGTCCAGCCCCATCCACTCCGAGCTCCTCCTGCTGGGACAAGTCCCATCTCTTCCTGGGACTCCCCAGCTCTAGAATGGGTATGCTGTATGTTTAAAAGGATCTAAGCGTCATGGGACTTCCCTGGTGGTCCAGTGGCTAAGACTCCGCCCTCCCAATACAGGGGACCTGGGTTTGATCCCTATCATAGAATTAGATGCTGCATGCCACAACTAAGACCTGGCCCAGCCAAATAAATAAGATAAAATAAAATTTTTTAAAAAGGATATAAGCATCAGCGCTTAATATTCTCAGCCAGAAAGCCTTTTCAGCACCCTCTCTTCCCCACTCAGTTATTACTCTGGGTTCCACAGTATCCTGCTCTCCCCTGCCCCATTTGTAACCCTTTGTCTTCCCCACTGGACGATAATCCCTGTGAATACACACTCTTAGTTACTGGGTTGTCCCCAGTGATGCTTGGCACATAGTAGGAACTCAAGAAATATCTGTCAAATGATTGAGTAATGGACATAAAGGCAAAGAATCAGAAATGCAGAAAAATGCAAACAGAAATTGGGAAACAGAGGGGAACCCATTTATAAACTTAAAGTTCACAGGACTTACCTGGTGGTACAGTGGTTAACACCCAGCGCTTCCACTACATAGGTTGTGGATTTGACCCCTGGTCTTTCAGGGAATTAGGATCCCCCATGCTGGAAAAAGAAGAAAAGCAAAAGGTAAACTTGAGGCTCCAGTAACCCAAGGGGTGCCCAGCCCAAACTTTGACACTGATAAGGACCAATTACTGCCACACACATTTTTTCATGGAGAGGAGCTGAAATGGGTATGAATGGGAAATAGTGGCTTCAAGAGAGATAGCCTGGTAGAAAAAGAGAGGAGATAGGGGTAGACCCAGATCTCTGATAAACAGATAAGGAGAGATCAGAGAACCACATTTCCTCCCGGCCAAGTTTGCCTCCTTTCGATTTCAGGGTTTTTTTTTCCTTCAACTTTCTGCCACCCTCTGAGGCATGTGGAATCTTGGTTCTCCATCAGGGATCGAACTCGAGCCCCCTGCATAGAAGTGGGAAGTCTTAACCACTGGACCACCAGGGAAGTCCCCAGAAGATGACTTCAACACTACTAGTGGACTTCTCTGGTGGTCCAATGGTTAAGTAAGACTCCAAAGACTTAACGGTCCAAAGACTCTGTACTTCCACTGCTGGGGTGTGCTCAGTTGCTCAGTCATATTCCACTCTTTGTGACCCTGTGGACTGTGGCCTGCCAGGCTCCTCTGTCCATAGGATTTTTCAGGCAAGAATATTTGAGTGAGTTGCCATTTCCTCCTCCAAGGGATCTTCCCAACCCAGGGATCGAACCCAGGTTTCCTGAGTTTCCTGCATTGGCAGGCAGATTCTTTACCACTGAGCCACCTGAGAAGCCCCAGTGCAGGGGGCGTGCGTTCAATCCCTGGTTGCAGGAATATCCCACATGCCGTGTAGCACTGCCAAACAAATAAATAAAATAAAAAATAAATACAACCCTATTAGCCTAAGCTTTTAATTTGCATTCCTCCTCTCTTTTCTTACCTCAACACTTCACACCCATTTTACAAATGAGAAAACTGAGGCTCAGACAGAAATTCCTTGCCAGAGGGCAAGCAGCTGACAAGAGGTGGATTCAAGATCCCTGGAATCTTGGAATTCCCTGTGACTTCCAATATCTTTGAGTTAATTATTCACTTTCAGGTGAGGTCTCACCTGTGGGTAAAAGATGTTTGAGTTTCCCCTCTTTTATCAGCCTCCTGTGTGGATCAGGAGCCCAAGGCATCAACCTGGCAGCCCCTGGGGGCAGATCCAGCAGAGGGAGGAGGGGCTGTTTGGTGGAAGTACCACACATCTCTCATCTCTGGGTTTTTGGTCTATTGAAGCCAGCTAGTACTTCTTGGGACTTCTCTGGTGGCTCAGATGGTAAAGCGTCTCCCTACAATGCAGGAGACCCTGGTTCAATCCCTGGGTCAGGAAGAGCTCCTGGAGAAGGGAATGGCAACCCACTCCAGTACTCTTGCCTGGAAAATCCCATGGACGGAGGAGCCTGGTAGGCTACAGTCCATGGGGTCACTAAGAGTTGGACCCAACTGAGCGACTTCACTTTCACTTTTCACTTTCATGCACTGGAGGAGATGGCAACCCACTCCAGTGTTCTTGCCTGGAGAATCCCAGGGGTGGCGGAGCCTGGTGGGCTGCCGTCTATGGGGTCACACAGGGTCGGACATGACTGAAGCGACTTAGCGGCAGCGGCAGCAGCGGCAGTAATTCTTGGCCCTGACTCTGGCAAGTGCCAGTTGCTCAGTCGTGTCGGACTCTTTGTGACTGCATGGACTGTAGCCCGCCAGGCTCCTCTGTCCATGGGTTTCTCCAGGCAAGAATACTGGAGTGGGTTGCCATGCCCTTCTCCAAGGCTTCTTCCCCACCCAGGGATCACACCCGGTTTCCTGCATTGCAGGCAGATTCTTTTCGGTCTGAGCCACCAGGAAAGTTGACTCTGTGGGGATGGCAGGAACAAGACTGATCCGGGGAGCCAGGGAGCTGCCTCAGAGCATTGTCATTCATTCATTCATGAATGAATGAATGAACTCATTCACTCACTGGATCTGGTCTCAGCCTGAGTGATGCTGGAGACCCAAAGATTCTGAAGCCCCTAATTCTAAGTGATGGCTGAGCTGAATCCTCCAAACCCCGCCATGATCAGTGCTGGGACTGGAAGAATCAGACCAGGAAGGGTGACAGAATGTCAGAGGAGTTGGGACATTACCCTTAGGTCACTGAGCCACAGTAGAGTTTTGAATAGGTAGGGAGAATTGGATAAAAAAGTCTATGAGGGGACTTCCCTGGTGGTCCAGTGGCTAAGAATCAGCCTGCCAAAGCAGGGAACATGGGTTTGATCCCTGGTCTGGGAAGATCCCACATGTTGTGGGGCAACTAAGCTGATGTGCCACAACCACTGAGTCCACATGTTCTAGAGCCCAGGAGCCACTGCAGTGAGAAGGCTCAAGAGAAGCCACCGCAATGAGAAGCCACACACGGCAGCTAGAGAAAGTTCCCATGCAACAACGAAGGCCTAGCACAGCCAAAAATAAATTAAAAAAAAAAAAAGCCTGTAAGGGTGGGAATGGAGGTGAAGGTGGTTTATCCCAAATCAGGCCTCAGCTGCCTGGGTGGATACCAGCGGAGGGCATGTAGGCCCCCCTAATAAGGGGGATGGGGTCAGGTTTGCTGGGAAGATCAGAGAAGGCCATGCCTAGGGGAAGGGATGCCAGGAAGGACAGATAATGCTGGGCCCTTGGGTAGGACAAAAGAAAGGACAGACAAGCTTGTGTTCAGGAGATCCAGACATGCTTTATTCCCCTCAGAGCGTCCACAGCCGCCTCAGACGCCAGACCCGCGGCTTTCCTCCTCCAGCTGCATATCGGATGACCTGGCAGCCCCCATCCAGCATCAGGAAGTTACTTGCTTTGATCTTCTCTCTGACCTTTGATCTTTGGTCAAAATGGGTGGGGGGTGAGGGGGTGGGCGGACACTCAGAGGGGGAAGGTTCTAACACTCAAAAAAAATTTTCCTTACATCCCAGGGCCCACAACCAAGATCAAACCAGGCAGTTTTGTGCAAGCTACGGGGTCATAGTTTCCCCTTTCTATAAAACGGAGGTGAGAGTGTGTATGATGCTCAGTTGTGTCCAACCCTTTGAGCCCGCCAGGCTCCTCTGTCCATGAGATTCTCCAGGCAAGAATACTGGAGCGGGTTGCCATGTCCTCCTCCAGAGGATCTTCTCGACCCAGGGATCGACCCCCATTTCCTGCAGCTCCTGCATTGTAGGTGGATTCTTTACCCCTGAACCACCAGGGAAGAGGAGCAACTCTGATTAGAGTTGTTGGGAGACCTTAGGGGGATCAGGCAGATAGAGCACTTCCTGGACCGTTGAACAGGGTTTCCCAATCTTGTTCACTGCTTACACTTCAGTTCAGTTCAGTTCAGTTCAGTCGCTCAGTCGTGTCCGACTCTTTGCGACCCCATGAATCGCAGCACACCAGGCCTCCCTGTTCATCACCAACTCCCGGAGTTCACCCAGACTCATGTCCATCGAGTTCGTGATGCCATCCAGCCATCTCATCCTCGGTCGTCCCTTTCTCCTACTGCCCCCAATCCCTCCCAGCATTTGGCACTGGATTATTCTTTGTGGTGGGGGCTGTCCTGGGCATGACAGCACTTCTGGCCTTCACTGGGTAGATGCTAGGAGCAGCCCCACTCGCCCTAGACATGACAACCAAAAATGTCTCTAGACATCAGACCCCTGGATAGGGGTAGGAGGGGCGCTGAATTACCCCTGGGTGGAAACCACAACACTAGAAAATTCTCTGTACCAGAGGCTTCAGTCTCGGTGGACAGGAGTAACCAATGCTTTATGCAGCACTGACCAGCCAGGTCCGGTCGCGAGCACTGTGCTTGAATTAAACTCGTTAAATCCTTCCCACAACCTCATACAGGCAGACGTGCTTATTAGCCCACTTTGCGGTGGGGCAAACTGAGGCACAGAGTGTTTGGTAAATTGCCCAAGTCACAGAGGTGGGCCTCAGCGCCGCCTCCCTGAGCCCAGGAGGGTCCAGCAGCAGCGGTGTGTGTGTAGGGGGAGTGTCCCCTTCCCAAGACTGAGACCCCGTCCCCACACACCTTCCTTCCGACAGCGTTTGCCTCTGCGTTTCGCTTTTGCCTCCTTGGCCCTTCATTGCTCACAACGGCAATCCCCTGAATTAAATCCACTCTGTAAAAGAGCCTAAGGAAGGCAGGGATATCACGAGAGCGCCGACCGCATCCCGATCCTTCCTGGGGATGGAGAGAAATTGAACCGCCCGGTGCTGGCAAATGCGTATTAAAAACAGACGTAAACGCGGAGGCGTGGGTTAGGGGGATGGCGTCTCTGGTTGTCCAGTGGTTGACTCTGCTCCCAATGCAGGGAGTACGGGTTCTATCCCTGGTCGAGGAAATAAGATCCCGCACGCTGCACAGCTCAGCCCTGCAAAACAAAAACAAAACAAAAAGCCCCGCAAACCGTAACCCCGCCCCAACGCCTGCCTTGTCGGTCAAGCCAAAGAGGCGGGGCTTGGAGGGCGGCGGTGGGAGGCACCACGCGTAACTTCATGTTTTCCCAGCTACACTGGAAAAGGGGTCCAGACAGCTGGTTCCGAACGTTTGAAACAAAGGCGGCAACACAATCGTATGAGGAAGGACCAGAAGTTGCCAGAGCTCGTTACACAGGCGGTGATGAGGTCTTGCTGTGAAAAATTACCCAGCCCCAGAGGCAGGGCTCTGGGCTTCACATATGAAGCCACTGGGCCAAAGGCTGCGGACTCAAGAGTTTGCAGAGGATGTTCACGGTGTGATTGATCATATGATCACAGGAAGCAAGCTGTGGAACGCCGCTGGCGGTCCGGTGGGTAGGAAGACTACAGGCTTCCACTGCAGGGGTGCACAGGCTCACTCCCTGGTCAGGGAACTAAAATCCCACATGCTTCTTGGTGTGGCAAAAAAAAAAAAAAAGCAAGATGTGAGCTTACATTCCTTATAGGAGTGCATTCACACCCGTGTGTGTGTGTGTGTGTGTGTGTGTATACATGTTGTGTTTTGCTTTGTGCCCCCCAACCTTCCCAGCTGAAAGTCCTAATCCCCAGGACCTCAAATGTGACCTTATTTGGAGATGGAGTCATTGCAGATGTAATGAGTTAAGATGAGTCACAATTGGAGCAGGGTGGTTCCCAGTACAACCCATGACCTAATAAAAAAGGAGAAATTTGGAAATACACACACGCACAGGAACCTCGTGTACATGTGAAGGTGGAGATGCAGTGATGCTTGTACAAGTCAAGGAAGGTTGCAGATGGCTAGGAGACCCCCCAGAAGCTGGGAGAGCTCAGAGAGCATGGAACAGACTCCGCCTCAGAAGGAACCAGTGCCGACAAAGCGCTTGATTTTGAACTTCTGGTCCCCATAACTGTTTTTTTTTTTTTTTTTCCTCCGCACTACAAGGGCATGCAGAGCTTCCCTGACCAGCGATCGAATCCATGCCTCCTGCAGTGGAAGCTCAGAGTTTTAACCACTGGACTGCCAGGGAAGTCCTTTTTACGTATTATTCGTTAATATTTTAACCATTTAAAAATTATTTCTGTTAGAGCTAGGTCTTCATTGCTGCGTGAGCTTTCCTCCCATTTCCTCGAGTGGGCCCTGCCCTTTGTTGCTGTGCGCCGGCTTCTCATTGCAGTGGCCTCTCATGGGCTTTAGGGCATTTGGCTTCAGCAGTTGTGGCTCCCAGGCTCTAGAGCACAGGCTCAGGAGTTGTGTCGCACCGGCTCTGTTGTTCTGAGGCAAGTGGGATCTTCCTGGACCAGGAATGGAACCCGTGTCTCCTGCATCGGTGGTGGATTCTTTACCACTAAGCCACTGGGGAAGCCCCTATTATTATTTTTTAAAATAAATTTCAGTTGTTCAAGTCACCCAGTTTGTGGTGCCTTGTTCCTATAGCCCTAGGAGACTCACAGAGTAAGTGTGTGTATAGGTAGGTAGGAAAAGTTTTGGTAAGCAATGTGACAAGCTGATAAGGGGGAGTATGGTATGGGTCTGGTAGCCTTCACACACGACTTTAATTTGTACAAATGAAATGAATTTGCACTTGCATCATAAAATTAATTTCACAAAGACAGTTAAGTCATTGTTAATGGATCTTGTATTTCTCAGGCGACAAATTGGGGTCCTCTTCCTGGTTTCACATGATAAAAATTTCCAGGCACTTCCCTGGTGGTTCAGTGGTTAAGAACTCTTCTTCCAGTGGGAGGGGATGCTGGTTTGATCCCTGGTTGGGGAACTAAGATTCCATATTGTGGAGCAACTGGGCCTGGATGCCACAACTAAGATCCAATGCAGCCAAATAAATAAAAATATTTTTTTTTAAAATTTCCAAATGGAGCATAGAAATGAATACAAAGAAACTAACATGAAATTATACGAGGTTAGACAGCTAAACCAGTTCCTGGTTTTATTGAGAGCTAGGACTTGAGAGAAGTTTGTGGCTAAGGAAAAACCTATTTATACTCTGGGGGGCCAAAGTATCTGCTTTTAGATCAAAGAACGAAAGATGTAAAGTCAAACAGTAGAAATGCTGCTTCTTACATGTTGCTTCTTGGGAATGAGTGTGTGTCTGGATCACATGCATTGGAGTGGATGCAATGCCATTTGGATTCAAGACACTTTTGTTTTTCCCAGAAAATACCCACGCAGCAAGGAATTTGTCCTGATGCCAAGGAGCTGCAAACTGCTTTCAAAATCGACATTAATAAGTTGGGAGATCGGGACTGACATATACGCTAGTATACATAAAATAGATACCAATTAAGGACGTACTGCACAACACAGGAAGCTCTACTCAATACTCTGCAATAGCCTATATGGGAAAAGAATCTAAAAAGAGTGGATATATGTATATGTATAACTGCTTCAATTTGCTGTAAACCTGAAACTAACACATCATTGTAAATCAACTATATGCCAATAAAAATTTAAAAAAAAATCAATCTCAAGACCTTTCATTTCTTTTCCACGCACAGGAAGACCCCTGAATTCCTTGTGTGGTACCTTGGGAGTGGAAGGACACGTTTCTATGGCAACATCAGTTTTGTCAATCAAGCCAAAGAGGCAGGGCCTGGAGGGTGGGTCTTTCCTATTCTCCTGGCTGGAATTCTCACCTAGATATTTTCTAACCCAGCAGAGAGAGGCAAGCAGGCGTGGGAAGTCCCACATCTGATGAAGCAACAGAGCAGGGTGTGGAATTTGGGTCTGTCAAGATTCCAGGGCACAGCTTATCTTCCTCAGCTCTGGGATGCCTCTTAGAGAAACAAGTTCATTGAGATCTAATTCACATTCCAGATAATGCACCTGTGTAAAGTGTACAATTGTGTGAGGTTTGGTACATTAATGGAGTTATGCAGCCATCAAAGCAGTCTAATTTTAGAACGTTTTGATCACCCCAAAAGAAGCCCCCGTGACCTCCTTTGCCCCTGCCCACTGACTTTCTAGCCCCAGGCAACCACTAATCCACTTCCTGTCTCTCTGGAGCTGCTCCTTCTGGAAAATTCATATAAATGGAACCATACACTGTGTGGCCTTTTGTGACTGGCATCTTTCACTGAGCTTAATGTTTTCAAGGCATATCCCTGTCCTAGCATGACATAGCAATTTATTCCTTCTTATAGCCAAGAATATTCTACTGGATGGCTGGCCCACAGTATTTACCTATTCATCAACTGATAGACATTTGGGTTTGTTTCCACTTTTGCACTATTGTGAATCATGCTGCTGTGAACATTCATGTACAAGTTTCTGTGTGGATGTATGTTTTTAATTCTTCTGGATATGCAGTGGATGCATTGCATAGTAATTCCTGGATGCTGGTGGTTTAGTCTCTCAGTCTTGTCCGACTCTTTGAGACCCCATAGACTGTAGCTGGGAGAAGGCAATGGCACCCCACTCCAGTACTCTTGCCTGGAAAATCCTATGAATGAAGGAGCCTGGTAGGCTGCAGTCCATGGGGTTGCTAAGAGTCGGATACGACTGAGTGACTTCCCTTTCACTTTTCACTTTTATGCATTGGAGAAGGAAATGGCAATCCACTCCAGTGTTCTTTCCTGGAGAATCCCAGGGACAGGGGAGCCTGGTGGGCTGCCGTCTATTGGGTCGCACAGAGTTGGACAAGACTGAAGTGACTTAGCAGTAGCAGACTGTAGCTTGCCAGGCGCTTCTCTCTACTGGAGTGGGTTGCCATTTCCTTCTCCAGGGAATCTTCCTGACCCAGGGATTGAACCTGGGTCTCCTGTATTGCAAGCCCATTCTTTAACTCCTGGGTACATCGCATGGTAACTCTATGTTTTGGTTTTTTAACCTTTTGAAGAACTGCCAGACTGCATTCCAAAGCTGCTGCACCTGCCTGTTAGAAATTTACGTTATACATTTATTTGTTTATTTAATATATATGCATTGACAGCACCTGTGGGCACTATTCTGGGTGCTGGCAATATAGCAATGAGCAAACTGGCAGCTTATAAGGAGGAAATGAACACAAAAAAAGATAAGATGGGGTGTATGGGGTGGGGTACAAGCCTGGGAATGTCTCACTGGAAAGGGGTACATTTAATCTGGGGAAAGGGCATTAAGGGCAAGTGCAAGGGCCCAGAGGTGGGAATGAATGAAATGGACATATCTAAGGAACGTTGAGGTCGCCAGAGTAAGTGAGGAGGAAAATGCAGGGAGGCGAGAGCGGAAAAGTGCTGTGGGTAGGTTGTTTGGGGTCTAACGGGTCATCATGAGCATCCAGTGACCACAATTATCCTGGGGTAGTAGGAAACACAGTCCAGGCTGTAAGAGGACCAGGCTACTGTCTGGGGTTCCCCAAGATCCCAGAGCAGGGTCTCCTGGCCCTCCATCTTCACGAGGTCCTCGCAGCTTTCTTGTCCCCACCGCATTCTTCCTAGTTGCTTCCAGCCCAGCTCCTGGTCTCAGCTTCGCCTCATCCGGCCTTCTGGACATGGACCCTGTGCAACGCTTCCATTGCATAGGAGAGAAAGCTGAGGCCCTTTCACAGCAGGCCCTTTCACATGCAGGGCGGGGCACGGCCCCGTTGGGGGCTTTAAGTCCAGTCAATAAACGGGAAACTTCTCCACCCGGTCTGCTAAGAACAGGTCCCACTGTGCAGTGGGGAAAGGGACTGCTCCAAAAGACCTTAACCCCTTCCCTAGCAACCTACTACCGTCCCCATGACAACTAGGGCGGGGCCGAACTCCGGATCCTGCAGGGGCGGGGAGTCTCGCCTTCAGCAGGGGAGGAGGAGTCTGAGCTGCGCCTGCTGGCCCTTTAAGAGGCTCCACCCGGCGAAATCTGAAAACATCCTGATTGGTCCCGAGAGCGGCCGAGCACAGCCGAACTTGACGCGCCCGCCTGCAGCTTTCCCTACTTAACCTCCCACGCGGCTCAGTGGCTACCGCAGCCAATCACCAACGGGCGCGCCGACCTTCATCTGCATGGTCACGCCCCAAGGGAGGGGTATACCCAATCCGATCGCTCGCCGAGTCGTTATTAGCATGTCGGGGGCGGTGCAGGGCGGAGCGGGCGGCAGGGGCGGGCTCCCGGCGGTTGGTTGGAGCGTCGTAGCAGCCGAGAGGTCCGGGAAAGTTTCTTTGGAGGTGAAAACAGCCGCGGAACTCGGGGCCCTGCGAGGAGGCGGGGGCGCGGGGATCCCAGGGCCGGGGCGGGGACCCTCCTGGGCCGGGAGGGTGCGGACCCAGGCCTCCTGGGGGGCGATCGCCCAACAAAGGATCCCTGGGGCGCCCGCCCCCGAGGGCCTCCCCGCCCCCGGTTCCGGCCCCCCCAGGCGCCCCGGACCTGGCATTACAGGGCTTCCCAGCTCAGCCCCGCCATCGCTGGCTTGGGCGACCCTCACTTGGCCACGCGTCTACGTTCCAGGTGCTGCCGGGAGTGGCCATGTCCCACGGCCCCAAGCAGCCCGGCGCGGCCTCCGCGTGAGTGCGACATCCCCTCCCCCTCAGCTCACTCGGGGCTGCAGCCACCCCGTCCCGTTGGAGCTTCTCGACCCCCGCGCCCAGGGTCTTGACTCCTCTGACTTGGAACAGGAGCCCCCCACTTGGGGGTTCCCACGGGCTTCCCCTAAACCTCCGTGCTCCAGTCCTTTTCAGGAGTGGCCTGCTGGCCTCCTCTAGTTCTCCTGCCCTAACCCCGGATCCTGACCTCCTCAGACCCCTGCTCTCAGAACTCAGGCCGCTAGCTGCCAGCTCTTTAGTCGTGGGGGAAGGGGTGGGTGACCCTGGCGTCCCGTAGCTCTAGTCTCTCCGAGGTCCCTTGTTGCTCCCCTAGTGCTCCAGTCTCAACCTCCGTATCCTGACCCTCTCAGAGCCCTCTTCTGAGGACTCAGGCCCCTTGCTGCCAAATCCGTCGTCGAGGGTGGGGAGTGGGAGTGACCCTGGCTTCCCGTGGCTCCAGGCCGGCGAGCGCCAAGGCTCCAGGACAGCATGGGGGCTTCGTGGTGGCTGTCAAGCAAGAGCGCGGCGAGGGCCCGCGGGCCGGAGAGAAGGGGTCCCACGAAGAGGAGGTGAGAGTCCCTGCACTGCCGTGGCGGTAGCCCTTACCCTTGAAGCTCCGCCCAGAGCTAAATTTGAATTTGCTGTGGCTCCGCCCACAGTCCAGATTTCCCTGCCCAAGCTGAGGCCCGCCCCATGCCAGATACCACGCCCCCAAGAGCTCCACTGCCAGTCTAGGCCCCGCCCGCTACCTGGGGACTCTGCTAGTAAGGCACGCCCATACAGGGGACACGCCCACAACACAAGCCTACCCCATCCTTGGGTTAATGCTCTGTCTCCAGTACCTCTCTGATCCCTTTACCCATGGCCAGGGTAAACCTTAACCCCACTCTTAACCCCACTCTCCCAATTCTGAACCCTGACCAGGCCATACTTCCATACCTTCTGGGTCCCACCTCGTGGTTAGGCCCTACCCAAGTCTTCCAGGGCCCCGCCCCTTCCCCTCTGTGCCCAGCCCCAGCCCTCCAGACCCCTCCCAACAGCGCGACTGGGTTCGGCAGCCGGTGAAGAAGCGCGGCTGGCCCAAGGGCAAGAAGCGGAAGAAGATCCTGCCAAATGGGCCCAAGGCACCTGTTACCGGCTACGTGCGTTTCCTGAACGAGCGGCGCGAGCAGATCCGGACGCGCCACCCGGACCTGCCCTTTCCCGAGATCACCAAGATGCTGGGCGCCGAGTGGAGCAAGCTGCAGCCGGCGGAGAAACAGGTGGGGACGGCCTGGGACCACTGACTGACCTGCCCTCACTCACTCAGACATCCATCCTCCATCACTTACCCTCAAGGAACAGGTGTGGCAGGCCCTTCGTTCTGCCGGAAGGACTGACCACCCGTTAGCTCTCTCCAGCTTGTTGAAGGGAGGGGAGGGTGGCAGTTGGCTGGAATAGACATAAAAGTTAATAAACACCGTTATAAAAGAAGTCAGGGGTGGATGCTGGATTTTTGTTAGAGACCTTACAGTTTTAAAGTTCTGGTAATTAATTTAAAATTTGCAAAAACATCAAGGAAATGTAACAAAATCACCAGCAGCTTGCACCCTCTACATGGGATTTCAACAGGCAAAATGGGTTTCGGAGGGCAGGTCAGCCCAGAGGTGGGAGCCTGCAGACAGTCAGACACCAGGGAGTGGTTTAGAAAGGCTGGAATTGGGGTGAGGTAGTGAGGTCCGGGATTCTCCAGGCAAGAACACTGCAATGGGTTGCCATTTCCTTCTCCAATTCAGGAAAGTGAAAAGTGAAAGTGAAGATGCTCAGTTGTGTCTGACTCTTAGCAACCCCATGGACTTCAGCCTACCAGGCTCCTCCATCCATGGGATTTTCCAGGCAAGAGTACTGGAGTGGGGTGCCATTGGGAGCCTGGTGGGCTGCTGTCTATGGGGTCGCACAGAGTCGGACACGACTTAAGCGACTTAGCAGCAGCAGCAGTGAGGTCCGGGTGTTGGCAGGTGGCCTGAGCGGCAGAGTGAAGGGCCAAGTTTTGTCTGGAGGGCAGCAGGGAGCTGTGGTAAAGTGTAGCACAGCGGGCTGAGTGATGGAGCCTGCGAGGCCTCCCCTGCCACTGGGCTGAGCCTTCTCTCCCTGCCCCCACCAGCGGTACTTGGACGAGGCTGAACGGGAGAAGCAGCAGTATATGAAGGAGCTGAGGGCCTACCAGCAGTCAGAAGCCTACAAGATGTGTGCAGAGAAGATCCAGGAAAAGAAGATCAAGAAAGGTGCAAAGGGCCTCAGCCCCCAGGCAGCTGAGTTTTACCCTGAGACAGGTGACCCAAGCCGATGCCCCCCCACCCCACCCCCTCCCAAAGGGTCTCTCACGGTCACGTGGGAACAAGGCACATGTAACCAGACAGTTGTGAGTGAACGGGGCGATCTGTACTGAGATGGGACACACATGGATATGAGGGTTGGGGGAGGGGCCCAGGAGGGGCCTTTGATCCAGGATGAGCAGGGCTTGGGGGGGGGGGGGGGGGGGGGGGGGGGGGGGGGGGGGGGGGTGTGTGTGGAAATAATGGCGTTCCAGGCAGAGGGGACAGCATGTGCAAAGCAGGGGGTCAAAGGAGACCAGGGAGACTGACCCTGCTCTCCTCCCTCCCCCACCAGAGGATTCCAGCTCTGGGCTCATGAATACCCTTTTGAATGGACACAAGGTAAGCGTCGCTCCTCCAAGGAGAACACCTGGGCCAGAAAGGTCTGGAGTGTTTAAACCCCCGGGTGACCAAGGACCGTCGCTCATGGGGTGAAGTGAGCACCCTGTCCAGATGTGTGCGAGTGGAGGCGGGGCACTCACACAAATTGAGGGGGGGCAGTAAAATGGATTCTGACCCAGGTAGCCTCAGCAGATCCTCCCAAGCTTAGGGGATGTCCCATAGGAGGGTTGACTGCCCCCCCCCCCGCAAAGTTGCCACCTTGTCCTGTCGTCCCAGGGTGGGGACTGTGACGGCTTCTCGACTTTCGACGTCCCCATCTTCACTGAAGAGTTCTTGGACCAAAACAAAGGTGAGTGCTGACCAGCGGTTCTTGAAGCAAGCGTTGAATCAAGAGGGCATCGAGGCGGGAGGCAGTGGGTGTCTTCCTCTCTTGTCCTCGCAGCCCAGACTGCTGAGGTGTGGGGCTGGAGACAGAGCAGTGATGGAAGGCTTGGCGTGGGGCACAGCTGGGGGCAAAGCCGGCAGAGGGAAGGCGGCAGAGGGATGGCGGGGAAGCGTCAGGCTCTGACCCGGCTCCCCGCCTGCAGCGCGAGAGGCGGAGCTGCGGCGCCTGCGGAAGATGAACGTGGCCTTCGAGGAGCAGAACGCGGTGCTGCAGAGGCACACGCAGAGCATGAGCAGCGCGCGCGAGCGTCTAGAGCAGGAGCTGGCGCTGGAGGAGCGGCGGACGCTGGCGCTGCAGCAGCAGCTCCAGGCGGTGCGCCAGGCGCTCACCGCCAGCTTCGCTTCGCTGCCAGTGCCAGGTTTGGAAGCCCCGCCCCCAACAACCTAGTCCCGCCCCGCCTACCCCACGAGTCCCGCCCCCTGTGACCCCGCCCTCGACGACCTCGGGCTCTGCCCCGGCTTCCGCGAGTCCCGCCCCCTCTGACCCCGCCCGGCGAGTCCTCACTCTGGTATCCCTTCCCCCCCAGTCGCTTCGCAAACCCGCTTCTCTGTCCGACCGATGCTCCCCTGCTGACACTTACTCCCGGCTATCCTAAGCCCCCGTGGCCCCGTCCTCACTGAACGCTGCTCGTGCCAGCCCCGCCCACAGTGGCCCTCGCGCCCCGCCTCTCCCCTGGTCTAACTTCCGTGTTCATTCCTCGGCAGCTGATTTAGGCCAACTTCTCCCCTACCAGTCCCCAATCCCCCCATCACGACCCCGCCCTCTCCATCTTCCATCTTCTGACCTCTGCCACAGTTGATCTTGATTTCCCCCGGGTCCAGACGCCCTGACCGCGCGCACCTGACCCCGCTGACGCTCACCCATGGTCCCCTCCTCTTACCCCACCTTCTGAAGTTTGTTTCCATGGTGACCCCCGCATTGGGCTCTTCTGACGGGTCCCTGTCTCCCCAGGCACCGGCGAAACGCCCACGCTCAGCACCCTGGACTTCTACATGGCCCGGCTGCACGGTGCCATCGAGCGCGACCCCGCCCAGCACGAGAAGCTCATCGTCCGCATCAAGGAGATCCTGGCCCAGGTCGCCAGGTGTGTACCCGGGCAGGTCTGCCCCCCGTCCCATTCAGCCCACCTTGGGCTGCTTCGCGTGGGGAACACTTCAGGCTAGACGCGCCCTGAAGGAGCCTGGCTACATAAACCGGCTTTAGGTCTCCAGCGTGCTTTCTGGGGTCTGAGGCCGCTGCCGCCAAGTGGGATCTAGCTGCCAGATCTTATTCCGAGGCCACAGTGCTTGCAGAATCTACTAGGTGGGGCTGGTTTGATGTGGGCGGCTAATGGCCTAGCTCCTGGGGAGCCCTAATTCAGCCTGGTACTGTGTTAAATGCTGCTTGGGGGATCTTGGGGCCAGCACACCCCTGACTCGGGGGACCCAGAGCTTCACCACAGCTTCTCCGTGGGCTTTTCTGGGTGGCTCCTAGCTGCCCAGGATACGTGGGATCAACTCCAGGGCCCCCACCCTAGCATCTGAGCAGAGGGAGGTGGCCTCTGGGGTACCCCAGGATGGGCATGGGGGCTGAGACCTGATGTGTCCCCCATCAACTAATCTCTTCTTTTGTCACAGTGAGCATCTATGAGGGTGTTGGCCACCCCACGGATCCAGAGAAGACCAAGCTCTGGTCATGGCCCCTCCCCCAGTTGCACCCCCTGGAGGAGGGGTGGGGGTTCCATCCTCTGGGGCCAGGCCTGATCCTGCACCTTGGGGGCTCTAGCCCCCCTAAAATTAAATTTCTACAGTATCCCTCTAGCTTTGAATCTCCCCAGGTCCCCATCCCAGAAAACCCACCCACCGTGCACTGTGCACAGACTCCCAGGGCCCAGCCAGGCCTGTTGGCCTCACAGGTCACATCACACTACACAGACGTGGGAACACACGAGGGGCAATGTAACCCAGGACAGGAGGAAACCCACAGCCGCTCACAGCTGGTGCGGGGAGAGTTACACACCCTACACCCACTCCCCAGGACCAGCTCCCAGACCCAGGGCAGACAAAACCCACATCCAATACATGGGGACTCCTGCCTGGCCAGTGTCACCCTAAGTATCCACACGGGCAGGCACCTTGCAGGGACACACTCTCACACTCCTGGCAGGGCCATCTATCTGTCACCCTCACATTCCTGCACCCCTGAATGGGGGGGCTGGCACCACCCCATGCTCATTCAGCTGAGGAACCACCGTGGAGGCAGTTGTTTTGCCACCACTCGATCTGGACTTCTTAAATAAAAATAAAAAAGGTGGAATTTGAATTTCAAACTTAAATGCGTATGTTTTTTTTTTTTTTAAAGGGGAATGGGCCAAGATCCTCTGTTGGGATCCCAGGCCCACCCTCTCCAGCCCCTGGCAACTACTAGTCCACTTTCTGTCTCTGGATTTACCCGTCCTAGACGTTTCATATAAATGGAATCACGCACTGTGGGTCTTTTGCGTCTGGGTTTTCTCACTGAGTGTCGTGTCCTCAGAGTCCATGTTGTAGAGTTTCTCAGTGCTTCATTCCTTTTGCTGGCAGAGTGATATTCCATAGTGTGGATGGCCCATGTTTTGTGTACCCATTACTGGTTGATGGACACTTGGGTTGTTTCCACCTTTTGGTTTTTGCGAATCATGCTGCTGAGAACACACACGTAGACTTTTGTTTGAACACCTGCTCTTATTCCTGGGTAGATCCCAAGAAGCAGACTTGCTGGGTCAGATGATAATCCTATG
Organism: Ovis aries; assembly: GCF_016772045.2. Lineage (NCBI taxonomy): Eukaryota > Metazoa > Chordata > Mammalia > Artiodactyla > Bovidae > Ovis > Ovis aries. The sequence continues at coordinate 18,144,189 of NC_056058.1, read as the reverse complement.
CTTAACTTACTGGGGAATGCTTTCAGAGACTTCAGCTTTATATGGAATATTTGAGACACCCTAAAAATTCCAGAGATTTAATTTGACAAACACTGGTGTTATCAGTTGAATTTAGTCCCGCCCAAAGAAAATCTTGAAGCCCTAACCCCCAGAACCTCAGAATATGACCTTATTTGGCAATAGGGTCACTGAGGATATAATTAGTTAAGATGAGGTCATCTTGGAGTATGTGGGGGGGGGGGTGCCTCTAATCCAATGTGACTGGTGATCCTTATAAGAAGATAAAGATTTGGACATGGAGAAAGGAGACAGCCATGTGACAACAGGCAGACACTGGAGCAGAGCACACCCCCAAGGAAGGCCAAGGATGGTTAGCCACCAACAGAGGCTGGGAGTGGTGGTAGGGGGAGAGGATGCCACCCAAGGAGTCAGAGGAGCTTGGACTTGCTGACAAATTGATTTCTAGCCTTCAGAATTTTGAGAGAACAAATTTCTATTGTTTTTAAGCCTCCCAACTGGTGGTACTGTGTTATGGCTGCCCCAGGAGACTGGGAAAGATGGATATTGTCTCACACACACACACACACACACACACACACACACAAAGTGTGCGCTTCCTCACCTCACCCCCTCCCTGGCATCATACCCTCATTGCAGGTTTGGAGCTTACCATTCCTGGTCAGGTCTTTACATAACCTTTAGCACTAAAGGATGTCTTTCCACAAGAATACCATTTTGATGGATTTTTTTTTTTTAGTTTGTTTTCTAAAGATTTGAAAATGTACAGTTCTGTGGTTTCTAGTATAATCACAAAGTTGTGCAACCGCCAGCACCACCTAATTCCAGAATATTTCATCACCCCCCAAACAACATCCCCTTCCATGTTAGCTATCATTCCCCATCTTCCCCTCCCCCAGCCCCTGGCAACCACAAATCCACTTTCTGTCTCCATGCATTGGCTATTTTGGACACTTCATCTAAATGGCCCAGGCTATGTGGCCTTTGCAATCTGGCTTCCTTCAATGAGCATCAGGTTTTCAAGGCTCATCTGTGTTACGGTGTGTATGCCGTTCTGCACGTTTTCAAGCTTTAAGTAAATTTTCTTACCTTGTCCGAAGCCTTCTGCAACTTGCCTTTTCCAGCAACGCTTGGTTTCTGAGATTCTTCAGAGGCATGCTGCTGCTGCTGCTGCTGCTGCTGCTGCTGCTGCTGCTGCTGCTGCTAAGTCGCTTCAGTAGGGTCCAACTCTGTGCAACCCCATAGACGGCAGCCCACCAGGCTCCCCCGTCCCTGGGATTCTCCAGGCAAGAACACTAGAGTGGGTTGCCATTTCCTTCTCCAATGCATGAAAGTGAAAAGTGAAAGTGAAGTCGCTCAGTCATGTTTGACTCTTAGCGACCCCATGGACTGCAGCCTACCAGACTCCTTCGTCCATGGGATTTTCCAGGCAAGAGTACTGGAGTGGGGTGCCATCGCCTTCTCCGTTCTCTAGTGCAGGAAAGTGAAAAGTGAAAGTGAAGTCGCTCAGTCGTGTCTGACTCTTAGCGACCCCATGAACTGTAGCCCACCAGGCTCCTCCGTCCATGGGATCTTCCAGGCAAGAGTACTGGAGTGGGGTGCCATTGCCTTCTCCGCTTCAGAGGCATAAGGCCCCCCTTTTGAACTGCTGTAAGGCATTCCAGTGCTGTTTATCGAGCCAAAAGCAACATTCCTTTTGGTGATCCTGGGTCCCCAGGGGATTCTGAGAGAAACCTCCTAGTACCCAGAGCCTCCTCATCTGTAACCCAATGGGCTCAGAACTCCTGCCTTCTTCTCCTCCAGTTGAGGAGACTGAGGAAACACGGGATGAATAAATAAAATACCTGCCCTGCCAGGTCACACTCAGTGCTAGGGAGGAAAGAAAGCAGGGAAGAGAAATTGGGACCTGGTGAAGAGCTGACGTCTGAGCCAAGAGCTGAGGAGGCAAAGGAGTGAAACACTTGGAGATGTGAGAGACGTTCCAGGAGGGGGCACAGCCTGTGCAAAGGCCCTGGGGCAGGACCGGGCCCTGTGTGTTGAATGCGCAGGGAGGACGCCCATGTGTCTGAAGCAGAGTGAGCCAGAAGAAAAGAGGGAGGAGAAGAGGGCAGGGATGGGTATGTGGCAGCTCGTGCAGGGCCTTGTGGGCAGAATAGAAGACTAGGGTTTACCCCAGGGGAGGTGGGAGCCCTGGAGGGCTGTGGGCAGGGGATGGACACGATGCAGCTCAGCTATGCCAGGGTAAGGGTTCTCCCCACCTCCGACGGTTGTTGCAAGGATTAAATGAGTGCGCCCAGCAGAGAGTGAGCACTCTGGCACTGGCAGTTGCCCTATCCTTATTTGTGATCCTTATTTTTTCCCCTGCTCCCCGGGGAGAGCACAGCTGGCCCTGGCAGGGCCAGGACACCTGGGGCCCACCCCCGCATACACACTCCGCGGTGTCGCCTTCCCGGGAGGCTCGGATTCCCGGATCCCCTTACCCCGGGAGGCTCGGCTGTCGCGCCCTGGGCCGGGGGAGGGGAGACTGCAGGAAGCCGCGGATCCGGCGGCTGTGGCGGTGGCCCCAGTGACCGAGCTCTTCCTGCCATGGAGACCACAGCGGCCCGTGAGGCCCGGGGGGCCGAGGCTCAGCGCCTGCCCGCGCCCCCGCCCTCGCCCGCCGAGCCCCCGGCAGCGTCCCCGACCCCAGCCGCCCCCCGCGCCCGCCCGCGCCTCGTCTTCCGCACGCAGCTGGCGCACGGCAGCCCCACGGGCAAGATCGAGGGCTTCACCAACGTGCGCGAGCTCTACGCCAAGATCGCCGAGGCTTTCGGAATCGCGCCCACCGAGGTGAGGCCCGCGGACCCCAGCACCCGAGGCCCACTAGTCGACCGGGGATAGGGGTGAACCCTGGACTCTGGGACGGGGTCCCCAGATCCTCCATCTCCGGATGGAGGGGACCCTGTCTCCAGATCTCAGAGACTCACCTCTCGGATCCTGCGGTGCCCATACCCCGTGGACCCCCTTTGCATTCCCTGTGCAAAAAGGTGAGCAAGTCTTAGGGTTCGTGGATCCTTAGATCGTCCGGATAACACTGGGCTACCCAGCTAGGAGTGGACCCCAGCCCTCAGGGAAGCGCCTCTGGTTCCTGGGCGCAGCTGGGGACTGGGGTTCTAGGCAGCCCCCTGACAGGTGAGACGTCCGAGGTCGTGGGAGTCAGGGGCTGGGCCGCAAATGCGCCCCTCAACCCCCAGGGGGCGCCAGGAGATTTGGAACTAACTGCCTTTAAAAGATGGTCTGGGGTTGTCAGGTCACCAAAGGGTTAAAAGTGGAAGTCTGAGGGAGGATGAAAGAAGGGTGTCCATCTGTCCGCAGCCTCCTTCTCATCCTACTCCTCAGTCTGGGGGTCCCAGTCTCGCCTCCTAATCCATTCTGAGGATCCCATATTCTGCCCTTAAGCATGACCACGATCTTGGGGAAGGCGGGGGTTTCATGATTTTGTGCCGCAGTTTCCCTATCAGGCCCCTGAGCCCATCCCCTGGTTGTTCTGTGCAGATGGTGGGGAATGAGGGCTGTCGTTAATTTGGGGCTCCCTCTCCTCTTGGGGCAGATCTTATTCTGCACCCTAAACAGCCACAAGGTGGACATGCAGAAACTCCTGGGCGGCCAGATAGGGTTGGAGGACTTTATCTTTGCCCATGTTCGAGGTGAGACCAAGGAGGTGGAGGTCACTAAGACGGAGGACGCCCTGGGACTGACCATCACGGACAACGGGGCCGGCTATGCCTTCATCAAGGTGCCCACTTTGGGGGCGGGGCAGGTGGCTTCCAGGGTGTCCAGCCACCTGGGGTGAGCCTCTGCTCCTCTGTGGTGTGAATAGGCTCTGGGGACCCGAGTTGGGTGGCTGGATGGTGGGGTCCTGTGAATGACTCTGGGTCCCCCGCAGAGGATCAAGGAAGGCAGCATCATCAACCGAATCGAGGCAGTGTGTGTGGGAGACAGCATTGAGGCCATAAACGACCACTCAATCGTCGGCTGCCGCCACTACGAGGTGGCCAAGATGCTGCGTGAGCTGCCGAAGTCGCAGCCCTTCACCCTACGGCTGGTGCAACCCAAGAGAGCCTTCGGTGAGGGCCACCTGGGGCCTGGGGGACAGGCTGGGTGGGGTGAAGCTCTTTCACAAATGGGTTCTCTGGATATACGGAACAGCAAAGGGTCAGGGACAGGATGGAAGGTTCTAGATGCCCCTGGTAACAGGACCGAGACCTTCTGGCACTGTATGAGAAACAGGTGGGTTATTTCTACATTGTCATAGAGTCAGCCCAGGCATGGGGTTGGGGGAGGCCTGGGAAGAGTGAGAAAGGATAAGGAGCTGTCTGGATCTATTTTGTAACCTGACTGGCAGCTTTTAAAGTCCTGCTTTGAGTCTCTGGCGAGTTCTAGAGAATGGCTTTCACAGGGAACTCTAGAATGGAGCTTTTCAAAGAGAAGTCTGTGACTGGTCCATGGGTGAGATAAGGAGGTCACCATGCGTGTGTGAGTGCTCAGTTGTTCACTCAGGTCCTACTCTTTGTGACCCCATGGACTGCAGTCTGCCAGGCTCCTCTGTCCATGGGATTCTTGAGGCAAGAACACTGGAGTGGGTTGCCACTTCCTACTTCAGGTCATCTTCCTGACCCAGGGATCGAACCCGTATCTCTTATGTCTTCTGCATTGGCTGGCAGATGCTTTATCATTCAGCCACCTGGGAAGCCCTCACGACTAGGTTGTGAAAGTGAAAGTGTTAGTTGCTCAGTTGTGTTCCACTCTTTGTGAGCCCATGGTCTGTAGCCCGCCAGGCTACTCTGTCCATGGGATTCTCCAGGCAAGAACACTGGCGTGGGTAGCAGGGAAGCTATGACTAGATTAGGGAGAGCAAATTCTAGAGCAAGATGCTTTCTAGACTGGCCCTAAGGAGAATCTGAAGTAGTTTCTTCTAGGGAGAGTCATTTTGAGAGGAGGGAAATTTAAGGGAAGGAAGGATTCTCAGACAGGGTCTCTGAGGATTCATCCATGGAAATAAGGAGGACTTTTGGAGGGTAGGAATGTTCTAGAAGGGCTCAGCTGGTGGCTTCTGAGTCTTTTCAAAGATGTAGCTTCACCCGGAACACACGCACCTCCTCTACTCTGTCCCCTCCAGATATGATCGGCCAGAGGAGCCGGGGCAGCAAATACCCCATGGAAGCGAAAGTCAGCAGTGGGAGGGAGACCCTGCGGCTTCGGTCTGGAGGGGCCGCCACTGTGGAGGAAGTGGTGAGTGGAGGGGATGGGAGGCCTTCAGGGGCTCTTGCACACAGAGTTCTACCGCTGATGCTGACTCAGCATGACCCTGGGGAAGACCCTCTCCTTTACCCAGCCTCAGTTTCCCCGTTTGCAGAATGGGTTCTTGTCAGGCAGGGCAGTAATGGTGGGACCAGAAGCATTGACTCATGGAAGGTCCCAATCTGCTGTCACCAAAGGCATAGCGGCTTGGGGAGGGGGCCGGGCCGGAGGATCCCAGGCTTCTGACTCTCTACTTGGCCCCTCATGCCCCCAGCCCAGTGAATTTGAGGAGGAGGCATCTCGGAGGGTGGACGACCTGCTGGAGAGTTACATGGGCATTCGGGACCCAGAGCTGGGTAAGGGGCCAGGGTAAGCTGGGTGGACCCTGGGGGGAGGACAGCCCATGGGGAGGAGGCAGGGATCCCCCCCGAGCCCCAGGGAGAACCCTCACCCACTTCCCCTCTGCTTGGCCTGCAGCATCCACCATGGTGGAGACGTCCAAGAAGACAGTGAGCGTCCAGGAGTTTGCACGCCATTTAGACTCCGTCTTGGGCGAGTTCGCCTTCCCGGACGAGTTTGTGGTGGAGGTGTGGGCCGCCATCGGCGAGGCCAGGGAAGCCTGTGGGTAGTCTGCTCCAGTGCCAAGTGCAGCTCGGAGCCCAGCCCCCTGCCCCAGCCCTCCCGGTCAGTTTCCAAAGCCCAGCCATACTCCGGAGTCCAGAAGCCCAGACCTGAGACTCAGCTCTGCTCTAGAACACAGCCCAGTTCAGAGACCAAGCCTAGATCTGAGCCCGAGTCCTGCTCTAGAGTCCAGCCCAGTTCAGGGACCAAGCTCAGATCTGTGACACAACCCAGATCAGAGCCCCCGCTCTGCTTTAGAGCCCAGCCCTGCTCAGAGACCAAGCCCAGATCAGAGACCAAGCCCAGAACTGAGACTCAGCCCTGTCCAGAGTCCAAATCCCCCTTTAGAACCCAGGTCAGTTCTGAGGCCCAGTTCATCACGAGAACCCTGTCTAGTTCTGAGATGCAATCCAGCTTCAGAACCCAGCTCAGTTCTAGAGCCCAGGATGGCTCTAGAGCCCAGAACAGCTCTGGGGCTAAGTGGAGCTCTGATGTGAAGTCAAGCTTTGGAACCCAAATAAATTTGAAGGCCCAGCCCAGCTTTGAAATCCAACCTTGTTCTGGAAGCCAGGCCAGCTTTATGACCAAGCCCTGCCATAAAACTCGATCCAACTCTGCGGTTCAAGATAGCTCCATAACTCAGCTGAACCTGGATACTCGATGTAGCTCAGGAACGCCAGTTAGTTCTGGAGCCCACGTGAGACTCAAGAGGCAGTCCAGCCCTAGAAGCCATTCCAGCTTAGCAGTCAAAGATGGTTCTGAAGTGCAACCCTGTTCCCGAACCCAGGCCAGCTCAGGAACCCAGATGCACACTTCAGTCCAGCCCAGGTCCAGACCCTATCTGCGTCCTAGGGCCCAGTCCAGCTCCAGTGATGAATCCAGCTCAGAGACTGAGCCCAGCTCTAGCCCCCAGCCTTGTGCAACAAGTAAACCCGTCTCCAGGATTCAGACAACCTCTGGACCCCCACCCATTTCTGGGGCAAGACCTGCCTCCAGAGCTCAGCCTGATGCTGAGCCCCATGCTCACTGCAGAGCACAGAGCAACTCTAGAATGCCATCTAGCTCTGGGACAAGGACAGATCTCCGGGCTTGGCCTCTTTCCAGAGTTCAGTCCACCTCCAGCACTCCACCCAGCTCCAGACCTCAGCTCGGTTCTAGAGCCCAGGCTGGCTCTGAAATCCCACCTGGCTCCAAAACACAGTCAACTGCTGAGACCCAGGTGCATTCCAGAATACAGCTAATGTCTGGAACCTGGTCAAGTCCTGGGACCCAGAAGGATGCAGACACAGACTTCAGCTCCACAGCTGTGTCAAACTCCGAGAGTAGGCCCAGTTCAAGGACCCAGCCCTGCCCAGGAGCTCAAAACACCTCTGAGGCTCAGCTCAGCTCAGAAAGCCTGACAAGTTCTAGAAACCAAATCCAGGCCACAACCCAGGGCAGCTCTGGGACTGAGCCAGACTTCGGGAAGCAGACCAGCTCTGGAACTCAGCTCATCTCTAGAACCCCTCCCAGCTCAGAGATGCAGATAAGTGCAGGAATGAAGCCCTGCTCTGGAGTCAAGCACAACTCCAAAACCCAACCCAGCTCCACAGTTCAGTTCAGGTCTGAGATGCAACCCAGCTCTGAAACCTGGAGCAGTTCAAGAGTACAGCCCAGCTCTGGATCCGAAACCGGCTCCAGAACACAGACCAGTTCTGGAACCCAGCTGAGCCCTGAGATTCAGCCCAGCTCTAGGACCCAGACCAGTGGAAGAACTCAGCCCAGCTCTGGAGTCCAGCTCAGCTCCAGAACACAGCCTGCTTCTGGATGCCAACCTGGCTCTAGAACCCAGACCAGTTCTGGAACCCAGCTCAGTCCTGAGACCCAGCCCAGCTCTGGGACCCAGACCAGTGCAAGAACTCAGCTCAGCTCTGGAGTCCAGTTCAGCTCCAGAACCCAGTGCAGCTCTAGAATTCAGTTCAGCTTTGAGACTCAGGCCAGCTCTGAAACCCAGACCACTTCAAACACTCAGCACAGCTCTGGAGTCCACCTTAGTTCCAGAACTGAATCTGATTCTGAAACTAGAAGCCAGACCAGTCCAAGAATCCAGCTCAGCTCTAGAAAGGGGCCCTGCCCACAGACCCCAGGCCTTGACCCCAAAACCCAGCCCGATCCCACCCCTTATGCCCGACCTCAACACCTAGGCCCACCACCCAGAGCCCCGACTCCAGGTCCTAGCCAAATCTCTTGCCCCCAGCCCCAGCCCCATGATCTGGTACGAGGAACCCTGCCCGTCCCTGGCCCTGGCCGAAGCCCCTCAACTTCTCCCCTGGCCCCACACCCACAGTCCCCCTTAACCCCCCAGAAACCAGCCCTTTCCCCCAAGCCCCAGCTGGGACCCCAGAAGTCTACCCCACCCACCAAATCTGTCATCCCTAGTTTTGCCCCCAGGGTGGCCCTCCTTCGTTCTCAGCCCCTTGAACCCTCATTTGAGGGGCCTGCCCCCTCCTCCATGCTCAGGGAGTCTGGGTTACCTCCACGGGAGTCAGAACTCCTACCCCACCATGGAGGGCAGTAGCTTGGGCATGACATAGTTGGGGCCCCCATGGCCCCCATCCTGCTCCTCCTGCTCCTCCTTGCCTGGGTTGCCCAGAAGTAGCAGGTGACCTCATTCCACACCCACCCCCATCCCCGCAAGTGGGGTGGGGCAGGTGAGGAAGGGAGGGTGGAAACAGCTGATCCTAGGTCTATGGGAGGGCAGCCGGGTAGGGGAGGGCAGGGGAGGCAGGAGGCAGTTTCCTTCTCATGTACCTTGAGGACTCATGGGGAATAAAGGCATAAAGGCACCTCCCACCCCTGCAGCCTGATGTGTTATTTTGGCGGGTATTTGGGGGAGAGCAGAGGAAGAGGGGCTGACACGAAAACACTAGATGCTTCTTAAGTGCCTACTATGTGCCGAGCACCTTATAAGTGCTGATTGTGCAGGTGTTGAGGGCCCTACAGACACACATCAGTCTGTACAAGATCAATCTACTTTTATTGAGCAGCTACTGTGGGCCAGGAGCTGCTTGCTCAAGGTGCAGGGAGTCTGAGGGGTTGAGTGGATAGATGGTGAAACCACAAGCTGATGAAGGCATGCACTTAATCTGCAGTGGAGGAAGCAGGCGTGTACCCCATGGTCTCTGGGTATCTATCTCGTCCTCTCTTTTCCTCATCTGCAAAATGGGTTTAACCCAGAACCCGCTCCTGGGGTTGCAGGCAGGATTCCAGGAGATCTCAACCATGAAATGCTCAGGCAAGACTCAATAAAGGGTGGGGGTAGAGGAGTGAGGAGCCAGCCTCACCTCTAGGGGCTTCCCCGACTCCCGCCCTAGTCCTGCTCAGCTGGGGCTTCCCCAACCCCCACCCTAGTCCTGTTCACCAGCTGTGGGCTGGATAGGAATCTTGACACCAGAAACTTCAATGATGGATGATTTCAGAGCCAAAGGAAAATAAAGCCGAGGTGGAGATTATATTTTGGCAAGAGAGGGGGTCTGTTGGCATTCAACATTTCTAGACAGAGCCTTTACGAATTGGGGTGTCAAAGGGAATCAACCATACCCCAGTAAGCAGGTCAGATTCAGGGGTCAGAGCCCCTTATTTTTGGAGGATTTCTGCAAGGGGAAGCTTACAAGTCTGATTTCCTCCAGATACCTGCCCAGCACCGTCACATCCTTCCTGGGGTTGGGAGGGGACTCAAAGTAGGGGCTGAGAGAGGGGAAGGGCTTTGAAAAGGGGAGTCAGGGAAGACTTGAGGGGGTGTCCCTGGGGCTGATGGAAAATAGCACACAATTTTGTTGTTCAAACTCTCTGTCTATGCTGCACTCTTGGCTCCTGGGCATCAGGACAGACAGAAGCGACCGACAGGGAAGATAAAGGTCTGGTGGGGGACATTCTGGCAGGGTACTCTGTCCTTCCAGAGATGTCACTATGTCCAGCCTAGGACCTAGTGAATTGTTGACCTGCGGGTGAGCTGGGGCTGCAGGGACAGTGACCGGGACCGGGTGCTCAGGCGAGGGTAGAAGCGCTGGATCACTGCCCGGCGAAACAGGATGTACACCCAGGGGTCGAGGATCTGGTTCCAGGTGGCCACTCGCAGGTAGATGAGCAGCTGCCGCTCCGTGGGGCGGGACAGCTGCCCCGTCGGGCTCATGGCAGGCGGGCTCCGCAGCACCGTCTGGGCGATGAAGACCTGCCAGGGGCCAGAGCAGTCAGCCAGGGGCCAGGCTGGCAGCCAGCCCTGCCCTCTACCAACACCTGCCTGTGCCACCTGCTGTCCCCGAGATCCAGTGCTGATTCTGTTCCTGCTGGGCCGTGTGACCTTCAGGATATTTGCCTGACTTCTCTGAGCTTCAGCTGATGTGGCTGCAAAACAGCACACTTTTCCTGCTCCTCTGCTGGACATGATTAAAGATGGTGGACAAAGAGGACTTGCAGGTGCAAACAGGTGGCATCACTGTGACTGCCAGTGTTATTATTCTATTAAACACATGTTCTATATAAACTTTACACATGTCAAATATATATACTATATGTAATAATATATCAAATTATGGTATAAGATTTATATTAAATAATTAAAATTTATGTTATTTTGTCATTTTATATTATATTGAAATTTATAGTTTATAAAATTCTATGACAAAAATTTTATATTAATTTTTATGTTAAACATAGCAAATCAGTTTAATATAGTTTATTAAATATTGGATATATATTTAATATTACACAATATGTAATATAAGATAATTTATTATATACACTAATTTATAAATGGTTATAGAGTATACTAATATAGTTACCTAATAATATATTGTTAATTATAACCATATTATTTATTATATGGTATTTAAAATTATATGTCATTATATAATATATAATTGTAATGTGACTATGTATTACATATGAGTGATATAATTACTAAGTATTCATTAATAACATAAATATAGTTATATGTTATATAGTATTTAACAATTATATATTATATAATGATCAATATACTATTAAATATTAATAATATATAGTTATATGCTATATAGTATTTAACAATTATATACTATATAATGATCAATATATTAAATATTAATTAATATATGTAATTATAATAGTTTTGCCCAGTCGTGTCCAATTGTTTGCGACTCCATGGACTATGGCCTGCCAGGCTCCTCTGTCCATGGGCTTTTTCAGGCAAGAATATTAGAGTGGGTTGCCATTCCCTTCTCCAGAAGATCTTCCTGACCCAGGAATTGAACCAGCACCTCCTGCATTGTAGACAGATTCTTTACCTGCTGAGCCACTGGGGAAACCCCCTAATTATAGTTATATGTTATATAGTATTTAACAGTTATATACAGTTATATAATATATAATCATATATTATATAATAATTGATATAATTAATTATGAATGTATATAGCTATATGTTACATGGTATTTAACAATTATATAATATATAAATATATTATGATTGATATAATTATTAAGTGTTAACTAGGGCTTCCTTATATATGATTGATATAGTTATTAAGTATTTATTAATACTATATAATTATAGTACATATTATATAGTATTTAACAATCATATCACAGTTGTTATAATTATATATATTAATTCAAATACAAATAATTATTATAATGGGTATTATATTTCATAACTATAATTTAAATTATACTATGATTAATATTAATATTATATTGGATTACTACAGTAGTTTCCCGAGCACCTACTGTGTGCTGGGCAATTCTGGGGACAGTGCCATGGCCACAGTGGACTCAGGCTCTACTTTCACGCCCAGGTGGTTTCAGCGGGGCGGTGGGGGTGGGTGTGACCGAGCAGGCATGGAGGCACTGTTGTCGTCCAGAAGAAGCACTGGGCCAGGCTTGGGAGAGGTAATCAGATGGAGAATAGGCATTTCCCCAGCGAGATGGAGGGAAGTGTCTGTGGCCCTTTCCTCTGGGACAACAGGTAGCCACGGGAGGTTTCAGAGCATGAGTTGGCTCATGGGCCAGCTCTGGCCTGCCACCTGTTTTTGTTGTGCTTTGTTTGCTTTATTTGTGCCTTTTTGGTTTGTTGTTTTGCTAAGAATGTTTTTACATGTGTCAATGGTGAGAAAAGGAATAGAAAGCATATTTTGTGACATGTGACAATTACATGAAATTCACATTTCCGAGTCCATAAATGAAGTCCTTTTGGCACTCAGGCGTGCCCAGTCATTTCCAGGTAGCTTTCACACCCCAATACAAGAGCTGTGTGGTTGTCCCAGAGACAGTGTTTAAAAGGTATACTAAATGGCCTTTTAGGAAAAACTTGGCTGCCAAAGGGGACTTGGGAATCATTTAATGACTCAGTGGTTATTAAATGCCTTCCTGGTTTTCATCTGGCAGCTTATCTCCTATTAAGGAGATCAAACCAATCAATCCTAAGGAAATCCACCCTGAACATTCATTGGAAGGACTGATGCTGAAGCTGAAGCTCCAATACTTTGGCCACCTGATGGGAAGAACTGGCTCACTGGAAAAGACACTGATGCTGGGAAAGATTGAGGGCAGGAGGAGAAGAGGGAAACAGAGGATGAGATGGTTGGCTGGCATCATCGACTCAGTGGACATGAGTTTGAGCAAACTCTGGGAGATAGTGAAGGACAGGGAAGCCTGGTGTGCATGGGGTTGCAAAGAGGTAGACACAACTGAGCAACTGAACAACAAATATCCTATTCAGGCTTCCCTGGTGGCTCAGATGGTAAAGAATTCAACTGCAATGCAGGAGACCCGGGTTCGATCCCTGAGAAGGAAATGGCAACACACTCCAGGATTCCTGCCTGGAAAATTCCATGGACGGGGACCCTGGCGAGCTACAATCCATGGGGTCACAAAGAATCGGACACGACTAAGTGACTAACATACACATCTCTCTAATCTCTTATCCATCCTTCAGAGTCTCAGCTCCAATGGTTCAGGGGAGGGGCAGGGGTCATCTGGGGAATTCTAAGACAGTCAAGCCTGGAAGGCAGGGATCAGGAAGATGCTGAGGCAGACTTTTGTCAGGGAACTCTTGGTGAAGGTGACATTTGAACAAGGACATGGAGGAGTGAGGGAGTGATTCACATGGAGATCTGGGGTAGGGGGAGCATTCCAGGCAGAGGGAATAGCACATACAAAGGCCCTGGGGCAGCATCATGCCTTGCATGTTGGAGGAACAGCAAGGAGGCTGGTGTGGCTGGAGCAGAGTGAGCAAGGGGGAGAAAGGGAGGAGGGAAGGGCAGGGAGGGGGTGGAGAAGGTCTTGCAGGGTCTTGTGGGCTGCAGGAGAACTTGGGGTTTTATCCTGAGGGAGATGGGAGCCCTGAAGTGCTGTAGGCAGAGAGGGGGAAACCTGAATCAGATGCTCACAGGCATCCTCTGGATGCTGCTCAGTAAATAATAACGATAATAATTATAATAAACAAAAATAGAAATGGTCTCAGCTGTATGAAAAGAGACCTGGGAGGGACACCCCAGTGACTGAGTTTCAGAAGCACATTGCTCAGCCAGAAGCATCATACTATAAATTTTGCTCCCCCGGGGCCTGTCATGCCTGCAGCTTCACGTATCACACACAAAAAAATTATGCTCCCTTCTATTTCTTTTCCCACCACTGACACATGTAAAAACATTTAGCAAAACAAAGCACAACCAAATCTGCAATCTTCCTATCCCACAGATTTAGTTTTTGTTTTAGCCCTTATCACTTCCTAATATCTACCATCTCACTTATTTATGCACTGTTTATTTGCTGTCTTCCCCATGATCATGGGGTTGCAAGAGTCTGACACGACTTAGCGACTAAACCACCACCACCACAATCAAGGAGCTCCAGGAAGTCGAGCATTTTTGTCCTTTTTGTTCCCTGCTCAGCATCTAGACCAGAGCCAGCAACATGCTGGTTGTTCAATCAACGTTTGTTGAAGAAACAAATGGATGCATGAGTTCATTTCCTCCTGAATCACTCTGGGAGGCAGGCACCTTTTAAATCATCCCCATCCCCCATGGCTCAGATAGTAAAGAATATGCCTGCAGTGCAGGGGACACAGGTTTGATCCCTGGGTCGAGAAGATCCCCTGGAAAAGGGAATGGGTACTCATTCCAGTATTCTAGCCTGCAGAATTCCGTGGACAGAGGAACCTGGCAGGCTATACAGTCCATGGGGTCACAAAGAGTTGGAGATGACTGAGCAACAAACACTTTCTTCTTTCTTTTAAAATCTAAGGATTGAGGATTGAGGCTGGAAGAAGGAAGCCCATAGCCAGAGTCACATGGTAAGTCCTTGCTGCATATGGGCTGGAAATAAGTATCTGATTCTGGTCTTCAGACTTGTTCAGACTGAATCAGAAATGGAAAAATAACAACTCCAAAAGGCCAATTATATTAATCAGTGGAAGGACTTCAGTAAACTCACCTGACTCAGGGAACATCTGTGCAAAGCTGGGGTCCAGCCCAGAACTAGGCACAAGGTAGAAATGATTCAGTGATTCTGCTTGGAATATCCTCCCTGCTTTCGTCTAGCAGGTAAGCTCTTCTTCCTCCTTCAAAACCCCAGCTCCAATGACCCTCTTCTGGAAAGTCTTCTCTGATACCCCCCTGGGGTGGGTAGAGCCTGGGAGCCCCTCCCCTGGACATCTCAGTCGCAGGACACTGCTTCTGTTCCAGTCCTGCCCCCAGTTTGGGGTTATCTGTGTCTCACTCAAGGGAGTACCCCTAGACCCTGGGGTCACATTTTCTTGGGCTAATGAGAACCTAAGGGTTATGAATCTATTCAGGATTAACCCAGGCCCCAGGCAGTCCCCTCCCCCAACCCCCGCCACTCACCAGCAGTGGCATCCAGCAAATGCTGGCCACCACCATAATGCCCATGAGCTGCACCATCATCTCCACCTCGCAGTCCCTCGGGCGCTGCTGGGCAGTCGCCTGCCCATGGTAGACGTGGCACAGGGTGGCCACACTGATGGTATTAAGCAGGAAGGACATCCCCACCGAGATGCTGCCGAGGAGTGCAAACAGCAGGCCGAAGGCTACGTCCCCCGGATCGGTGCCGAGTGTGAGGAAGCACCAGGAGCCGGGATACTGCACGGTGTAGTGGCCCACTCCCAGAAGGGGCAGCAGGCCCAGTGCCAGCGCAGAGGCCCACACCAGTCCCACTGTTGTCCAGGCTCGGCGCTGCGAGGCAGTCGCGGGCCTTGAGAAGGGCCGGGTGATGCCCAGGAAGCGCTCCGAGGCCATGGCGGCCCCCAGCAGCAGTGGACACAGGCCAAAAAAGACCATGATGACGCCCATGAAATGGCAGAGGCTGCAGCCAGGGTCCACGGCCTGCCATTCAAAGAGGACGAAGTGCTGGGTCACCACGATGGCACCAGTGACCAGCAGCCCCATGAAGTCAGTGAGGACCAGGCCACAGAGGAAGGTCAGGAAGGAAGATCTAGACTGGGAGCTGCCCTGCCTTGCGCCCATCAGCACACTCAGCGCCAGCAGGTTGGAGGCCAGGCCCACCAGGCAGAAAGAGGCTGCGAACCATGGGGAGGCAATCAGGCGTCGTTCGTCCAGTGTGATGTTCATAGGCCGGAAACAGGGTCCCAGAGAACTGGCATTGGGCCACATGGTTCTGGAGCATAGCAGGGAGAGTCACCACTTCATCAGGCCAAGGCTGGTGGTGGTTCAGAGATACCTGTGGGGAGGCGGGCGGTAGAGAAGATTTTGGTGATTCATTCTGCATTTTAGTCTGAGTAGCCCCAGTGAACTCCTACACAAACTTCAATGCCCCAGCTCAAATAGCCCCTCCTTGAAGAAGCCTCTCCTCACTTATCCCACTCTCAGCTCAGTAAGCATTACTATTACTACTCCTAGTAGTAGTCCTGCTATTACAATTACTAGTATGACTTGCTCCAACTCTGTCCTGCCCCAGGCTCAGTGACCCTCAAGGATCAATTTTCCCTCTTCTGGGAATCCTGGAAGACACCAGTTAGTATCTGCCAGGTTGCAGAGAAGGGTTGAGAAGCTCTGGGTTTGAACTCTAGCCCTGACACCAACTATGCGACCTCAGGCAAATGATTTTTTCTTCTCTAAACTTCAGGTTCCCTGGGGGTCATCCATCTGAGTCCTTCATGGAAGGAAGGATGCAGGACAGATTTCAACTGCTGTAAAATAGGACACGTGCAGTGTGGGGAGGGCCACTGGCTGGCGGCCAGAGGTCACTGACTCTCAGGCCAGCTCTGTGGTCAGCCTTGAGGTCACAATTCCTCATGGAGACCTCGAGGAAGATCTGACCCCATTGATCTTTTAGCAACATCCTTCCTCCCATGTTAGAATCATGTAGACTCCTTCTCACCCCCAGCCATTTTTGTTTAATAAAAAATAAACCCTGAAATCCAGTTCCATTCTGGGGAAACAAACAAACAAAAAAACCCAGTTCACTGGAAGCAACTGGGTCCCCAGTGACAGGCTATAAACAGTAGCAGGGATGTAATGGGCTATGAACTACTCAGCATGGGGCTGGGGGAGAAAATTGGAGAGACGTGTGGGTCAGACTGTCTGGGGTGTGGATGAATTGACCAGTGTTTGAAGAGAAATAAAATGACACCATTTAAAAGTCAGCTCTCTAAAGCAATTATACTTAAATAATAATTTTTTTAAAAAGTCTCCTCTCAGTTCCCCCAAAGGATACAGCTGGGAGGGCACGGGGTCACCCATGGGGCCAGCCTCCCATGTGGTGTGCATGCATGTCACAAACCACGCTTGTGCCAGCAGTGAGGGGCCACTGGCCGCAGAATCAGAGTGGACAAAGGTGGGGAGGCAGGACGGTGGGAGGCACGGAGGTTCTAGGCAGCTGAAGCCCAGAAAGGTCCACTTATTTTTTTTAATGTAAAAAAATTTAGTAATTATTATTTTATTGGGCTTCCCAGGTGGTTCAGTGGTAAAGAATCTGCCTGTAATGCAGGAGATTCAGGTTTGATCCCTAGGTTGGGAAGAGCCCCTGGAGGAGGAAATGGTGACCCACTCCAGTATTCTTGCCTGGAGAATCCCATGTACAGAGTAGCCCCACCTCACTCCCCAGGGCTACACGTGGTCGCAAAAGAGTCGGACACAACAGAGCGACTAAACCACCACGACAACATTATTTTATTAATTAATTAATTAATTAATTAAACGGTACCAGGTCTTAGTTGCAGCATGTGGGATCAAGTTACCTGACCAGGGATGGAACCTTTCAGGGTCCCCTGAAATGAGAGCTTGGAGTCTTATAATCCCCATTTTGCAGAGGCAGGGAATCTGAAGTACAGAGAGGTTAAGTAACTAATCCAAAGTCACACAGCCTAGCCGGAGTTGATCGGAGATCAATGTGTACAACTGAGTCAAAAGCCTTGCAGTCAGGCAGAGGCTGGTGAGAAGTAAGTGTGGAGGGTCATCATTTCTAGGGAATTCCTTGGCAGTCCAGTGGGTAAGACTACATGCTTTCACTGCCAAGGTCCCATGAGGCACAGCCAAAAAGGGATAGAGTTTTTCTAAAATGACTGCCATGAATCCCCTCACGAACCTTGGAGGAGTCTCTTCCCTACTCTGAGACTCAGCCTCCCTTCTGATAAAATGGGGCCAATGACGAGCCCCAGGGCTGTGTTCCGTGACCAGCCTCAGCAGCGAGTGTGCTTAGCTGCACTCCACCTCACTCCCCATCTCTTTAATTCATCTCAGCAACTCCTTATCTAGCCTCATAAATTATCCAGCTCCTGGTAGCCAGCTCCTCGGAGCCTCCCTCCCAGGCTGACAGCCAAGGTCACCACCGCCTTGGTTGGGGTGGGGCCTCGAGTGAGAAACTAAAGCCTGAGAGAGGGTGGGATGCGGCCTTTCCACGGTGCGGTGCATGGCCCTCTGAGCCCTCCACTCCAGGGAAGGGGTATGCTTGTGGGCAGCTCAGATTTGATCTGCACTTGAGTTCCCTCGGGACAGGGCGCTCCCAACCTCCCTCCCTCCCTCCCTCCCTCAAGAGCTGGTATGTGTTGTTTCTAAACATTCTGGGACTGTCTGTGGTCACCCTGCCTCACCCTGGAGTGACTGCCAGCCCCTCCCACATCTCATGGCCCCAGGGTCCCCTACTTTGTGCAGGAGCTCATGTACCCAGGGACATAGACCCTGAGTCTGTTTCACACTTCCCATATGTGGGAATAAAAACTGCAACCCCAGGGCCCCTGGCCTGGGGGAGACTGGAAACTGGCACCACTTCCTCTGGCCCCAGCACGTGGTTTCCTGTCCCCTAACCAGGGGTTCAGGTGATAACAGCCAGCTCAAGTTCCCCAGGAAAGCGGGCCGGGAGGGGCACCTGGTGAGGCCTCCCTTTCCCTCCCACATTGACCAAGAGGGCTCCAAGGTCCAGAAGCACCGCTGTGTGGCCCTTGGGAGAACTGCTCTCCCTCTCTGTGCCTCAGGAGAAGCATGGACCCCAGATTTGCTGGACAAACCCAGGGATCCTATAACCTGAGAGTGGGAGAGTCTTGGACTTGGAAAATCCAGAGTTCTGGAATTCTAATGAGTCCCCGGTTCTAGAATTCTAACAAGGTCCCACTTCAGGAATGCAAAGGCCTGAAGCGTCTAGACTTTAAGGGGGCTGAGGTTCCAGAGCTCTGATTGGCTGGTCCTGAGTTCCAGAAATCTCTCTCTCTTGGGTACTGGCTCCTCTCTGCAGGACTGCCAGACGGACATTCAGTGCTCCCTCAGCTCACCTCGGGGAGGGTAGGAGGGCTCCAGCCACCACTGTCCCAGAGGCCTGGGTGTGGGCACCAGGCTGCCCGCCCCCCCACTACCACGGTGGCCCTGGCAGACTGTGGTCTTTGGATTCCAAGGGCTGGGCCCCTCCTCTGCCTGATGGTCCATCACTGCCTGCCCACTCTCCTCCTCCTGCTTCCGCAAGCCATCCATTTTTTAAGAAGTCCCTCTCCCTCTCAACACCCCACCCCCTGGCCTGCCTGCCTGTCCCCACGCCAGGGGCCTACCCACCCTCCCCCCGGAGGGGTGACAGTGACCTCAGACAAGCTCGGACTGGAGCCCCCAATCTGCCACTGTCAAGCAGGGGCTCGACTTCGCCAAGTCTCAGTTTCCCCCTTTCTGAAACGGGGACAACAAGGCCACTGACTTGCCTGCCAGCATTTGGGCTGGTCTTCCCAGGCCCAACCTGCTCTTGCCATTGAGACTCTGAGTTTTCACTCACACACACACACACACACACACACACACACACACACACACACACACACCCCACCCCAGCCTGGTGCCCGCACTCTTCCTGCTTCCTGGCTGTGCTCACAGCTTGTCTGCTGGCTGCACACACTGAGCAGCCAGGCGGGAGCCCTGATGCGCTGTATGGCCTCAGCCCATTCCCTAAGTCCTCTGATGCTGCCCAGCTCACCGAGGATCACACCCTCGGGCGCGAACATGCAGGGAGCAGGCCTGTTGCTGCACTGGCTCCAGCTCATGCCCGGTACACACCTGCACGCCCTAGGGTAGGGACCCTCTGCATGCCCTTGTGAAGCCACAGACGCCCACACAGACACAAACACTTACATGCAGGGCTCCTGTCAGCTCCCAGACCTGCCCCTGGCTCCCCGCACCACAAGGCTCAATTTCCGGGAACTTTTCCTGTTTGTGACGCCAACCAGGTCCCCACCCTAGTCAGCCTGCCTGGGTTAGAGCTGAGCCTTGGCCCTGACTCATGTGGTCCCCCTGAGCCTCAGTTTCCTCATCTGTCCAATGGGCATCCTCTGAGCGCTCACCACTGGCGAGGGGAACAGATGGGTGACGGAGGGACAGGACCGATCCAGGCCAGGCAGCCAGTGGTTAGTGATGGACACAACTCCGAGTGTGCATGCAGACACACAGCCAACCAAGCGTGTGCTTTCACTCGCAGCCATACCCAAGCACCTCAGCACTGTCTTTGGCTGCAGCGCTACAGGGCATAGAGTGGCCTGGCTCAGACTCAGGGGAATCCACACACAAGCACATTCTTGCTCACACTAGCCAGCAGGTGCCCAGGGCAGGCAGCACTCCAGACTGCAACCCAGGCTCAAGACTGCCCCTGGACACCCAGCGCGTAGTAGCTGTCACCGCCCACGGGAACACACCCACGGCAGCGCGGATCGCCCGTAGGATGCACCCAAGCCACACCTGCCCACTCTCATGCCCCGCCCCTTACCTCAGGGCCAACTGTCCTCAGCTGAAGGTGGTCGAGGGGGCGTGCAGGGGTAGGCACGCCGTCCTGGGCCCTGGAGCACGCGTAAATGACTGGCGGGAGGAAGGGCGTGCGGAGGCGGAAGCAGGGCAGCTCGGCCTCCCGGGTCCTGGGGAAACCGAGTCACAGCGGGAGGACTCCCGCGCTACCACGTCGCGCCGGGCACCGACGGAGGGCGCGGCGGCGCGGGGTCCCCGGCCGAAGGAGGGGTGACTAGGTCCCCTCCCGGCCTGGAGGGGGGCTCACGGGGTCTAAAAATAGCCCGGGGCGGGGGCTCTGCTCTGCAGCTGGATCCAGTCTCTGCCCGAGTTTCTCAGTCTTTCCGTCTGTCTCGCATCAGTCCCTCCCGCCCCGCGCTGGCCACGCCCCTCCCGCAGGCCGGGCTGCTGAGGGTCAAGGGGAGCCCCCCAGCCCCCGGGGAGACCGCGCGGCCTTCTGGGGGAGGGGGCGTCCGTGGGATCCCGGGCCGCAGGGGCAGGGGCGCGGCAGCCGGGGTGGCCGGCGCCCTCTCAGGAGCCTCCGCCCGCCCCCTCCCCCAAGCCTGCCCCAGCTAGGCCCCCTTCCGGCGCCGCTCCAGCCGCCAGGCCCCGTATTATTCGCCGTCTGGGTAGCACCCCAGACCGAGAGGGGGCGGGGGCGGGGTCAGCTCCCCAGGGCGCCCAGATCGCAGCCCAGGGGCCCAGAGCTCAGACCTGGTGAGCGCAGGGTGCGTGGTGGTTGAGGGGTGGCTGGCCCTCAGTAGATGCTTCATCAGTGTAGGGTTTCTTTGAGGGCCCTGTCAGGGCTGGGGGTGGGGGTGCGGGGGTGTTCAGAGGGGAGAGGGACCGCACTCTGAAGCTGGAAGCCTCGTGGGCAGCCTGCTCAGACAGGTTTTCCCGGGAGCAGGTGAGCAGGAGGGCTGTGGGCGGCTGCATTCTAGGGGGAGCACCTGGGCACCTAGGCTGGCATTGGGCCCCTGAGGTGGGGGTGGGGAGGTACGCTTTCCCTCTGCTCCCCAGAGCCCGTCACTGCAGGAATGATGGTGCTTGAGGCAGGGAGCTGGAAGCTGGGAAATGACTCCAGACAGGATGGACTTGAAAGCCCCAGGGCTTTGGGCCAGGGTCTCATCTGCCCAAAGCTGTGAAAGTAAAGGGTGAGCAGTCAGGTGCTGCTAGAGCAAAGGCGTGGGGACTGAACCCAGACTGTGGTGCAGGAAAGTGAGAAGCTTCTTAAAGGTCCTTCCTGCCCACAATCCTTGGGCCTCGGGTGAGTGAAGGGGGTCCATGGGTTTGGGACTGGCCTTCGAGGATGCATGGAAGGCAGGGTTGGGGCATAGAGGGGTGAGTCTGGGCCTCATTGGGCCCTGAGTTACAGCTTGGGGTGGTCTGGAACCCATTTGCCTTGGACTTGATCTCACGCCACTGAGTCCTTGGGGGCCTGGGAGGGGCACACCAGAACAGGCTCTGAGTGGGAAAGATGGACTCCTGCCCTGGCCCTGATCTCCCTTCCGCTGTGTCCACCTACTATCCTTCTGGCCTCTCCATCCCTCCAGATGGCCCCTCCTCTGTTCCATACCATTGTCTGAGTCCCCAGCAGGTTAACCCTAACTCCTCTTCCTTGACAAGGAGTCTCCCTGACTCCTATGCATCTGGCAGAACCCTGGCTCTGAGGCTGTCTCCTCTGTAAAGCCTTGATGCCCCCCACATCAAAGGAGGCAGTCTTGTTCCTCCCAGCCTTTTCTTTAGGGCAACTCTTTGCCCCAGCCCATATGGTAGGACAATTGTGAGCCCCAGGTAGACTGTAAACCACATCTGCCCTCAAAAATCCCCCAGGCTGGAGAAAAATACAGCTGATACAGACATTCCCAGCCTCCTGCATTCAGGGCATGGCCAAAGGAAGGGACAGGGCTTAGGGGGGCCCAGGAGGTGAGTCTGAAAGGCATCCTGGAGTGGGGATGGGGCAGAAGTTATGAGAACGGGGGCTTTGTGGAATGCATAGGAGTTCCACACATCCAAGAGACAGGGCAGAAATTATACGTGCAAAACTTTGGAAGTAAGAGAGAGCATGAGGCTTCAGGGGACTGTGAGGAGGGCAGAGGATGTGGGGCTGGGGCTCTAGATTAGGGGGGTGGGCTGAGATGGAGGATTGTTCCGTTCCCACTTCCTCTGCCCTGAGATAAAAGGACAGTGCTCCTTCTGGTAAACAGCCAGGGCAGGGGTCAGATAAACACACTTGACTTGAGATTAGCAAGTGCCTGGGTCACAGCAGGACTCTGCAAGGCAGGGGGCGAAAATGCTCATTTTATAGGCTGGGAAACTGAGGCCTGGAGGGCAGGAAGGCTGGATCCAAGGCCACATACAGGTGGGATCTGACCATGAGTTCTGCGCTTCCCCCACCTCCCAGGCTGTAGGCTGGAGGTCTCTTGGTCTCTGCCCCGGCCCTGGTCAAGGGCACATGGGAGTCGTGAGAAGTGTTGAGATGGTCTGTGGGGTGGAGGTGGAGGGCAGCAGATGGTGGAAACAGAGGTCAGGCTCAGGACTGGCTTCCCGGGGCTATGGTTTCCGCTGGGAGTCAGGGAGCATCTATTCTTAGTCTCACACTCAGCCAAGGGCAGGAAGAGGCTGAGGTGGGGGTTGGGGGCAATTGAAGGACGCTGGGTGGACACTGGGCAGGGGCTGGGTCCTGGGGCAGCTGGGTGCTGTGGTGCCTCCAGTCTGCCTAATGGGTCTTCCTTACACCCAGCTTGTGTCCCACCCAGCTCACTTACCCTCTATGCCTCCCCAGTGCCCTAGAGCCCAGTACCTGGACTTGCATTCAGCCATGCCCTGGAAGCCTTGCAGAAGGAAATGGCAACCCACTCCAATATCCTGGCCTGGAGAATCCCCACAGACAGAAGAGCCTGGTGGGCTACAGTCCATGGGGTCACAGAGTAGGACACGACTGAGTGAATTTCAGTTCACTTCACTGCCCTGGAAGTACCTGTTGTCTTTTCCTCTGCAAGGCAGGTCCAACTTCCTTCTCTGTCCGGCAGCCCTGTCTTCCCAGGCCTGGCATGGCCCTTTCCCAGGGAACCTTCAGAACCCCTTCTGGGACCCCTAGACCTTGTGCCTCCCCTGCCCTAGCCTGACCCCTTGCCTGGAGCAGCTCTCCTCCCTCTGGACTGGGGGCTCCTGCTAAACACGTGCCCAGCAATTCGGGGACATGGCTGCCTTGTTCCCCTCCCCCAGAGCCACTGCCTCCCTTGGGGGTGTACAGGCCACCTGGATTGCAGAAGTGAAGTGAGGAGGGACTGAGAAGCTGGGGCTGGTAGGACTCCTCTTGGGGCAGGTAGGGAACCTGAGGCTGGAAATGGGAGGTTGGAGAAGGCTGGGTTCTAACTCTGACTGCTGGTTTCTAGGCTTGAAAACGTGGGCCTCTGTGAGTCTGTTCCCCAAGTGGATGTAAATGCTGTCATGTACGGCTGGCGTGAGGTCTGCGTAATGGCTGCTAAAGGCCAGATCATTGCAGCCACACACAGCCTGCATGCTGAGGGCAGAACAGGCCCCACCCATCTGGTGAGCAAGCTCTGCCCCAGACTCGACCTTGCTCCAGGGCCTGTCCTGCTCCTGAGGGTGGAGCAGGCCCGGGATCAACTGGAAGCCAGAGGATGCTGATTGCTCTGACAATCAGCCATTGATTAGTGATGTCCATGGAGGGTCCCAAAGGGGATGGATGGGGTCTTCATGCTGCTGTAAAAGATACTCTTCCACCTGGACCAGGCTGGCTGGGTGGACCAGGGCCTGCAAGTGGGGAGTGGGCGCCCCTTGACTACATGCACTTCACCCCCGAGTCCCCAGGCCCTGCTATCTAGAACATGTCCGCTGATGGGAACATGTGGGGTGGGGCACATCAGCGGAGGCCAGAGCTGAACCAGAGGCTCCGGGACACAGTTAAGTCAGGGCTGGGAGACGACTGGGGGACCTGGGGCTGTCAGTCTCAGTGCTGGGGACCTAGGAGCAGATCACTCTCTGAGGGTGGCCATCCTGGGCACGGTGGGGTGTGGAGCACCCCCGCCCTGATGTCAGGAGTCCCCCAGGTCCTGACAACCACAGTTGTCCCTAGGCACTGCTGAGCATCGTCTCCTGGGTTAGGTGAGCAGCTAAGCACCCCCTGGAGTGTTTAGGAATGCGCCCTCCTTCTGGGGGGTGAGGGTGGGGGCCAAAGATGGAGGAAACCCTCAGATGACAAGGAGCTCCCTCGGGAACCATTACCAACTATTTTTAGGGGCTGTACTTGTTTTCTAAAGGTCTTGGTTATTTGGTGTCTTAGTTCTGACAGATGTGCTGTGGTTACACAAGATGTTAGCAATGTGGACAGCTGGGTGTGGATATGGGCGTTGAGGGCGGGAACGTGAGACAACCTCTGTGGCATTTCTGACAATCTAAAATTATTCTAAAATAAAATGTTTATTAAAAAACATGCACTCTCACAAGTAGACCAATTAAAGGAAAATAAACAAGATTTTTCTCCCCCCACCTAAAAATATCTTTGTAGAGAAACAACCTGAAATGTACATATTTCCAGATGAAATAAGGTGTCTGGACCACGCTGTCTGAGGAGTGGAGGCAGCCCTTCAGGCTTCTTCCCACTTGAGGCTGGAAATGTCTCCGTAAGAAATTGTTAAAAAGCAGTCTGTTTCTGGGGCGGGGCAGGGACAGCGGCTGGCCTGGGGCCCCGCTGGCAGTCTGTGACCTGGTGATTGTACCTGTCAGACTCTCCACTGTCCCCATTCAAGACTCGGCGACAAGGAGGGTGGCTCTGGGTGGCAGCCTTAAGGGACCAGAGAATGCCCAGGCCAGATGGGGCCCCCGGAGCGGCAGCTATGGAAGGATATTGCTCCCAGACTTGATAGTGGGCAGTAACAGGACCTCCGTGCCCATGGGGAGGAGACTGACCCCCAGCCAGCACAGGGGGTGAGCTGGGGGACCTGAGAGCTCAGACATCCCCAGATGGCCTCTTGGGGAGCATGCACTCAAGGCCCTGGAGCCTGGGACCCACTGGTCCCACACCCACCCGTCAGCGACCTGGGCCGGTGAGTGCCCTGCCAGCCCTGAGGCCCTGACTTCAGATGGCCGACATGGGGCCTGTCTCGCTTGGGGCTTAGCGTCACCCCAGGGACCGAGGTCTGGCAACACCTGCTGGGTCCCCTGGGCTCTGAAAACCCCCTAGCAGCCCCTCCAGTGTGTCAGTGCCACAGGCCCACCTGTCTGTGCATCCCCTCAGTGTTCCCAGGTAGGCTCCGCAGGGAAGTGGGACCTGTTCATTCAGGGAAGGGGGGGGCGCCCTGCGAAGACCAGGCCCCGCCAGGGGAGGCTGCCGGCTCTGCACAAGCCCTCTCTGGGTCGTGGGGCTCCAGGAGGGGGCCCGGCCATCACCGCCGGTAGCGGTAGCGTTTGAAGTGGAACCAGAGCTGGAAGATGCCGTTGGCGAACTGGCAGCGGAAGCCGTGGCGGTGCGAATACTCCCACTCGCGGTTGACGATCTTGAAGGCGATGTCCTCGTAGGGCGGCCCGGCATGGAAGCGGAGCGTAGCGAAGTCCTTGTTGTCGGCGCAGGCCTCCAGGAAGTACTCGGGCGTGGAGCGCTTGTCGATGAGATCAGGGTAGAAGATGTTGAACTTGTAGCCCTGCACGATCTTGGGTGGTGGGTTGTCGAAGTCGTAGTGCGTCTGGTTGTACTTGTTCCACTCGAAGCCGGTGTGCACGCGGTTGAAGAAGCGCGGCTTGCGCGGCCGGTACTTGTCTGCCCACAGGTAGGCCTTGCCAGTCAGCGGCATCTCCACGCTGAACTGGGCCTCGTCCTGGCCCATGCCCTCCTTGGCTCGCCGGAAGAAGATGTCCTCTGCACTCTCGCTGGCGTCGCCTGCAGGGGGTGAGGTGGGGGCCGCGTTACCTGGGACCCCGGACACCCTCCTCCGGTCCCCCTGCCTGTCACACTCCCCACTCCCAGCCTGCCTGCCCTGCGCCCCGTCTTCCAAGGTAGGCAACAAACACCACGTGTCCCCTGCCTGGTTGCCTTAAGGGCCTGGTAGTTAAAAGGCCCGCATGGGGACCTTGGATCCAGTCTCCTCGAGGCAGTTTCTCCTCTGTACCAGGTATGATGACTGTCCTAGGAGGCCCAGGCCCTGGCCCACGGCCATGTAAGGAGCTCAGAGCAGAGCCGGGCACTGGAGGTAAACACTACCGTCCCTGTGTCCTTTGGACAAATGAGGGACCAAGTGAACAAAGGGACACTCAGGAGAGCTGGAGGAGGAGGATCCAAGTGGGTTCAAGGACAACGCCTCCTTCTCTGCCAGGAAGCTCTGGCCTTGCCCACCCCATAAACAGGGAAGCCCCACTTCTTGCCCCACCCCCACTGCACACCTGTGACCTGAAGCTGCTGCCTCGACAGCTGCAGGCGCTGCAGGTCCTCGTCCGGCTCCAGCACGTGGGCATCCAGTGGCAGCTCATGCGCCGTGAGCAGCCGAGGGCTGTACTTGCCGGCGTCGTAGTCGTCCAGGCTCTGCTGGATCAGGTCCTCCTCCATAAGCACCGCCTCCCCGTCCCCCTCGCCCTCCACTGGAGTGGCCCCTTCAGCTTCCGGCTCCTCGGGGCCGCCCTCTGAGGGCCCAGGTGGAGTGGGGGCTGGGTCCTCAGGCTCCAGGCTGCAGAGAGGGCTGGGCTGAGCAGGGCCGGCGGCGGGAGAGGGTCTTGGGGAGTGGGGACAGATAGGCCAGGACTTACCTGTGGCCGGGAGATGGCGGCTCCTGCTTGAGGATGGGGAATAGCGGCTCACTCTCCACGCCCTGCTCCTGCTTCAGCTTGTACAGCTTCTGCCGCAGCACATCCTGGTGCCGCTCCCGGAGCCTGGAGGGCAGGCCAGGCAGTCATCCGGAAGCCCTATGGGGAAGGCCCCTACCCAAGATTTCTCATGACCCCCAATTTGCAGCAAGGACCAGGTTGAGGGCAACAAGGGGCTGCAGCACAGACACCGGGAGGGCGCAGGTCCCTGCCCTGGGCTGGAAAAGGACCACAGACTGGTGAGGAAGAGGATAAATTTAGAAGTGACTGCATTCTGTGGCAGACAGGAACTGTGTTTACATGATGGTCCCAAGCATGCAGAAAATTCAAACACTGGGAGCGTGGAGCCTGGGGATGGGGGAGGCAGTGGCCTCTGGGGCTTCCCGTGATATCTACTGACCCAGAAAAACAAAGATCAAGTGCTCAGTGGAGGCTGGAAGGACGGTGGAAAGGTGGCTGGGAGCTGGTGGGGGGGCTCCCAGGGAGGCCCCACTCGCTTACCTGGCACGTGCCATGTGGGCCCGCAGCTGTTGCAGCAGGCTCTCCCAGTAGCCCATGTCCAGGTTGGGGCCCCCAGCCCGGATCTTGCCCTCGATGCCTTGGAAAATGACCTGCAGCTGGCTGTATGTCTTCCCCTTGAAGACTGACTGCACGTCGGAACTGACTGAGGCGTTGACCCCCTCTCGCCGCTCACCTGCAGTGGGACGGGGGTGGCTCGGGTAAGGGCTGGGCCCAGGCCCTAACCCCTCAAATTTGAGAGGCCCCAGATAGCGAGGCAAAGGCTGACTGACCCCTGTCCCTCACACTGGCTGGCTTCCTTGTGTGGCTCATCAGACAGCGAGCTGTGTACCCTCCCGCCCAGCCCCAGGGCCTCTGCACATGCCATGCGAACTTCCCACCAGCAGTAAGTTCTTCCCCATGAAGCTGGCCTCCTAGATCCCAGCCATCCTCAGTCCTGAGACGATGTCCCGTCTGCTGAGAGGCCTTCCACAGTCACCAGCCTACTCCCTTGGCCTAAGGGCCTAACTCTCAGTTTCCCAGGGGCGGGGACCTCCAGCTGCTGTTTGCTTAGCACTGTGCTGGGGTGGGTGAATGGAGGGCAGGCAACCAGCTCGTGTTCCCTGCTCAAAAGCTGGCTTCTCCAACCCCTGCCAGTGGACAGAGGGTCAGTTAATCAGACAGGGTCAAGAAGAACCCGAGTCCCTTCAGCCAACCAACGTGGGACTCTGCAACCAGCAGTTGGGCTCCCAAGCAGCACTGGCTTCAGTGGGACCTGTAGGACCCGCAGCCTGGCTGTGGTCTCTCACAGGTGCAAACATATCATGGGACCAAAACTGAATCTGGCAGCAGCCTTCACACCCAGCCAGGCAGGACTGTGTCCTACACTGACTCAGACATAAGCCATGGGCTTATGTCTCAACATCTGCTTGTTTAGACACATGGAGCCACCAGTGAAAGCCACACCATAGAAGCCACAGGCTTAAGCCACTGTCTAAAGGACCTAAGGGGGCTTTAACAGGGTGGGGAACTGGGGAGGCCACACAAGTCCGAGGACCCACTTTCTCCTGCACACCCTACTGTATAGTGAGGATTCCCCAGCTACAAAGAGAGAAGGGGAGGTGATGGGAGGGGAAAAGAAAAAAAAACAAAGGCGGGCTTTCCTAAAGATCTAGGGATTAAGACTGCTTCCACTACAGTGGGTACAAGTTCAATCCCCAGGTGGGCAAGTTCCATATGCAGTGCGCCCGGGGGTGGGGCAACAGGAAAGAGGAAAGAGAAGGAAAAGAAGGAAGGAAAGGAAAGGGCCGGTCTAACTGGAAAGGGGGAAGACTGCCATCCTCAGGGCTCTGGGAACAGGGGGGTCACACCTCTCAGCTCCCCTCCTCTCTCGGAAATCAGGCCCAAAGCAAACAAACACACTTGCTCTTTGAGGACACCTGGAGCCACCTGGGGCCCCAACCACAACACGCAGGGGGAAAGGGGACAGAGGGGCCACTGATGTGGTGGGGATGGGGGAGGGGCCATGGGCCAGGCACTCGGGGAGCTCTGGAAACGGGGCTGGGGTATGGGACTGGGGACAGACACTTGGCATAATGTCCCTTCACTTTCCTGCAGCCTTGGGGAGGGCTGTGCTTCAGAAGGAAAACTCCCAGAGCCGAGCTCCAGCCCCAGCCCTGCAAATACCAGCGAGGGGAGAGGAAATGCTTCCTGACATGAAGCATGGGGCAATTTCCTGCCCCACTCCAGAAGTTACTGGAGGGTGTGGGGCCAAGATGCAAAAAAAAGCCGTGGGGTCCCAGAAAGCAGGGCTCCACTGCTGGTGCGAAGGCAGGAAGCCCCAGAAGGGTGGTGGCGGACAACCCCATCCTCAAGGGAACAGGGAGGAAGGGCCCAGGGAGGGGGCAGTGGGCCAGATGGGAGCCTCCAGGTGTCTGCCCCCGTGGGGAGTGAAGCGGAAGGTGGGGTCATCGGTGAAAAATCCCCCATGACTTCCACAGTCCTGAGCTGAGGCGTCAACTCCATAAAGGTGGATGCTGTTTTGAATGTTTTGACCGTGTGCTTACTTCTCTTCTGGCAGCCCTCCGGGAGGTTGTCCCCTGCACACAGGAAGGACACCCAGGCTCTGGGGAGGCTGCTGACCACCCCTGGTGGCTGAGCTACTCGCTTGCTGGCCTGGGTGTGCCCCCAGAGCCATGCCCCAGGCTGTCATCCAGTCCAAGGGCCTTGCGGCACCTCTCAACCAGCACCTCTGCCAACCAAGCAGGTGTTTCTGGACGTTTCTCTGTTGTTTCGGGGTTTTTCTGGTCGTACCGTGAGGGTTGTGCAAGCTTAGTTTCCCGACCAGGGACAGAACCCGGGGCCTAACTGCTGTGCAGCCGTGGAAGTCCTCTGGACACGCACTGCTGATGGCAGAGCCCCTTCCTTTCTCTGGGACTCACTACAGGATGCGCCCTCAGAGGAGGGCTGAGAGAAATACAACTCCACTTTTGAAGATAAAGGATGCTCCTCCTCTTCCTAAGAGGAAGGAAACGGCCCCGACCACCCCGTCTGAGCAGCATGTACACAGGCTCAGGGGACAGAGGGCGCCTGTTCTTCAGCCGCCGTGGGTGGGCAGCGAGATACGGGGCTGAGAGCTTAGCGACACAGGCTCAAGGCCCCCAGGAGCTGGATGCCGTTAAAGCCAGTGGCTTCAAGGGGCAGGGGGAGCGGGGCTCCTGTGATTGCTGACAAGCTTTTATAACACTGGCTCTCAACCAGAGTTGAATCTGCTTCCTCTCAGGGGACACTGGGCCATATAGGGAACATCTGTGATTGTCACAACTGGGAGCTCTTGGCAGTGAGTGGGTGGGGGCAGGGAGGCTGTCCACACCCCACAGGGCCCAGGACAGGCCCACAGAAAATGGTCTGGGCCCAGATGTCAGCAGTGCTGTGGGGGGAGACACTGCTTTAGAGCTTGTCCTCTTTGCAATTATACGCATGTAATCATTTTGAAGAGAAGAAAAGCAATTAAAAAGGAACACAGATTTCCTTAGTGGTCCAGTGGTTAAGACTTGGAGCTTCCACTGCAAGGGGCATGAGTTTGATCCCTGGTCAGGGAACTAAGACCTCACAAAACACATGGCGTGGCCAGAAAAACACCCAAAACAAGAAAAAAGCTCTCCATACAGCACAGGTTCCTACCAAGTGGAGCTAGGTCCTGTTCTCACTCAAACAGATTGAGCCTCCAGTGAAAACTTAACACCCAAACAGAAGAGTCCCACTGGTGTTGATACCACAGAACCCAAGAGCTAGGTGATTACTTAAAGGAAGCCCTTGGCACTACTGGGTGAGACTCCCCCACCAGCAGAAGAGCCCCTTGCTTAGCACCAGCCGCTCCTGATGGCTTGCAGAGAGGCCTGATGAGGCTGTGGCTACCCCAGGGGGGAGGCAGAGACTTGCAGAGAATCGGGTCTTCTGTGGAGCCACCTGACCTGCTCCTACCAGACCCAGAGGCGCGACACTGCTGGCCTGGCCCACATTACCTGGCCCCTTCCCTGAGGCCTCTAGCTTTCGGAGTTTGGAGATCTCGTCCTCTGTAATGATCGTCATGTCCCTCCAGAAGTCTGCATTCTTGCCCTGCTCGAGTTCCATGTAGACCTGGAGAAGGGGGCACAGACGGTGTGAGGGCACGGCTGGGGCCGGGAGGTGGTGGTGGGGGGGCACACCGCAGGGCGCACCTGGATGTCCTCTAGCAAGTCCTCCATGTCAGCCACGGTGAGGCCGTTGAGGAAGGTATAGGGCTCGTGCATCTCCACGGCCAGGTCGTCGTCCTCGGCGCTGATGTACTTGGCCAGCAGGTCGATGGGCTTGGCCCGTCCGTCCCGGATGCGGATCTTGGACCTGCCAGGGAGCAGAGGGCAGAGTCAGAGCCAGGGGCACGTCCTCCCTCCCGGACTGGGAGCCAGGAGAGAAGCCCAGCCCGCTGTGGGTGGCAGTCAGGGAAGGCTTTGAGGAGGCATCAGGCAGA
Organism: Ovis aries; assembly: GCF_016772045.2. NCBI lineage: Eukaryota > Metazoa > Chordata > Mammalia > Artiodactyla > Bovidae > Ovis > Ovis aries. The sequence continues at coordinate 18,112,704 of NC_056058.1, read as the reverse complement.
GAAGCAAGAAAAGTTGGAAGGGACAGGCCCTGAAAGAGGCAGAGACAGGAGCAAGGTGGGGTCTGAAGAACAATGGGTGGGCCACGAGAGAGGGGCAGAGAGGACAGCCCGTGTGAAAGATATAAAGCCTCAGTGCTGTGCATGGGGACGGGCATCAGAGGCTAACCCTGTTCCAACCCCAGAGAGCCCTGTGACCAGGCAGGTTTGAGTCCCTGGGGACTGTGGGTAGCCAGGTGAATAGGGGCCAGGCCTGAGGCTTGCACAGCCCACATGACCTTGGATAACTCTTGACACCTCAGGAGACTTGCTTTCCTTGTTTGTAGATGAAACTGATGAGCAAAACGCCTCAAAGGCTGGGGACAGCCAGGGCCTAGCCAGTCACGGCTGGTTGGTACCCTCTACTCAGCAATGATGAAGGAAGCAGACAGAAAGTGAGTCAGGAGGGGCCCTGAAGGGGTGCGGGGTGCAAGCCTGAGGGCCAAGGGGGCAGGGTGGGGAGCAAGGGTGGGTTCCACCCCCTTAGGTCCAGGAAGAGGGGGCATTTAGGAGGAGGAGGGGCATGTCCAGGAGCAGGAGGAGGGGCGAGCCCAGGAGCAGGAGGAGGAAGAGGAGGAAAGGCGGGTTTAGTAGGAGGAGGGGCGGGCCCAGGAAGAGGAGGGGCTGGGGAGCCCAAGCACCGAAGCTTGGCCTGCTGCAGGTGAAAGTTGTCCTCCTGCTCCTCCCAGGTCTTGAAGTGCTCCGCCTCCTTCTCTCGCTGCAGCATCTCCAGCTCCTGCTCCCGCATGGCCTTCTCTCGCTCCCGCTCCAGCCGCAGCTGCTTCACCTGAGGACAGAGAATGAGGGGGGGACAGCAGACGACGGGGTCTCGTGGGGTCTGCCCTTATCCTCTCAGCCTGTGGGGTTCCCCAAGGTTTTGGGGGGTACTGTTCCTGGAGCCTGGCCCCAGGAATCCATCCAGGGCTGCCTGAAGCTCTGGACAGACCCTGGGGCCGAAGGGAACCTTCTTTCTACTAGAGACACAGTAGCTTTAGTGCCCAGGGCTGCTCTGGCCACCCAGCAGGGAGGGCCTTAGAATAAATCCTGGAGGCCAGCAAAGCTGAGGTACTGTCACTGCCTGAGCCTCTGGATCCAGCCATGCCTGAGGCCAATCTCCCCCGAACTTTCCACGAAAGCCAATCAGGTCCCCCTGGACTTAAGCCAGGGTGAGCCAGACTCACTTTCTGTCTGCTTCCCGTGGATCCCTCAGGAGGGAAGCAGGGAACCCCAGGGCGCCCCCACCTTTTGCAGCTCCAGACGGTTGTCTTCCTGGATCCTTTTGTTCCGCTCCTTCAGCTCCTTCTCCTCCAGGTGGCTGATCCCCTTCTTCTCTAGGGCCTGGAAGGGCCAACCACACGCCCGCTGAGACAGATGCCTCCTCCCACCACCCTCCCTGGGAACACCCAGCACAGCCTCCCACACTTCATAACTGCTCTACCAGGCGGGGACCCATCAGGCTGAAGCACCTGCTCTGCTGATGAGGGGTGTGAGGCTGAGGGAATCGGCTGCCTGCAGGAACAGCTGCCTGCAGAATTGGCTCAGTCCACTCCAGCATCGTGGAGCTCTGTCTGCCCCGACCATGGAATCCCACCCTACATGTGATGCTGAAACCCTGTTCTCCCATTCTGCTTGAGGTTAGGCTGGTTCTGCGGGTGGAGGGCCTGTAATTTTACACCACAGGAGAGCGTCATCAGAGGAGAAGCTGGTGGAAGCTGGTGTGTGTGCTCGTGCGGGCACACAATGTCAGTGGCAGGTACAACCTGGGCACATGCACTGGGAATGCTAAACAACGTCTTTGGAAATAAGCTGTAACCAGCGTATGAAGCAAAAAGGCAGAAAGGACTGGCAAGCAGCATGAGCAGGACTAAGGGCCCAGCCTGGCTGCCCGAGGCTCACCTTGTTCCAGATGAAGGTGCCCAGCAGATTGTTGTCACCAAAGGGGTTGTCGGTGTTGGTATAACCCATGTACTCCTCGCCCCAGCCCATCTTCTCCCGTTTCTTCCGCTCCTTGGCCTCCTTCTTGGCCAGCCGACGTGCCCGCTTCTCCTCGGGAGTCTCGAAGGCCTTCATCAGCTCCTCCTGCTGCTTCCGTTCTTCGCGCAGCCGCAGGCGTTCCTGCAGGCTCTGTTGCTGGCTCAGGGCTGCCGCCGCTGCCTCCCGGGGACTCTGTGAGTGCTCCCTGGATGCGGAGCTGGACGCCGAGGAGCCTGGGGACCAGGAACGTGTCCGTTGCCGCCGCTGCCGGCGAGGCCATTGGCCCCGCTGCTGCTGCTGCTGCTCATCACTCGAGTCAGACTGAGAGGAGCGGTTCTGGGCGCGCCGGTGGGCAGGAGGGGGGCTCCGGCTCTGCCTGCCTCGCCGTGGCCGCTCCTCTTCTGAATCTGACCTGTGGAGGGAACCCGAGAAGCTCTGCTTGCCGCCAGCTGGCCAGTCACCTGTCCCACTGCCACTGACTGGGCAGGCACGTGCTGGGGGCCAGGAGCTGGTCTAGGTTCTGGGAACATGGCAGTGACCCAAACACTGATGCTCCCTGCTTTTGTGGGGCTCACATCAACAAGTATGACACTAGATGGGACCATGAGCCACTAGGATAGAGACAGTGCATTAGGGCATGCAGAGGTCAGAGAGGAGCTCGCTAAGAAGGTGACACTGGAGGAAGTGTGGGGGAGCTACGGGGAGATATGGAGAGAGTGATGGGGCAAAGGGCACAGCAGGAGCAAAGGCCCTTGGGCAGGAACTCATCTGGCATATTTAAACAGCAGCAGGTAGGTCTGTGTGACTGGAACAGAGTGAGTGAGGGGGAGAATGGGAGGAAGGGCAGGAGGGCAGGTGGCCTGGGCCAGATGGTGAGGGAACTATAAGCTCTGTCCAAGGTGTCCAGGGGGGCTTTCCTGGTAGCCCAGTTGTAAAGAATTTGCCTGCAATGCAGGAGACATGGGTTTGATCCCTGGGTTGGGAAGATCCCCTGGAGAAGGAAATGGCAACCTACTCCAGTATTCGTGCCTAGAAAATTCAATGGACAGAGGAACCTGGTGGGCTACAGTCCATGGGATTGCAAAAAGAGTCAGACAGAAACTAGCAACTAAACAATAATAACAAGGTGTCCAGGGAGGGCAATGGCAACCCACTCTGGTGCTCTTGCCTGGAAAATCCCATGGCTGGAGGAGCCTTGTAAGCTGTAGTCCAAGGGGTCGCTAAGAGTTGGACACGACTGAGCAACTTCACTTTCACTTTTCACTTTCATGCATTGGAGCAGGAAATGGCAACCCACTCCAGTGTTCTTGCCTGGAGAATCCCAGGGACAGGGGAGCCTGGTGGGCTTCCGTCTATGGGGCTGCACAGAGTCGGATACAACTGAAGTGACTTAGCAGCAGCAGGGAGGGCTTACAGAAAGAAGGTGGTGTTTACCAGCTCTATAGGACAGGCAGGAGTTAAGACTGGCGGGAATACAGAGCCTTGATGGGGCAGGTGAGGCGGGCAGGCAAAGTACGAACCCTGGGGATAGATTCTTTAATGTTGGGGGCCTTTGAGCAACTAAACCTGTCTTTATTTTATCCGATGCTCCACCCATTAAGCTCAACCGACAAAAAATTTACACCTTGAAAACCAATTATTTGGCATTGAACAAAAACTACAAATTTGGTCAAATCTTCATAAATGACATTGATTTTCACGACCTATCTAGAGTGGCTGATTCTTGTGAATAACTAAAATCTTAGAAATCAATAGGTGACAATAACAATTTCTTGCTACCCACAAACCACTACTAAAACATCAACATTAAACGTTAAACCAGAGTCAGCAAACTTTTTCTGTGAAGGACCAGATGGTCTATGGCACAGTAACTCAACTCTGCTATCACAGGGCAAAAGTGGCCCGTGAACAGCACATGAACTAACGGGCATAAGTTTGTTCAATAAAATTTTATTTCTAGACACCGAAACTTGAATTTCATGTAATTTTAATGTGTCATGAAGTACAACTCTTTTGTCTTTCCCATCCCACCCCCGCCTCTTGACATTTAAACATGTAAAAGCTATTCTTGGTCCACAGGCTGTAGTTTACCAAATCCTGGTTTAAACCATCTCTTTACTATTTTCACTCCTTTTATCTTCCTGGAATTCCTGGGTGACAGTGATCTTATGAGACTCAAAAGGAAAAGCCACCTTCTCAAACCTAGAGGGTGATCAGTGGATGACAGCCACCCTGGCTATGGTGTGGAGAACAGGCTGGAGGGATGGGAGACAGTGCATGCTTCCAGAGCCCCTGTGGAGATCCTGAGAGCACAGATGACAGAACTTGAATGAAAGTGGGGCAGGGACTGTCAGTTACAAGCTGAGCCAGCAGTAGAACCCAGTTCTGAGAGTCAACCCCTATTTCCATGCTGATTCCCTTGTGTTGGAACAGACTCAAGCAGACTCAAGCCAAGTCTGGTCAGGTGCCCCATCTCCAGAAGAAAAGGGCTGTGGGCAGATGGGAAGCTGAGCAACAAGTCCGAGGGCTCAACTGAGTTCTGCCACCTGTCATCAACCGTTCTTCTCTCTCACACCCCAGGAACAAGTGTTATCACTTTTACTTCGGAAATCCCTCTCCAATCTACCCACTTTCTCACTGTACCTTCCCACAGCCTCCCCTCGAGAAATTCATCATCTGTTGCCTGGACAACTGTTACTACGTTCCTGCTCCTTGGTGTCACTTCTGCAGTCCCGCTGAGCCCCTTCTCCAGGCGAAAACCAGTGGGAATTGTGCAAGGTAATCCAGACATCACTTCTTGATTTGAAATCCTCCACAGCTCCCTACTCCCCTCTAAATAACCCTCAAATGCTTCAAGTGTACACAAGCCTGCACGATCTGGTCTCCAGCTTCCTCTCCGACCTCATCGATTCCCCAACGCCTAGCTCGCGAAGCCTCTCGCTTTCCTATCCCTGCCTGATTAATTCCGACGTGCTCAGACTTCCCCTTTTTCAGGAAGCCCTCCCTGACTAGCTCGAGGGGCTTTCAGCTCCCCAAAGGCTGGAGCTGGACCTCCAGCGCGGCTCACACAGCGACCCTACCTGCGCTCCCGACTCCTCCGCCTCCGTCTGCGTCGCCCCTCGTCGTCTCGGCGACGCCGGTTTCGCCGCCCATGGCTTCCGCTCCGACTTCGGCTCCGATTCCCGCTCCGGCTCCGTTGCCTTCGACCCCTGCGACCAGCCGACCGCGAGCGCGAGCGTGTATCCCGACCCATCGGCTGGGACGGCGGCGACGGCGCTGACACAAATACCCGGGGCCTGTGCCGGGGGCCTTCCTCGCTTGTGGCGCGTGCCTGGTTGCCCCACCCACGCCTGAGCAGGGAGGTTGGAACCCATCCTGTCGCCCCATGCCGCGGGGACTTCCATCCTCCTTAACCTCTCCACTATCCTCAATGTGGCCTAAGTGATGGACTCCGGCCGGACTGTCGCCGCCAGAATTTGGGATTCGCTCTTCAGGCAATACTAGGGGCAGGCCCAGGTGGGTCCTAGCACCTTAGCGAATCAGAGGGGTAGTGGGCGGAGCAAATGCGAACGGGACCTGTAAGGGGCGGGGCCTGGGGAGGCGGGACCAAGAAGCCTGCCCAGAGAGGAAGAGGAGCGGGCATGGGAGGGGCCTAGGAGGCGTGGTCAAGAGAAGGCGGGGTCTCTGGGGCGTGGGCAAGGAGACGTGTTTTGGGGGCGAACTCTCGCTGGTCTTGAGGCCGGGAAGCCCCCAGACTGTAGGTTTAAATCCCGGCTGCTCCAGTCCAGGGGTGAGTGCTGGGATGGAGACCGAGAAGTCTTAGATGATGGGCTGACCTTCTGTGAGAGTCCTCATAATGCTACACCACTGCCAATACCTGTGTTTCTTGGATTAAGCTTTGAAAAAACACTTCCATAACGTCTTAAGTTCCTCATTAACTCACTTTATAGACTGGCAAATTGAGGCTAAGAAAGGGAAAGTCACTCCAAAACCCCGCCCCCAATGAGCCAGTGTGGAGCTCATTGGTGGCCCATCCGCCTTTGTCCTGTGGGTGCTGGTAAACTGTGGCAGGGCTTTGAGCGGGGAGGGATATAAGGGGTCTTTAGGTGGAGTCCCTGCAGGGCCATTAGGCAGGGGCAAGACCACAAAGGGGTGAGAATGGAAGCCCGAAGATCTGGAGGAGCCCAAAGTCCTGCTCTGAGTTCCCCAAACCCCACCCCAGGGGATGGTGCTTAATTCTTTAAGCCAACTCTTTAAATGTGTAGAACACAACTTCCATACGCCATCCTAGATGCTAGCTTCGCATATTCTGCTTGGTGCTGCAGCGCGGGTTGGAGGGTGGTGGCATGGAGGCAACCCTTGATAACTGCCTGTCTTGGGATGTGGGTTGTCCTGGTGACAGGCTTGCCCAAAACGTGATTTTCCCCACCCGGATGCATCCTTGAGCATATCTCCTCTCTGACCATAAGGGGAACATAGTCGTGATCGCCTAGTCTTGTGTACCAACGAGCAGTGCCATCTGTGTCTGGGATCAAAACTGGGTTGTCAAGGGCTTGCTTAGAGACAGGATCGTGTTTTCAATGCAGTGTTTCTCAAATTGGGAGTCAGGGAGAAATATTTTCCCCTTAAAAGGGGTCCATGCATTACTGTTTGACAGACTGGCAGAACAATCTCTGGGGAGTGTTTGTTCCTGAGGTCAGCTTTTATTTATTTAAAAGAATCTTTTCAGCCAGGCGGCATGTGGGATCTTAGTTTTCTGACCAGGAATCAAATCTGCGTCCCCTGTGGTGAAGTGTGGAGCCTTAACCACTGGCTTGTCAGGGGAGTCCCCTGTGGTCAGCTTTTAAAAATTTTTTCCGAGCTGAAGTGGAAGCCAATGCTACTAAAGCATTTGGGTCCGTTGTTGATCTTATTTATTGTGATTCTTACTAAGGTTTCTTTGTGTTCTCCTTCAAAGTCAGTCTTTTAACTCGCACCCAGACCACCAGAGAGACAGAGAGAGACAGCTGATGCTTATTACCCGATTTATTAGAGATCTCTTCAACGTAAAAAGGGCGGGTGGGGTGGTGGGGCTGGGGTGGGGAGGATCTGGGGCTGTATACGAGTGTTATGGGGCCAGCAGTGGCTGCAGTCACAGAGGCGCCCACGGCTCTGGGTTTGAGCGGGCTGGCGTCCTGCGCCCGAGGAGGCTGAGCCCCAGATTGTCACACACCAGACCACGGGGGCTGAGCACATGGGACCCCCAGTGAGATTAAGACACACAAGGTTTGCAGTTTTGTTGTTTGGAAATCAGTTGGGCCATAAAAATGGGGTTGGGGTAGGGACAGGCGATGCAACTGAATTACCAGAGAAGGTGACCGAGGGTGCTTGTTCCGGGGTGGGGACCGAGGGGCTGCGGCAACAGTACCATGGCAGGGGACCCCATGGGGATGGAAGTATTGCACTGAGCCAGGTGATGGGAGGAAGGGGGCGAGAGGCAGAGGATGGAGGCTGGGAGGTCCCACCTTGTCAGTCTCAGGACACACCTTTCCCGTGTACAGTACAGCACAGCAGACAGTGCCCACGTTCTCAGTGACAGCAGCTGTCAAGGATGAGCTGGGACGGAACTGGGGCATCACCACCAAGGAGTTGGCAGATTTCTATCCTGGAGGTGGGATGACAGCTGGGTGGGTCCAGGGCCCTTCCTGTTGGGGGTCTGAGGAAGACTGTGAGTCCGCTCTATGTTATAAATAAGGTCTTGCCTTCCCACCCTCTCACCCTGACCATAAGCACACGCTTCCTGGCAGCCTAATCCGAGGACCACCTTGCATCCATGTGACAGTTCTCTGAAAAAGGGACAAAAAAATGCAACCAACACAAAGGGGACTCTGAAGGGGTACTCATGACTTAGCACAGGAATGAAAACATCATGATGTCCAGGAGGTTTGCAAATTTCTCCAAGTGAGCATCTGTCTGTGATTCACTCAGGAAAGTCCCGGGGCCCTGCTCCCCGGCTCCAGGTGGCCAAGGATGCCCTGGACATGGGGCCTGCTGGTGGTCCACACGGGATGCACCGCATCTCTGCAGCCGGCCTTGGGGGCCTGGGCAGGGGCTCTGATGTTGGCATTGGGGCAACATAACAGTGGCTGTTAAGTCATCTTCAGACCTCTGCCCATTCAGCCCACCTCCTCCAGGCGGGACAGGGTAGGCACCGACTGGGGACTTGTGTGCATGGGGCACTGTGGACGGTGCCTTGGTGGAAGTCCAGGTGAGGATGCTCCAGGGTCTGGACACCCCCTCGCGGGTAGGAGGGGAACAGAACACCTGCAGGACTTTCCTGATGGGTCCTCTTCCCCAAGCCTTGTGCTGCGGCATCCTTGGTGGCCCTATGAGTGGAGAGCCCCTGGGGCACAGCCCGAGGAGGGGTGCAGCCAGCCAAGAGGCTCTGTCCAGGTGCACAAAGCAGGCTGTGCCAGGGGAGGCAATGAGGGGCCCTCGTAGGAAAAGACAGCAGTGTACACAGCTTGCAATGAACTTGCAAATCAGATCCTGGCTTGGCGGGTTCTCCAGCCATCTCAGGCTCCACCAGGGAGGCAAAGGTGGGAGTTCTTCCACAAAGTGCAGCTTCCACTCCACGCTGGCTCACAGCTCCTCCCATGCAGGGCTGGGTGGGCCAGGTGAACAATCCCTGATGTGTCCCTCTCCGGAGGCAGGCAGGAGACCCTGCAAAGCTGTCAGGGCTCCAGCAGCCGCCTATGGACGCAGTGGGGCCCCTGGCAGTCGCCCTGTGGGGCTCTGGGCCCAGAAGTGGAACCATCCAAAAAAAATTGTTTTTCACCAAGAATTTCTTCTCCTATCCTTCAATCGGCACAGGTGTCTCCATCATTTAAGAGAGGATGCCTACCTCAGTCCTTTTACAGGAGGAGGTCTGGTCTTCTAGCCCTGGCAGCCTGCCGGTGGGGGCTCCCCTTCAGGATACAGACCTTGGGAAGTCCCAGGGCCTCAGTGCCTGGCTGCCTCCTCCTGCCTCGGCCCGTCTTCAAGAGAAGAGAGAAGCCCACAGCCCTGAGCTCTACTGAGTCAGAGCAGCTATGTGTCCACATGGAGGTTCTCATCACGCCTGGGGATTCCTGCTCGAGGTCACAAGGGAGGCAGGTGGTGGGAGACAGATGCTGAGAGATGGCAGGGCCACTGGTGAAAAGCTATCCCAGCCACCACCGTGCTGCCCTCAAGGATGGTGTCCAGCTCTCTCAGCCCCAAAACCTGAGCCAACAGTGCTTGGCAGGTGCAGTGTGCAGCCTCCAGAGGCACCCTGGGGAACACGGTGGCCCTTCTGTCCTAGAGGCCTGTCCACCCGGCCCAGACCTAGAGTGGATTCCGCTGGGGCGCAGATTACCTCAGCAAAACATGCAAGCACAGCAATGAACCAAAAGTGCAGTGAAATAGAGTTTCTTCTTTTCCATTGTGTTTTTGTTTTTTTTTTTTTGCCTTTTCCTTTTTCTAAAAAAACACACACATGTGTGCTACCATGTCTGTGCAAAGAATAAGGACCCAAAATAAATACATGATCAGAAATGCAGGAGGGTTCACAGTATCAGGCGTAGGTAGTTGTCGGGGAGCCAGGGCGGGGCAGGCCGTCCGGATGGGGGTCGCTCAGCAGCCAGGAGTGTCGGTGTCGTCAGGGGAGGACGAGGGCGAGGGCTGGCTGCCAGGCGGGCATCTCCCGAGCTCTGGGCTGAGCGAGGCGGGTAGTGCCTCCAGGAAGCGGCCGGGGCAGCAGCGGGCACTCGGCTCCGGGTCAGTGTCTGCATAGGAATTACTGCAGAGGCAAGGGGGAGGGTGAGCTCATGGTGGGCTAGGGCCAGTCCCCACCCGCCCAGCCTCCCATGGCTAATGACACGAGCCAGGGACCCCGGGAGCCTTGAGGGCTGGACACAGGCCATGGCGTGGCAGAGCCCAGCTGCCCCTCCCGCTGGAGACCTCAGTTTCCCCATCGGTCCCAGGGGTATCTGGGGGTCAGGCCCTCAGGCCCTCCTGGGCCGAGGCCATGGTCTGAGACCCGAGTGGGCCCGGCTGGCCAGCCATGGGCTCACTTACTGTGTCGCTCTCGCCGTCGGAGGCAGGCTGGGCCTGCGTGCTATAGTGAAGCGGGGAGTACACCCAGCTCCTCTCATCGGTGGGCTGCAGGGCGGGTGGGCGGGCGGGCGGCACGTGCAGGAGGGGCGCAGAAGAAGAGCAGGGTGCGAGGAGGTGCGAGAGGCGACAGGGAGGAAGGAAGGAAGAAACAGAAATAAAAGAGGGGGACCCCCAACGCGGGACGAGTGGGCTGCTCAGCCCCCGTGCCCTCTCCCTGACAGGACCTGCCCCAACCTTGACGGCCCTTGGGCCTGGTGGGGTGGGGGCCGGGCCTCTGGGGCTGAGTGGCCAGAGCGTGGCAGGGGGCGGGGTGGGCTGCGGGAAGCGGCGCGTGGGTCAAGGCAGAGCCGGCACAGCGGGAGGGGGAGGCGGGCGGGGCTCGGTTTGCTCTGCTGTCCGCCCACCCCGGGCCCCCTAACCTCTGCCCTAGCTTGGCAGCACCTCAGCTTCAGGCCTGCCTACCACTGGGGACTGCCAGCTGGAACAGTGCCCTGGGGACCCACGGCAGGGGTCCTGGGTGGTAGGGGCACAGGGTGGAGCCCACTTCCTGCCCTGGTACACGCAGACCTGCTCTGGGACCGAGGCAGGTGCCCCCCAGAGAGCAAGCAGCAGAGGCCTCTCTGCCCCATGCCTGGAGCACAGGGATGCCTTCCTGGGGAGGGGCACAGGCAGAGTGGGGATTGGCCAAGGGGCCCCTGGGCCTGGCAGGGGCAGGCTGATCTTTCTCCAGCCATGTCTGGGCAGGGGTCCCAGGCTGGGCTCAACTAGGGGGAGGATGTATACTTCCCCAACTCCCCTTGCCCTTCCAGGTCTGCTCTCACCACCAGAACCCTCTTGGGCCTGGCAGCTCCCTTGGGGCTCCCCCAGCCACCTTGTCTTTCCTCTTCCCCTCACTGCATGCCAGCCTTCAACACCCCACAGCCTGTTACTTCCACCCCAGCCAGAGCACACATCTGTCCTAGCCAAGCCCCCCTGGCTGTCCTATGGCCCCTGAACCCACCACGGCCCCCCAGACCCAACCCTCCTTGGCCCGGTTGGGAGGATCATCAGCAACCAGCCTCTGCCCTCCTGCCCCTCAGGGTCCACCTGTTCCAGGTACCCACACAGCCCCTGCCTATACACCTGCTCCACCCGACTTTCTCCACAGCTCACAGGCCATGATGGTACCCACGTGGACCCAAAATGCCCAAGGCTGTGTCCGCATGTGGGTGGCTTCCCACACAGGCACCCAGACAGCAGGGCGAGACCCCAGTGCAGGCCTTGCTCCTGCCTTCAGGGGGTCCCAGAGCCGTAAAACCATGTCTGGCCACCTGGGAGCCCAAGGCGCAGGTCCAGGCCTGTCTGTGGCCACAGCAGGTGCTGACTCTGGGGTGGTGGCCATGCTGGGCTCAGAATGTGGGTGACACAGGAGTCCCCAGGAATCCTGTGATGAGCTGGCCCTCGGTGACCCACAGAAGTTGAGTCCAGGGCATGCCTGCCCCGTGCAGCAGGACTTGGGGTCCAGCCTTCCTCCTGCCGCTCCTTTGCCTCCCTCTCCACACATCGGCCCCGAGTATCTGATTCTGTGGTGCCCCCAGCGAAGATAGCCCTTCCTCTACCACCTCCCCACACCCCAGGCACATCTCAGAGCCCGCTTGACCCCTTCCAGATGATCTTTGCCACTGGCTCCCCTCCCCATGGCCCTTGGGCACCATGTGTCCCCAGCTCTGGGACCATCTCTGGGGTGTAGTGTCCCCGGTTGGACCGAGCGTGGAAGGGATCTCCCCTTTTCAGGCTTGCTCGGCACTGCACGACACCCAGCGACACTCAGAGGGACCACTGACAGGGCTGGAGTATGGCTCTGAGAAGCCTCACCTTGAGAACACAAAGTCTTGCTTCAGATCTTTGCCCTGTTCTGCCTGTTGAGTGCTATGTGCCTCTCTGGGCCCCGCGTTTACTGCTCACGATGACAATAACGAGCACTAACAATGCCACTGCCACACAATATCCCCACAGCATCCCAGACACGCCGGGCGGATAAGTGTTTATTAGACATATGCCTGAAGTTTGGGACCTAGATTTCGTCTACACTACATGCTCGTGGGCTACCTGGGGAGCCAAGGTCTGTTTCTCCATCTGTGAAATAGGTACAGAGACACCAACTCCTCTCTCCTGTAATTAAGAGCTTGGCTTTGTGGTCCTTCCGGTGACCTGGGAGGAGGTCACCCCCTTCAGGGGACAGATGCTCTGGGAGTGCTGTCGGCAGCAAGATCTGAACAAGTGGGAGCTGTCCACGTGACACGTCCCTGACCCAGGAGTGCTGGGATGAGGGGCAGGGGCGTCTGGGGGCTGGGGGTCAGATGCCGACCCTGCCAAGGCCAGGCTGTCCCTGGGAGCCCCAGCGGTGTGCCCGCAGGTGCCATGACGCCCAACTCAGCGGGGAGTACACGTCCCGAGAGGACGCCCACGGCCCAGCGTCCCATGCGGGCCAGCGTGGCCGACCTCAGCCGTAGCGATGTTTTCCCCACGTCCCTTCTTGGAGGAAGAGGGACCAGGGCTTGTGGCTCCCTGCTGCCCAGGGCGCGGGATGGGGCCTGGCTCCCTGGAGGCCTGCCGTGGTCACTTACAGTCCCTGAGGAGCTCAGCGTCACGGCCCGCAGTCGGCGATGCCGGGGAGAGTAAATCCAGTACCTCCCATCGGTGAACTGGGCGGGCCGGGCGGGCGGGGGAGGAAGCAAACAGAGGACAGGATGAAGTGATAGGACGAGGCCACGGGAGTCTGGCGGGCGGGCAGGCGGGGAGGGCATCGGGCGGGGTAGGTGAGCTGATGGCCAAGCGGGAAGAGGGGGTGGGCATCCCACTGGCTTTCTTCTCTGCTGCGTGCCAGGCCTGGCTGCAGATCCGGGTTTCACGGCCCGACTCCTGACAGGATATGGCCGCTGGGGCCGCCTCACACACAGATCCAGAGAACGGGAAAGATCAGCCCGGTGGGGTGGGGGTTGGGGGACACAGGGGGCGCTCGCTCAGTGCCCTGCAGGCCAGGCAGCGTTGGCGTGGGGACTGAGAGCAGGGGGCTGTTAAGAAGCAGCGATGTCAGCAGGGGGGCCAGGCTCACCCAAACAGCCCCGAGGCCCAGCGCTGGGCAAGGACAGGGTTGGGGATCAGAGGTGAGAATGAAAATCTGAGAAGAGGACAGCAGGCAGGGCTGGGGTTTGGCCCTCTCTGCTGTAATTAGGACCATCTGATCCCAGAGCGGGGCATCCTGGGGAGACAGCTCAGGACCCGCTGTTAGGGGTGGGGCAGTCACTGGACTGGGCTTTTCGGGCTCCCAGGCTCCCCAGGACCCACTTCATCCAGGTTCCTGCCTGCCTGTGGGAGGTGTGAGCGGGGGGAGATGGCCAGCTCTGGAGGGAGGTCTCAGGTACCCAGGGGAGGGCCCCCTCCTGCTCTGACAGATCCCACCTTTTCCAGGAGCAGCTGTGTGTCCTCGTCCCACGAGGTTGGCAGCGTGGAGCCCACCTGCCCCTTGCCTCGGTGCCCTGGCCTCCCTAAGCATGGAGTCTGCCCACCGTACCCACCACCAGGTCAGAGAGAAAGTGTGTGTCATGCCAGCCCCACGGTCAGCCTGGGCCTCCCCTCGGGTCAGGGGGCTGAGCACTCCGGGACTCCAGACACCTCCCCAGGCCCCGCTGGGCTCAGGGCCACACATGGTCACGAGGCTGGGGATGGTCAGGGGGGTGGGTGTGGCGCTGCCACATCACCTGAGAGTGAGCGAGCCAGGCACATGGACCTGAGTGTGAAAAGGTGGGCACACACCCATGCCTGTGCCTGAGTAAGTGCACCTGCAGCTGTGCACGAGTGCCTTGAGTGTGCGACGAGTCAGTAGGAACGTGTGAGGGAGTGGTGTGCCCGTGTGTGAATGGGGGTGGACGTGAGCATACGCAGGTTTGTAAGGGCACGTCTACACACACGTAAGCACAGGTGAGCGCAGATGGTCGAGGGTCCGGCGACGGGGAGGAGCCCTGGGGGACTTACAAAGTAGATGTCCGTGGCAGGCGCGTCCTCCTCATCCGAGGCCTGGCTGGCGGGCTCGGAGGCCTGGCTGGCGGTTTCCGCTTCGACAGCGGCAGAGGCACAGGCTGGGGATGCCCCCTCCCTGGGGACACGGGCAGGACATGGGAGTCCTGGGGAGGCTCTGGAAAGCATGCATCTCCCCCACACAGCAGCCCGGACCCTCCCTACTCCCTCCATCCCTCATCATGGAGACCACAGACGCAGGAAGTTCAACGGCAGGGATGGGTTCTGCCTGACACATTCTGGTTCCCCCACATAACAAAACACCTCCAAGCACTGTTGCTGCCAAGGGAACCAAGAGCCCGGCTCCAAGCAGGCGGCCTGGCCCCCTCCACTCACTCAGGGGCACGCCTGTGGGCAAATCCCTGCCTCATCACTCACTTGCTGGGCAACCGTTAGGACTACATTCTTTCTCAGGGCCTCAGTTTCCTCACCTGTAAAGTGGGAACACATACCCACCCCTCAGGGGCCAGAACCTTTTGCTCCTCTCTCTGAAGCACTTCATAGGTGCTAGGCCTGTTTGAGGGCCTGCTGCCCTGGGTTGCTATTGTTTATTTGCTCAGTTGTGTCTGACTCTCTTGGGATCCCATGGACTGTAGCCCACAGGTTCTTCTGTACATGGGATTTCCCAGGCAAGAATACTGGAGTGGGGGGCCATTTCCTTCTCCAGGGCATCTTCCAGACCCAGGGATTGAACTCACGTCTCCTACATTGGCAGACGGGTTCTTTACCACTGAGCCACCAGAGAAGCCCCTGTCCTGTGTTACAGATGAGGAAACTGAGGCACAGAGTGAAGGTGGGGAATGTGCCGGAGGCCATGGCTGGCGGCCACGCAATTAGTGAGAAATTTCACTTCTCGGATGAGGAGCTCAAAACCTAATAAAGTTAGAAATACGTACCAAAAAGGTAAACAAAAAATCTTCAACACTTGAGAGACACCCCTGAGATGCTGAGGGTCTCGCCCTCAGCGCTGCTGACAGTGGGCAGGTCATTCTCTGTGGGGGGCAGTCCTGGGCACAGTGGGGTACAGAGCAGCCTCCCTGGCCCCCACCATGATGCCAGCAAACCCCCGCGTCATGATCATCAGAGATGTCCCCAGACATTGCCCACTGTCCCCTGAGGGCAGAATCACCCTCAGGTTGTTGAAAGCCACTATCTTAATTCAAAGAGGAAATTTAAAAAAAGAAGAAAAAATTACTAGCCATTTGTACCTGAGCCAATATAAAAGAACTGCTTCGTGTCAAACCCAGGGCACAGGGCAATAGCAGCACTCAGAGGAAAACACATAGCCTTAAGGGCCTCATTGTTAAAGAAAAGAAGGAACTTAAGCACTCAGCCTACACTGGAAAAAAACCAAGTGAAACACAATCCAGAGCAGCTAGAAAGAAGACATTACTGGTGAGTCACAATGAGGGAGGTAAAAACAGAACACAACAGGGGCCCAAACCTGGTTTTTGAAAACCTCGTAGGCCACTGTCGTGCAAGCCCCGACAAAGCTAAGAGGATGCAGCGAGGAAATGGGCAGGAAAAGTGACCTCAGATGTCAGGGCGGCTCTGATTTCTGGAGGAGGAAACCCTTCCCAGAGTGAAAGACCCACACTAGCCCCAGCTTTCCGCGCTCACTTCCCAAGCTGGAAGCCCCAGTCCCACCCCTAGCTCGTGTACTACTTTTCCCAGTCCGCCTTCGGCCAGCTGGCTACATGGCCCTGCTTGGCCAATGGGACCAGAGCAGAACCTGAGACCAAGAACTAGTCAATCGACTGTGGGGACCACTCACCCTGCATCCTCCTCCTTGGGGACCACGATCTCCACACTGCACGCGGGCTCCACCTGCACTGTGATCTGCTGCAGGTCCTCCTCCGCCTGTGTCTCCTCCTGGGGCCTGGAAGCAAAGGGAAGCCACGCCTCAGTTTCCTTCCTCATCCCCGTCCACCCTGGAAGCGCCTGCTGAGCTCCAGGCCAGAGTCAGTTTCCAGTCCCGGGAAGAAGCCTGGAGCTCCAGAAGGTGCTATCTCTGGGCGCCATCTGACCAGGGCCCTGAGCTGGCCCAGCTCACATTTGGTCCCTGGCCATTCTGCCCACCTGGGGCTGCAAGGGGCCAGTGACTGACCATCCACCTGGGCCTAGGCTGTGCCTCTAGCACCAGCTGGGACATAATAAGTGCATGGGGGTCTGGATCCTTCCCACCCTCTGGGGGCAGCTAAGCATCTGCCTGGGGCCTGCACTAGGGGGCTGGGGTGGTTCTGGGGTTCCAGGCCTAGATCCCTGATGTAGGTGGGTCAGAACATGCCAGCAACCGGGTGTGCAGATGGCACACCTCCCTGGATGGCAATACTGGAGAACAAATGGGTGGCTGACGTCAGAGCAGGTAGCTGGATGGAGGGTGATGCACATGATTTTTTTTCCAACTGGCAGGAATTACTGCCCCCAAAAACCAATTACAGAAAACAACCCCTCTCCACTCCAGTCCTGTTACAAGATCAGACAACTGGGAACAACTCACATGTCCAGGAGGGCAAGTCACAGCCCGTTAGAGGAAGGGGACCAGCACCTACCTCACCTGCTCACACAGGTGGCCTGCTGCCAGCAGGTGACAGAGCAGAGGGCAGGCCGGCACCCAGAGGCACACTGGTTCAAATGAGAGGGCGAGACAGGCCCAAATGTGTGTCTCTTTGTATATTCATGAGTGTCTCTGGTAAGAGACAAAAAAATCCGTCTGCGGGTTACTCCCAGAGAGGGGAGCGGGCATGGGGCAGGCATTTCTGTTTTTCCTTTTGTATTTCTTACAATAAAAATATTACTAAGAAAGGGAGAAAGAAGAAGCAACAGACAAGTGTGGGAGATGAGTCCTCTGGGTACCAAGGTGGAAGACAGATTCCAAGTGACCTGAGATTCTCTGTGCTTCTAGAGCCTGACTTGAATCTGTGCTCAGAATGGTGTGGTCAGAGAGAAGGGGCTCTGGTGGGGAAGGCAGAGGAGGGCTGGGGACAGGGGGTGTGGGAGAGAGGGCTGGGGTCTCATCTCACCGGCCATCCTGTCCCGAGGACTGTGTGCGCCGCCTGCAGAGAGACCGCAAACACGCGGAAAAAGTGGGGTAAGGGCCCTCCCAATCAATGTCCTGCCCACCCCATGACCCCGCCCATCCCGTGGCCCAGGGACATGGTCGGGTCCACTCACCGGTACCGCGGCTGCTCTGACGACTCCGAGGGGGACCGCTCTGGGATAGAGAGGGACGTGGAAGATAGGGTCGTAGCGATGGAGGCAGTGGTGGCCTCCTCAAAAGACGGCGGCGTGCAGGGCAAGAGGTCTGGCCGACCTATGGGAAGGAGCAGGTGGGCACCTGTACAAGCCAGGCACCCAGAGCTGCTCCTGGGAGGCCTCTGAGCTCTACCTGCAACTTGGCTCACTCCCAACTACCCATGTCCTCTCTCTCACCCACCACCTCACACTGTTGTCCCCGCCAGCTTCAGAAGGAGAAATATGCTCCAATTTCTCCCCAGCCTAAGGCCTTCCAGTACCTATCCCCTGCTCTCAATTAAAAACTCCCCTCAGGGTCCTGCTCCACTGGCCTCTGCCTCACTCTGCTCTAGCCATACACACTTCTTGCTGTTCCCCGGACACCCACAGGCTAGGCCCCGTCCTGCCCCTTGGGCCTTTGCACAGGCAGTGTCTCCCTTCCTTGATGCTCCCCCCGCCACCCAACGCCCGCCCCTCCCTGCCTGGAATCTCTGACCCAGGAGATGGGAGGGACCTTCCTGAACATCAGGCTGACCCCATTAAGCACTTCATCCTCCCAGGTCTCCATGCATCTCTGACATAATGGGAGCCTGTCACCTGATGGTAGGGGGCGGGGGGTGAATTCTGTGCTCAGCTCTCACTGTGGCTCTTCCAAGGACCCAGTCCCAGCTGCTCCCCACTTCTCAGCTGCAGATCTTGGGCTGAGGGGGGTGACTGTGACCCAGCCCCTCCCATCCAGGTTGGGGCCAGCACAGGGCCCTCCCTTTCTCAGCACAGAGGGCCCTCCCTTCTCAGCCCCCTCGTCTCCCAGCCAGCTGCTCACCCTCGTCCTCCAGTGTGGGGTAGCTGCGGGCCCCCCGCAGGTCGTACTGTGCATCCTCCCGCTCGCTGGGGATCTGGCTGGCTGAGAAGGCAGCCGTGGGCCCCATGGGCTTGACGGCCAGCAAGGCACCACGGCCCTTCTTGGATGGTGAGGACTTCAGGGCTGCGGAGGGAGGGCGGCTGGTGCTGGGGAGCCTGAGCCCCGCAGCAGCACCCAGACAGGGCCCCACACACCCCAGAGCTCCCTCTGTGCCAAGGCCTGGCTGCCCCACTGCCCCACCTCCAGCCTGTCCACCAACACCCTTTGCTCTTGTTCTCGGTAGGGGAAGCCTGCCCTAAGTTCCAGCTGGCTTGCCTGCAGGGGCAGGGTGGGGGTGCAGGAGCCCAGGTGCCCTGTCCTGCCCACTGGCAGAGATGGGATCCCAGGGACCCAGAACTCCCACTCTAGCCCCCTGGAAACAGCAGTAGGATCAGCAGCTGCCAATGTTTACTTGGCACTTTGGGGCCTCAGCCCACCCGACTCTCAGACAAGGAAGCCAAGGGCCTGGTTCCCATCCAGGCTGCATGGCTTTGGGGCCCCCAAGTCCCTATCTGCAACAATGGGTCAAAGGAGGCAGGAAAACCCTGATACACCTTCCACACCACCCTGGCCCCACCAAGGCCTGTCACCAGCCTCTCCCGTGCCTCCGGTGACCACTGTCCCACATACAGTAGCGGCTCAGTTTGCCTCACACAGCCATCCAGTCCCAGAGGCTGGGGGCTCCCTGGGTCCCCTGCCCTATGCCATGTCCCTGAGGGGCCACCCAGCTGCCCTGTTCCCTGGACCAAGTCCCTGACTCCATCCTAGGGCTAGTGAACAGAGGACCAGGACCCCGGGTTTACCCTGCTCTTGACCTCCCACCCTTCTCCTTCTGCACCCCCATCCAGAGGGCCTGGGCACTCACAGGAGTTCTTCCGGAAAACCGTGTTGCTCATGAACTTGAAGAAGCGCTCGGCATAGAAGCTGGGCCGGTGGACGGAGACTGTGTCCTGGGAAGGGAAGGGGGGCCTGAGGGCAGGCAGGGGATGAGGGCTGGGGGGGCCCGTGGGCGTCCCGTGTCAGGGCTGCTGTGTCACCTTGTGGGGATGGGACCCCAGGAACCGGTAGTGGTGGGACGGTGGTAACGGTCCCTGGGTTTAATTGTTGACCCTCATGCATAAAATGGCTATTCAAAGAGATAACTGAATAAACATCAAAATCAAGAAACTGGAAAGAACCTTTAAAGCCGGGGCGGAGCGGGGGCGGTGGAAGAAGAGTGCAGCCGACCCTGCTACAAAGGAAGGCTTTGTCCTGGGCAGGCAGACCCGGCTCCTGCACTCATGGTGGGGCGGCCCTGGCCATGCCACCTCGGTGCCCCGGGGTGGACCCAAGGCTGCTGGGCAGGTCAGGATGCAGGGCTGGGATGCCCGTGAGGTAGGCAGCCTGGCACACAGTTGGGGCACCATCCTGCAGGGCCCCTGGGCTCACACCCGGCTGTCCCTGGATCCAGTCTGCTCACTTGCTTCGGCACTGTCTCCCCAGCACTGCTGATCGCAGGCTGGTCATTCTTGGGGGGTCCATCTTATGCCCTAGGGTGGGGCCAGCATCCCTGGTCCCCACCTTCTAGATACAGTGTGACCACTGCCTCGCGGCCTCCCCCGGCTGTAACCTAACAGAACGCATCTGGACACAGGGCCTCCCATCCCGGCCTGCCCTGAGGTGGTCACATGGCCTCGGGGACTCATGCTGGTTGATGGTGATTGAGCAAGGACAGCAGAAGAGTCTCTCCGCCCCGGGAGGAAGATGCCCCTCTCTCTGGCTGGAGCCGAAATGGGGGCTGCCATCTGGGCCAGGTGCCAAGGGTAACGCCTAGGGTGTACAGGGACACACAGGAAGAAGCTGGCCCCCAGCACTGTGGCGCCACCTACCAGTCTCAGGGTTCACACACCTGGATGGTTACTTTTCTGGCCATGGTGCATGCACAGCAAGTGGGATCTTAGTTCCCCAACCAGGGACCAGACTTGCGCCCCCCCATGATAGGAGCTTGGAGTCTTAACCACTGAACTGCTAGCAAAGCCCTTGGATGGTTACTTTGATGGTTGGACCCCTCTGGAGCTGACCTTGGTCTGACAGGGTCGCAACCCCTCCATCTGCTTTCCCCTCTGCTGTGGGTTCACCACATAGAAGGGTTTCCTGCCGGCCCCACCCAGGGGGGAACATTCTGAAAGCTCCCCCAGACCCTCAAAACACTCTGGGGCGTAGTGGGGGAAGTTGTTGGGACCTTGGGTTTTGCAGACTGCACACACACAGACAGCCCTTAGCACTCAAGAACTGGCCTGTGGGGGCACAAGGGGAGAGGCCTCTGCCTGAGGGTCCACAGCCGGACTAGGGCCACAGGTGGACAGTTTAACCCCAGCAGTTGGTCCTCACAGTATTTTACCCTTTGAAGTAATTCACTGCAAGGGTGTACGGGTGGGCTGTGCTCACAGGAAGACACGAATTTCCAGCTTTTTTTGAACAACTGAGCCCATTTGCGTAAGCAGGCCCTACCTGCAGGGTCAGCGGGGTCAGAGCTATACAGTGCTGCCCCTGGGTGCAACCGGGGCCCAAGACCCCCTCCATATCACACACTTTCAGAATGTTCTCTGCCTGACTGGCCCCTGACTTTCCCAGTCTGTCCTCACTTCTAACTCACTTGGGGCCCCTAGCACCCTCCTTCGGGAAGCCTATATGCTAAGCCTGTACCCTCACAGATGGCTTGGGCCCCTGGTTGGGGGGGTCCCATGGCTGCCTCACTGCCTTGTCTCAGCCCTGATCCCCTGGCCTGTGACCGTGGCTCCAAAAAAGTGGACGTGTCCCTCAGCTCTTTAGCACCCAGGTCTGGCCCAGGGTGATGGTCAGGATGTTTGTGGATGGATGGACAGAATGAACAAGCAGAGGATGCTCACCCCATCGTGGACGAGAGCCTTCCAGGTGTGTTCCAGCTTCTTGATAAACCTGCAGAGGAGAAAACGCCCAGGACATCAGCCACACCTCCAGGTCCAGGGGAGGTCTCTTCCAGGCGAGCTCATCCCAGGGGACACAGGTGGTCTCCAGGGACCTTTGCGGTCATCATGACTGGGAATGTTCTTGGCATTGAGGGGGCAGAGGAGCCCTGGTTGAGAGGAACCAGGCCACCTGCTGTACCAGTCAGAGGCCACCCCGCTCTTCCCGGCCCCCTTGACCACTCCCCACTGGCTGGCTGCTGCTATTGCTCCTGCTCTGCAGAAGGAAGTGGAAAGGCTGCGGTGCGTGGCCCTCCATGGGGGACGGAGCCCGCCCTTTGTCTCTCCCGTGGCCCAGGGTGAGCCGGTCTCCTCCCTGCTGGAGGGAGCGCCCAGTGCCCCAGCCAGGCCCCTGTACCACACCTGGGCTGGGGAGCACGTTGCTGCCTCCAGGCAGCTCCCCAAGATGCCTCTGGGTTGCAGGGGGAAGGACATCCTCCTTGACATACACCCCTGCCCTAGGATGGGCTCTGGCCGCTCGCCCTAGGCTGTCCTGCCCACCTTGTCCCACCCGGGTCTCCACATAAACCCTCACCCACTGCTCGGAAAGCTGCCTGCTCTGCTCCACACTGGGAGGGAGACACCAGCAGGAGATGAGGCAGCCCAGTCTTGGCACACAGCAGGGCCCACAGTCAGCCAGTGACACCCTACTCTCTACCCTGCCCTGTGCCAGCCCTGATCTGTCCCTGACCAGGCTCTCACTGAGGAGTGGGGAAGTCGGGCCAGGGGCATGCACCCACCCCGGCAGGATGGGGGGCGGGGACCCACCTGTAGGACTGCAGGATGTCGATGATTCCAATGTGCAGAAGCAAACGCTCTCCTCGACCATTCACCGCGGGGATCCCCCCCATCCTGAGGAGAGGGGTCAAGACTGTCAGCACTCATGGAACCAGCCCAGGGATGAGCCCTGTCTGTCAGGAGCAAAGGCTGGAGGTAGCCTAGAGCCCCGAGCCAGGGGTACCTGCTCTGGGACTTAGGGGTACTGAGATAGAGGGATAAGCGGGCAGGAGTGATGGAACCCAGAGCTTGAGGATCCACACACTCCCTGGTGGCTGCCTGGCTGGACCCTCGGAGAGGGACCTGACACCTGGGAAGCCCACCACAAAGAAGGATCGAGTGGCCTTCTTGGCCCGCTCACTGAGTCAACACTGCAGGCCAGAGGCTGCCAAAGGGTCCGGGCTATGAGACTCAAGTGCACGCAGACCCACACATGCACACGCAGAGCTTGCACACATACACAGGTGCATGCACACCCACACGTGCACACATGGAGCTTGTACACTCACACACACACAGGTGCATGCATGAGCACGTACACACCCAGGCAAGGCTGGGCTTCGGGCGCAGGCTGGGGAGTTAAAGCCGCTGCAGCCCCAGGCCAAGCCCGCCTGAGCAGTTAGTGAGGCCCACGAGGCAGCAGCTTCCTGCACGCCCAGGCCCCCAACAGGCTCTGCCAGCTGCACTCCACACTGCACTCACCTTCACACCTGCCGTCTCTCCTGGCCTGGCACCAACCCTACAAACGCCAGACGGCTGAGCTCTGGGCCCACTCAGGTCCCCCACACTCATCCCAGGCAGGCCCTTCAGCTGATGGCCCAGTTTGGTGGCCAAGCTTTAGCCTGTCCCCCAGCTGCCTGTGCACCCTGACGGCTACCATCCACTGTAAGGACTGGACAAGGTCTGGACATGGAGGGTCCAGCCAGCTCCCACATGGTTTGTGCATGGTGATACAGGGTCAATTGTGACACCTGTCTACAGCAGTGGTTCCCATCGGGGGTGACCATCCCCAGGGACACTGATGCTGTGTGGGGACAGCAGTGGTTATCATGACCAGGGTCAGGAATGTTGCTCCACCCCTCACAGTACCCAAGACACCCAAAGAGTGACCAGGGCCTGCATGAGGTGGGAGTAGGGATGCCCCGTGAATCTGTCTCTGTGCCTGAGCCCCGAGGGCAGGACCAGGTTGGGGGTCAGGGGGCACAATCTCGTCTGGACCCTCTGACCTGGCTGCACCCACAGTCACCTGGCGTCACTAGGCAAGGAACGTTCTCAGCCCCTGCACCCCTCTCCCCAGGGTCCTGGGCAGGGATCTTGCTGTAAAAAGGGTCCCTCGTTCCCAGCCCTTTCCACCTTCTCTTGGCTGCCTTCCAACACCTTTCCAGCTTTGCTGCCTGCAGTGAGGCTTTAACTCCCCTAGGTCCAGGGCAAGGGTACCTGTGTTTCCCACAGGGCTGGCCAGTGACCTCTGTCTACTGACTGACTGAGTCAGATGTCAGGGTCAGAACACCTGGCCATAGCTGTGCGCCCAATATCTAACTCTCAGGGCCCAGGGGGTGGGGACGGGTGGGCGCTGCTGGCTTACAAACCAGAAACCAGGAATTCACCAGGTTCTGAACCTGGCCTTGTCCTTCACCTTCCTCAAGGCTCCCCCTCTTCCTGCCCCCTGCCTGCTTCTCGCCTGGCAAGGGGGCTGGGGCAGAGATGAGAGCTGAAAGCTCCCCCGGGCCCGCCAGCCCCGGCACCTACGTGTCATCCGTCTCGATGGCCTCCCCGCGTGCGGCGCCACCCTGGATAGACTCCATGGCTGTGGAGTAGAGCGCCTTCTGGCCCAGCGGCCGCTTCTCATCGGCTGTGCTCTGGGCGCCCTCAGCCTGCCGCTCACGCTCCTGCTGGTCAATGTTGTGGACACCCAGGAGCAGGCTATAGTCCATGATCTTGAAGCTCTCCAGCACCTGCGGGAATAGGGGTCAGGGGTTGGCCGGCCGTGACCCCACCCCCGCCCTGGTTCAGAAGCCCGGTTTACTGGCCTCCAGACTGCTCCAGACCACGAGGTGCAGCCCAAGATGTGGACATGCAGGCACTGGCGACGGGGCCTGGAAGCCCTGGGGCATGGAGACGGCTGGCGGTTTCTGGGGTGTCTGGGAGCCAGAGTGAGGGCGGACCCTGGAGGACCCAGGCCTGGCCTGAACCCCCTCCAGACCTCCGTATCCTCACCTCTGAGGCCAATAGGGGGCGGCGTGGACCACAATGGCAAGACCTGGGATGAGCCTGGCAAACCTTCCTTCTCCCTAAGAAATACTTGCCTGTGGAGGAGGGCGGCTGCACAGACCTGGGTCTGAGGAGAGCTCTAAGTTTTTTTGGGTTTGCTTTTGTTTTGGCTATGCCACAGGCACGCAGGATATTAGTTCCCTGACCAGGAATCGAAACTGTGCCTCCTGCAGTAGAAGCTCAAAGCCTTAAACACTTAAACACTCAGGTCAGGCAAGCCCTGAGGTGCACCCTGAGTTGAGCCCTGAAAACCTCAGGCTGCCCCGAGGCTCTGCTTGGCAGCAGGAACACAGCCTGTGAGGGTGGGGTGGGGGGTGGGGCATCTCTCCGGCTCACAGCGCTAGCTTCTCCCAGCATCCCCATGTCACAGCTGGGAGGACGGGGCTCAGACATGAAACTCCGTCAGACCAGCCGGCCGCTCCTCACCAGGCAGTCGCGTTGCAGCGTCTTGACAAGTGCAGAGAAGGTGTCGGCATCAAGCATTAGCCCCTCGGGCATGTCCTGAATGAAGTCCAGGTCCTTGTAGGTGGGGATGCTCTTCTCCTTCTCCTTCTTGCTGGCCCGCCGCTTGTACGTGGAGCCTTTGAGGTCGAACTTGAGGTGCATCTTGACTACGCGTGGCAGCACATTGTTCATCACCACCACGCGGATGTTCTTGCCACCCGACTGCACGCAGTATAGCCCATAGAACTTGGGCAGCAGTGTCCGGGGATTCTGATTGAGGTTCTGGTGGAGGGGAGAGGGCAGGTGGAGAGGACACCAGGAGCCTTGCTGGGACCCCACACAGCACCCTGCGGCCTGCTCCTCAGAGCTCAGGCCAGAGGCCACCTCCTCAGGAAGCCTGCCCTGACCACCTCCCTGAGGCCTGCCCTCCCTCCTTGCCCCTAGCACCCAGCCAACTGAACTCCCCATCGCCCCACCTGACCGAAAGCACCAGGAGGGTCTGTTTCTACATGGTCAGGCCCAGGGAGAGGTGGCCTTTCCATAAAGGGCCCCAGGGGACTTCCCAAGGTGTTGGGCCTGGTTTCCTAGGTCAGACCCAGGTCTCTCACCTCCCTAGTCTGCCCTGAGGGGATGGGGGTTGCTCGGCCTCTAGGCATCAGGGCATTTGTCTTTTTTTTTTTTTTTTTATTTTTTGGCTGTGCCTCGCAGCATATAGGATCCTAGTTCCCTGACCAGGGATTGAACATGTGCCCCCTGCATTAGAAGCATGGAGTCTTAACCACTGGACCATCAGGGAAGTCCCAGGCCACTTGTCTTTGTACAGCTGGGAACTAAGAATGGTTTTACATTGTCAGCAAGTTGATAAAACCAAACAAAAAATAGTGTCCTGCGGCATGTGAAAATTACATGAAATGCACACGGCAGCCTCAGCAGATAGTTCTATTGGCACTCAGCGGGGGCCGCTTGCTCTCGCCCTGTCTGTGGCTGCTTTCTCACTACAGCGGAGCCACGGAGACAGAGGCTGCGCTCAAAAAGCTGAAGACGTTTGTTTTCTCATGTTTTACAGAAAACGTTTGCTGACCTCCGACCTAGGCGAGATGAGGATCCCACCCAGGATCATAGATGGGGGAGGCGGGTTACAGGGCGGGGGACAGGTCACAATCTGCACAAAGTTGCCCAGGGCCTGGCCATGCCTGCCAGGCAGCAGGGAGGGCTGGCCCTCAGGGAGGGGTCCTCACTTTCCATCTGGGTGTGTATCAGGACCCTCACCCCTGGGGGCCAGGAAGTCTGAGGTGCCTGCTTCCACACCCCCAAGGGTCTGAGCGCCAGCTGATAGCCCAGTTCCTCCCCAGTGCCTGTCTAAGTCACTGGTTGTTGAGACTTGAGGCCCAAAGCCATGACTTCTGGGAGGTCAGTAGTGGGGGATGGCCACCAGGGCCCAGATGGCTATTCCTGCTCGCCACGTGAGGGGGTCCTACGAGTGAGGCTCGGTGACCCAGGACGGCCTGTCAAGGCCTGCCTAGAGGGGATAGTTCCTGGAGGGGGTGGCTCCCAGGAGGGGTAGTTCCCAAGGTGGGGATGCCCAGAGCTCCTCAGCAGAGGGAGAAAGGCCTAAGTCCAGGGGCGGCCGGGCTCCCCACCATGTAGTAGCCGGGCAGCAGCTTCTGCAGGAACTCGGCCTCCTTGTGCATCACCGTCTTGATGATGAACTCGTCGTCGCTGGTGACGTAGAACAGGGAGCCACTGGCACCGGGGTTAGACAGCTCAATGAGCGGCTCGTTGCACAGCGAGTACTGAAAAGGGGATGGTGGATGGATGGGGGTGGTCACCGACACCGCACAGGCCCAGGGGCTGGTGGGTGATCCCAGAAGTGGTCTCGGTCGGCTCCATGGGACAGTCACAGAGGAGACCGTAGTATCTGGAAGGAATGGACGTCCTGGCCAGCAAGGACAGAGCCTGGCTGATGAAGCCAGGGGTTTGGAAGGGACCCAATGCAGTTGAGTCCACTTGAGGCCACAGCCCAGCCCCAGATGACAACCTGAGCAAGGAGCCCAGCAACGCTGCAGCCATGTCCCTGCCCCATGGAGGCCGAGGACGACAAGCAGGTGGTGATCTAAGCCCCGAGCCAGGCTGCTGAGGACACACTCACCAAGTAGTCATCTGGCCGAATCCCAAAGAGCTCCCGGAAGTAGCGGAAGGCAACAGGCGCATAGGTCTTGAACCTGAAGTCCTGGAAGTGATGGGCGGGAGTGAGGTTGCTGCCTTCACTGCAGAGGAAGCAGGGGGGAGACTGTGAGGGACCCAGGCCCATGTACACTCCCTTCCCCCACCAACAGTCTGCCTACCCGCCCAGGCCCAGCCCCAAGGCACCCGAATAGCCAACCCAAAAAGTGACATGGGGCTCCCATGCTGGACACGGGACCAAGGGCTGTGGCCAGTCTCAGATTGTCCTCCAATGACCACCTTCCCCTTCCTTCATTAGCCCACAGTGTGGGGTGCACACATGGCCACCCAGAATAAGACCACTGCCAGCCTCTGCCACAGCCAGGCATGATCAGGGTGCTGTGCTTGCACAATCCCATGAGAGGAGAATGACTTGGTCTTTTCCTAGTCATGCCCTTAAAGGGCAGGGGCATGTGCTCTCCTTCTCTTTCCTGTGGTTGGAATGCAGCTGTGATGGCAGGAACCTGGGCGGCTCTTGCAGCCACTGGTTTGTAAAGCAGCATAGAAGATGGTGGAGAAACCAGAAGGAATCTGGGCCCAGTAACATCATGGAGCCACCTGACCAATCTTCCAATCTTGGACTGTGTGTGTGTGTGTGTGTGTGTCTAGGTATACACGCGCACACACATATTAGAAAGAGAGAAACAACAAACTTTTGTCTTCCTCTCTTTCTAAGAGCTGCCGTTCTATTGCATTTCTCTGATTCAGCAGCAAACATCCCGACTAACACAGGGCTGGACCTCAAAGGCAAGGGGAGCCCAGGAAGGGCCGGAGCCATTTCCAGCAGAGAAAAAGGCTGAAAGAATAGCAGGGGGGCGGTGTGTGCATGCAGGGAGAGTACAGAGGGTTTGGAGCGGCCCGGGCAGGGTACCTGGGAAAGAAGATGCTCTCCACCACATAGAAGTCCTGCATGAGCACGTCACGCTCTGGCTTGGAGCTCAGGTTGCCCACGGTGTAGCCGATGCCCAGCTGGATGGCCCCCTTCAGGGTAGAGGACGTGGTCTGCGGGAAACCCAGCTGCATCAAAACCCCTGGGGCCCATCCCTTGGCTGCCAGGGTCCGAGACAGGACAGGAAGCCCCCTTAGGATGAAGGGGGCAGCATCCGGCCTGTGGCTCAGCCCTTGACACCCATTACCTCCAAGGGGTCCCCAGGCAGCACCTGCCGAGCCCGTCACAGACGTGCTGGCCTCAGGCCCACCACTCAGCCTGCATAACCACATGGCCAGGAAGTGGCCTGGCTGAGGCTCCAACACCACCATGTGGCCCCGTGGCCTGTTTTCTATCCACATTCTAGAAGGTTCCTATAGCTCAGAACTGCCCCGACATGGGGGAGGGTCTACCACTGCCAGGGTTCTCTTTTGGGAAGCAGGAGTACAGCATCCAGCAATGCCCAGGCTTCCCTTCTGAGACCCGGGCTCCTTCTGTCTACTCTCAAAGGGATCTGCCTCTCTGCATCCCAGTCCTCCACCCTGGCACTGGCCTTCCTGGGGCCCCTCATGCCGCCCTCCCTAGAGAAGAACCAGCTGCCTGTCCATCTGTCAGCACTGCCATTCACGTCACCGTCACCATGAGCCTTAAGCAACACGCCCACCATCGAGGAAAGACGCCTTGGTCCTCAAGTTACCGACTCGGGTCCCCAGCACCCCCGCTGCAGCGTCAAGCCCTTCCCAAGTGCCCACCCCTCCTCCCGAAGCCCCACCTCCATCCATTCCCTCAAGATGACATCGACTGAACACAGTCTTCCAGAGGAGATACACAGATGGCCAGTGAGCACAGAAGGTGCTGGGTACCACCAGACGCAGGGAAGGTGCAAATCTAGACAGTGAGACCTGCTGCCCATGCATCGGGAGGGACAGATCAGACAGACCAGCACCACACAGGACGGGGAGTGGAGTCCCCATGCTCAGCTGGCAAGAATGGAGAATGGGATGGCCACGGTGGACTGTGTGGCAGCTCCTCCAAGGGCTACCTGTGACCCCCCGGGGGGCCCAGCGGTTCCACTACTAGGACTGCGGCCCAAGGAGGGCAGTGCAGTCCCCAAAATCATCTGGACACAAGCCCTCACAACAGCACTGCTCACAACAGCCAGAAAAGGTCCATCAGTGGAGGGTGGATACACAGACCATGGTCCCCCTGCCCATGAGAGCATCGCTCGGCTACAAAAAGGGAGAAGCCCTGATACTCGCTACCACATGGATGACCCCCGATTCTCCCTGACACTCGCTACCACGTGGATGGCCCCGAGAACACGATGCTCAGTGAGAGAAGCAGACACAGAAGGACACACAGAATGTGACCCCACTGACGGCAAATGTCCAGAACAGGCTGATCCACAGACACAGACAGTGGGTTCCTGGCTGTCAGGGGATGGGGGAGGCAAATGGGGACAGGGCTTTTGAGGTGAGAGAAATGCTTTAAAATTGACTCTGGCGATGGTTGCACAGCTCTGAATACTCTAGAAACCGTCTAATTGAACACTTCAGAAGGGTGACTCACTCACTGCACACACTCGCTCTCAGTGAGGTGGGTGTTTTTAGGAGGTGTGACCAGGCGGAGAGGACCAGCAGCAGCGGGACCAGCTCACCACGCACAGCCCTGGCCCAACCTCACCTCCGCCCCACTCCCAAGGGACGGGAGGAAGCTGCAATTTCCTCTCACCCAAGGTCACAGTCAAGGCCACAGTGACTTGAGGAGCCAGGCAGGTGGTGCAGCCTCCAGCCACAAACAGCCCACACCTGACCTTCCGTGGGCCCCGTGCACACGTGTGGGGGCCCCCTTGTCCCACCCCCGTTGACTGAGGGAAGAGCAGGAACCTTCTTGTAGGTGGTTTCGCCAGATGCATCCACGCCTCGATGACCCAGCTTCTTCCCATGGCCAGGGCCGGGCTGTCCAGTCATCAGTGGGACCTGGGGAAGAGGAAGGAAGAAGTTCAGAATTGGCGAGAAACCAGAATGCTCTGGAAATCCCAGCTGGAGTCTGGGGCGGGGGCTGGGTAGGCTGCGGGCACGGGGGCTCCTTTCTGGGGGCCGACATCCCACATCTAGGGGCCACACCCAGACCAGGACCTCCAGAAAAGAAAGTCAGCAGCCTGGGCCCTCTGCAGGGAGAAAAGCCCCAACTCCAGGGTCACCCCCACCCCAGGCTCACCCCCACCCCCAGCACTGCTGACTTGGGGCTAGTCACTCTCTAGGGGGGCACCCTGGGTGCTGTGGGGTGCATAGCAACATCACTGTCCCACCTCTTCTCTGCCAGGAGGCCCCCAGTTGTGACAACCACGAATGTTCCCAGACGTGGCTGGGTGAAACCCTTTGGACTGAAATGAGAGTATCTCCTCCCAGATGAGGGAGAGGTCCCGCTGGTCTGGGAGCAGGCTGGTTCCTGCCAGCTCCACAGCATATGAGTGACATCCTGGCAAAGTTGTGCGGAAGCCACTGGCCCTCCTGTGTGACATCGCAGGGGAAAGATGGTGCACAGGGCCATGGGGCCTGAAGGAGACACACCAGCTCAAGAGCTGGGCCGAGGCCGCCCCAAAGATGGTGCATACTTGCCACCATTCACAGGGCTCAGACCAGCCTGTTCTGCACGCTGGCCACCAGGGGGCGGGCTTCCCTCAGGCAACGTTAGTTGCCAGCCCTGCTCTGCACCCCTCGCTGGCTCCCCACTGCCTGTCAGCTGGACACCCACCAGGGCCCCAGCAGATGGGCAAAGCCGTCACAGGAAGGACCCTGGGTGCCCAGCAGCGTCCTGGGAGAGGAGCCTGGCTGGGAGGGAACATGGCTGTCAGGGTGGCTCCCGCTATACCTGGGGTCCTCTAACCTGCTGTCCATGGCTCCTCAGACAACAGGGCTCAGACGCCCCTCGCAGGTGGCTTCCAGGAGTGACCGGAAACCAACAAACTAGAGACAGGGTGCCAAGGGCTCACGCAAGTGGCCACCACCAGGAAAAGTTGCCTGGGGACAGGACCAGTGGGACCCTCGGTGGGCAGGTATGGGACAGCAGGGGGTGGGGGGGAAGGCCGGCTTGAAGGTACTGCTGACAGGGACAGGCAGGGGGCCATCCTCTCCAGGCCCCTCGGGGCTCTCCCCACCCACCCCATCCCTCCCAGAAACTCAAGATGCTGGTGGGACAGACCGTTTCCACTGTCTGACGACATGTGCCTATTTGCTATGCCAGCATCTGAGGCCCAGGGAAGTGCAGTGAGACGCCTAAGGCCACGGAGCAGGATGCGGGCAGGGCAGGGTACTGCCCCGTCCACTTTCGGGAGGCAGGGAGGGTGGGCCCCCGAGGACACTCACCTCTACTGGGGTTGTCTTTTTCTGGGCCGAACCTGAGGAAGAGAAGGGACGCTTTAGTCTGGACCCTTGGCCTCTGCCATCAGCATCGCCCCCCACACACACCCTGTGCCCCTGGGGAGGTGGTAGGGACCCCGCGTGGTAAATAGGCCTGGAGACGCAATGTGGGGGTGGACGCGGAGCGACCACGCTGACGCAGCTCTGCAGGCAGGGGTAGTGGGAGGGCGGGTGGAGACAAGGCACAGCCCATCGCTGGGGAGCCCAAGCACGGAAGGCGGCAGTGATCAGCGGCTGCGGCCCAGGCTAGAGTGACAGCGCTAGCCCCCGAGGCCGCCAGGCGATGGAGAGCCAGCCAGCCAGCCAAGGACACCCCCGGTCCCCGTCCCCACGGCCAGCGATGTTCACCTCTCGGGACCACGACCACCCCCTCCAGCCCAGCTCCTCGGGGCCCTCTGGCCAAGCCCAGGCCCTGCTGAGCCGGCATCCTCACCCAGAAAGCTGGCTTCTGTGAGGGTTATCTGTTCAGTGCGAGTGCTCAGCACATATCTGCCCCAACCCCCAGGGTGTTCATATTCTGGTCCCAGAATGGGCTGTGCTGGTGGGGTTAAAACCCGAGATGGGGATGATCCTGGATTCCCAGGGGCCCAGTGCCATCGCAGGGTCGTCATAAGAGGGAGGGGGAAGGTCAGAGGCAGAGAGACAGGAGATGCTGCTCTGCTGGCTGTGAGGATGGAGGGAGGGGCCGTGAGCCAGGGACGCAGTGCCTCTAGAACCTGGAAAACGCTGGAAAACGGGGGAGCCAGCACTCCCCTGGAGCCTCCGGAGGGATGGGCCCTGCCCATGCCTGGATTTAGCTCCGTCCAGGACAGTGAGATAATCAATCTGTGCAGTTAGCAGGTCAAGTCTGTGGTGATCTGTTACAGCTGCAAGGGGGAGCCCATACACTGATGTCTGCCAGGTGTCAGCATGGAGGGGAAGCAAGTGGTGACCAGGACTGCCCTGGCCCCACCTTCTAGGGCACACAGCCAAGGGCGGGCAGAGAAGGGTCTGGACAGCACAGCGAGTGCCAGGAAGACCACATGAAGAGACAGGTGGGGGGTCAGATCAGCAAGGGAAGGCTTGGGCTCTTACCTCAGGGAGATGGGAGCCCTGGAGGGCTGGGATAAGGTGGGACACCGGACTCAGGTGCTCACAGGCACCTCCGGGTGGCCGTAGGGGGACAGACGGGGGGTGGGGGAGCGGCGCATGCTGGTCCAGGTGGGAGATAATGGGGAGACAACAGGGTGGACCATGGGTGGCCACCACAAAGCAGGTGAGAGAGAAGTGGGCATCGGGGAAGATCTGGAGTCAGGACGGACCGCCCGTGCTCACTGGAGGCAGACTGGAGAAAAGTGAGGCGTCAGGAACGACTTAAGGATTTTGGAGCAACTCACAGAAGGATGGAGCTGCATCAGCCAGGATGGGGGCAGGGCAGGAGGTGTGGGGGATGGTCGGGGGCAGGGTGGCCATGTGGAGTGTGAGACCCCTGCGTGAAGATGGGAGGGACAGCTGGACCCCACGTCAGGAGCTCAGGGAGGCCCCGGCTGGAGGCAGTTGTCTGGGGGCTAGATGGGGTTTGAGCCCCAAGAGTGGACAAGACCACCCAGGAGATGTGGGAGGGGGGAGGGGAGAGGCCTGAGGACCCAGCCCTGGGCCCATGAGCTGGGGGCGGGCAAGGGCCACCAGAGAGCAGCAGGCCCAGGTGACGGGTCAGGGGTCAGAACGTGCTCTCTGTCCACCAGGCTTGGGCCAGGGCTGGGTTGGGGATGGCTAATGGGGACTCGGCCTCCTCCAGGAGGATGAAAATGGTCTGCAATCAGTGGTCACGGCTGCACAACATTGTAAAGACACAGGAAAAACTGAATTACACACTTACAAGTGAGTCTTATGGTATTTATGAATTATCTCTCAATAAAGAACACAAAACCAAGATGGCACGGACGTGGTGCAGCCAGGCTGGCTGGGGTGGGGCCTCTCCTGAGCACCCTTCTGCCCACAGTGCACCCCCCCCGCCCCCCGCCATCAGGAGACAGGAAAACTGAACCAGGGAGCAGCTGGCTCGGCCCTTCATACCAGTGCCCACAGAAGGGACTCTCCTGGAAGACACAGCCCACGGATCCCTGGAAGGCCGTGACAGCGCCAGGAGGGGACACACCAGCCCACCTGTGACATGTGGGGCTCCCTGGACACAGGACGAACCTGGGCTCAGCCCACCCTGAGGCCTGGGGGTGGGGGGGTGGCGGAAGGTGCTGGAAAGCTGACATAATATTTTCGTTGGCTGCCCAACAGCAGAACAATTCACGGTTTTGCGTCTGGGGTGTGGGGGAAGGAACGGGGGATGAGGCAGGAAGTGCCAGTGGACTGAATGGAACATTCCAGACCTTCTCTGGGGGCCCCAGGCATCTCCTTCTCAGTCTGCCTGGATCACCTGAGCCTGGAACCCAACCCCTGGGCCCACCCACATCTTCTGCAGCTCCTGACCCCTCATCCCGGGGTTGAGATAGTCCAACACCGTGGTCCCTGCCCTCTCCACCACCAAGGCCTCCGCAGTCTCAGGCTTGTGAGGGAGGGGCCCGGCCAACACCAGTGCCAGATGTGAAGTCCAGCCAGGTCTGCCCTGTTCAGGGACACTGACTGGCTGATAAAGGGGCAGCCCTACCCTACCTGGAATCCCCCCAGGCATGAGGCCAGGAGGGCAGAAGGCAGGCTCTGAGCCAGCCCAGGTCACAGGCAGGGGTGCCCAGAGCAGGAGCAGAGCAGGGGGAGAAGCAAGGGCAAGAAGTAGCCAGCACACCTGAGACAGGGTTCTGCCTAGACATGCACCCCGACGTCCCCTCTTGGGACTCCTCTCCCTCTCCCCCGGAGTCCTGCCATCCGCGTGCCCACCCGCTCTCTGAAATGCCCTTCTGGAGCCTTGCCCATCAGCTCTGGGGCCAGGCAGCCAGCTGGCTCTTGCACCCACCCCTGCCATCCGGGCTGGGGGCAGCAGGGACCAAGATATTGCGCTCTTCCCAGCCCATGCCGTGACCAATTATCTTTTGAATGAGCCACCCTGTTTTCGAGGAAATTAGGTTTTAAAAATAGCCGGGGGAGGGGGAGAGAGTGAGGCGCTGCAGGCGGGAGGCAGGGCTGAGACCTGGGGGGGAACTGGGGACACAGCTGTGCCTTGGGCTGGCCCCCTCACAGATGCCCATGAAGGCTGCGGGTGCGGGACCCCTCCCCTGGCATATACAAGACCACTTCTCTTACATTTGATGAGGAAACTGAGGCAGAGAAGACACATCCCAAGGACCGGGGGCAGGGCAGCCTTACCATCTACCCCTCAGCAGAAACACTAGGTTATTTTTACTTCAAAGTCCATTCAGAGTGTACCTCTGCCTGGTGCACCTCTGCCTGGCTCCTCTCAGCCCCCATCCTGTACCACGTGGAAAACTGCACCCCCCCAAGTCTGTCCTCCCCAGAGCAGCCACCAGAGGGTACCCGTGAGCACCAGAGTTAGGCCCCACCCCGGGCTGGCTGCCGCCTCTGTCCACAGCCCTCCTGGGTCCCACCTCCCTGGAGATAAGAGCCCAAGTCATCCACGTGGCCCACAGAGCCCTGCACGACCTGTCCTGTCCCCTCCCTCTCTCTCTGTCCCCCTCATTCATTCTGCTCCTCATGGGCCTCCTTGCTGTTCGCTTCCAGCATGCCAGGTACAGTCCTGCCCCAGGGCCTTTGCAAGGGCCATTCTCCCCACCAGAAACGACCTTCCCAAGACCTCTGCAGGGTTTGCGCCCTTGCTTCAGCCAATACCTGGCTTAGACATCACCCCTTCAGCTAAGCTGTTTCCCTGATCACCTCACCCAAGACTGCCCTCCTAACTCCAGGCCACTCTCCCCACCTTCTGGCTTTCTCTGTCTTCCAGCACTGGGCCCCACCTGGTGCCTGTGTGTCATCTCTCCATATCCCCAGTAACTGGGCATCAGGTCTGCCCTGTCCCCTGCAGAGCTGTCTGGAGTGCACAGGGGAGCAGGCCTCAGAGAGGGGCGGGGGCCCGAGGCGGTCACTGTGGGATCACTGCCCGCCTGTTGCCCAGGGGAGGGCTGCTACCCATGACGCAGAGAAAACGAGACAGTATGAGGCAGTTGAGCCAGGAAGCAGCACTGGGGCCAGGGCTCTCAAATGTCCCATCAACTGGAATGGTCTGGCCACAGGAGCAAAGCCCCCTGGGCCAGGCCCCCCCAGTCTTGGTCCACCATGACCAGAATGGACAGACTACCCACAAGCCACCAAGGGAACTCTGCTTGCAACCCACAAGGAGGATTCTGGGGCTGACCCCAGGAGTCTGCAGCCGCTGCAGCCAAGCAACCCACCCTGAGCCACTGAACCCAGCGGAAGGGACCCTGCAGTGTGAGGAAGGTGGGTGGCTTTGAGCCACAAGGTCCCTGCTGAGGCCCTGCGGGAGACCCTGTGGGGGCAGGACCAGGCTCCCCCCACCCCCCAGGCCTGTGAGTGCAGGAGCCTCCTAGACTGTGTGCCGCCTGCTGAGCCCAACCCAGATGACAGAATTGCAAGTGTGTGCAGTTTGCAGCCCTGCGGCTCTAGGTGGCTGTTACACAGCAGCAGCTAACTGATACAGGGACCATTCCTCGAGGCCGAGAGCATGTCCAAGAGGAATACAAGGATCTAGTCTCAGCCTTTGGGAGATGAAGACAGAAGTGAGCACTTCATACTCTCTATCCAACTTGCGTTCCTCACATTCACAAAAGCATTAATGGTACCCACGTGACAGATTACTCAGTCACGAAGAGAAGCCCCGACACTGGCCACCACGTGGCGACCCTGAGGGCACGGGGCTCAGTGACAGAAGCCCTGACACTGGCCACCACGTGGCCAACCAGGAGGGCACAGTGCTCAGTCAAGAAGAGAAGCCCCGACACTGGCCACCACGTGGCGACCCTGAGGGCACGGGGCTCAGTGAGAGAAGCCCCGAGGGAGCAAAACGTGTGACTCCACTGACGGGAAACGTCCAGAGCAGGCTGACCCACAGACAGAGTGGGTGAGTGGTTGTCAGGGGCTGAGGGGGAGGAGGTTGGGGGTGACTGCTAAGGGCTTTCTGGGACTGATGGAGTATTCTGGAGTTAGATTTTCGTGGTGGTGGCACAACAAAGCAAATATAATGACTGAATTATGCATTTTAAGAGTTAATTTTATACTATGTGAACTATGGCTCAAAAATTTTTTTTTAAAGGAAGAAGCTCGTTAATTGCAAAACCACCACCCAGTGACATGTGGCTCCAGGACCTCCTCCAGACCCCGCTCCTCCAGCAGTGATACCGCGAAGCAAGAGGACGCAGGACCTTGGTTCCCTGCCCCACCCTGAGATGAGGTCGTGCAGCCAGACGGAGGTGTCTGAGCTCAGGAAGGGCAGCCAAGCCTCCAGGCGGGCGCTCCCCCACCTCCTGTGGGGTAAGGCCAGCTTGTCCTGTTTCTGACCTATCTTGGACCGAGATGTCCACAAAACATGGTAAACATCAGCCACTGGAGAGGGGAAGACACACAAGATCAAGCCCAAGGTTTTGCTGCTCCTCTTTCAGCCTCTGTACACTGCAATCACACCAGACAGGAGCACGGGGACCCCACCACAGCTCTTAGCTGAGCTGTGACACTCTGCGAGCCCAGCCTCTCCTCAGTGCGCTGCACAGGACGCGAACAGTGTGGGGCTCCGGGCGCCCCAAGGCCCATTCGCTAACCCAGGCCCCCAGCACCACAGACATGAGGGGAGGGTCACTCTATGGGGCATCTGGGGTGTTGTGGATGTGGAGCCGCATTGGCCCCCCAACTGGATGCTAGGGGCTCCCTCCCAGTATATATAATCCCAGTCATGACGACTACAGACGTCCCAGGCGACAGGCAGTGAGACTGTCTACACACGGTAGAAAACCCCCACACAAGGCATTTATGATGGCAGCGACATGGTAACGGCCAGCACCACACTCCCCGCTGTGCGGGCCCTGTCCCAGAACCCCCTCAACTCGTCCCCTCACTCCACGCTGACTGGGTGACATGGGGACTGGCCTCCCCAGTCTGCATGGGGACCTGGAAGCTGGCGGTCCCCACAGGAAAGTGACAGGCAGAGGTGTGAACTCAGGCCCCCCATCCACACACCCACCCACCGATTCCACAGCCCCAAGCTTGGTGAGTATATCCCCCAGTTATGCCACCGGGAATCCCTCCCTGGGCTTTCTTTCTGGTGGTAGAGGGTCAGTGCGAGTTGAGTCAACTTTCAAAGTCACAATGTTTTGGAGATAAACCTAGGTTTCTTGGAAAATGAGCAAATCTACACAGACAAAGCCAGCATGCTCACTCGCCTGGATCCATATTCTTGCCCTTCACGTGAGGTCTGCTCCCCCCACAGCAGCCAGAGGGCGCCTGTGCGCACCTGAGCCAGGCACCATCTGATTTAGTGATCTCATTTCTTTACCACCATTTTACAGAAGGAAGCAAGGGTTTGGAGAAATTTAGGAAGTGATCCCAAGTCAGAGGTGAAAAACTTTATGATCACATCTCAGAATCCAGAACAGCGTTCCATAAAATTCAACAAAAAAGTCACGTTGAAAAAGCTATTAAGAAACTAGAGGAAGGTGGGGGTGGGGGAAGTAGGGGTGGGTTGGGGGACAGGAACAACTTTTACTTAAAAACAAGTAGGGGATTTCCCTGGTGGTCCAGTGGTTAGGACTCCACACTTCCACTGCAGGGGCATGGGTTCAATCCCTGGTCAAGGAACTAAGATCCCACAAGCCATGCAATGTAGCCAGAAAAAGGAAGAAAAAGGTACAAACAGTAAGCACATTAACATCAACCACAAGACAGAGTGAAGCTGCGAGGGCTACCACTTCAGTGGGAGAACTGGCTAATGCAATAAAATAAGAAAAAAGAAAAGGGATGAAAACTGAAAAGATAGTTTTTTTTTTTTTTTACAAAATCTAAATCTAACAGAACCAACTGACCAAGCATTGAATTAAGTGGAGCAGAGCAAGGTGGCCAGACAGATACCAGCAACTCACCTGCGGTCATATTGCAAGCAGATCCGGGAGTTTCTGCCCTTTGGACCACCACCTGCTCTTACTCTTTTATGCACGCCTGTCCCTGGTTTCACACTTGAGTTAATTTTTATCTGTTGGACCCGATCTCTCTGATTAACATACATTAACAGGGAGCTGCTAATCTTTCCTTCACCAGGGTCACACCTGGTGTGGCACTGAATAGGTATGAATCTGGGGTAAATATCACACAGTGGCAGAATAAAGAACTTCCATATTTTTGTTGTTATCTCAGACTTTTACCACCAGTACTAACGACAGGGAAGGCTAAGAAGTCTAAAGTTAATGGGTGATCAGAGTAGTTAACATCACCAAGAACATGCTGGAAAATATCAAAGTCTAGTTAGTGAAACACATGTTGAAGTGTTTCCAAGGGAGTGTGCTGATGTCTGCAGCTCTGAAATGCTTTCAAAAGGTTAGATGGAGAGAGTAAAGGATGAGTGATGGCAGGTGCTGGAGGGATAAACAGCAAAACGCCCACTGTAGGGTCTGAGTGGTGATGAGTGAGTGTCCACTCTCCAATTCTTTCAACTTTTCTGCACAACTGAAGATGTTCTTAATATTTTCCCTCCACGTTAAAGGTGAATTTTGACCTTTCATGTCAGGTGTTTTTAAACTCTGGAGAGAAATATTTCTTGAGGTTCTGCCCACAAATGTGAGTGATCCCAGCGAGCAGTGAGCAGCAGCGGACATACATGAGCACCCCTAACCAACTCAGTGAGCATCCCCTATGTCCAGGGTCCTGCTTTAGGGATAAAATACTCCAGAGGGAACTGGCTCCTTGCCTGATGTTTAGTAAGAAAAGAGTTTAAGTGCCCAGAAAAATTCAGAATAATATAAAAGACACCAATGTGTTACTACACAGGTTAAACAAATCTTTGTTTCTCCCTTAAGTCAGGAGTCAGCAAACATTTTCTGTGACGGGTCAGAGGAGACCCAGCAAAGGCCACCCAGGGGTCCAGGTGAGGGGAGTGCCCTAAAGGTGGTTCTCACCCTGGTGATCCTGCCCCAGAGGACACTGCACAATGTCTGGGGACATCTGTGATCATCATGACTGGGGGCTCCTGGCATCCAGTGGATGGGACCGAGGTGTGCCCAGCACCCTGGAGCGCCCAGGATGGCACCCAGGGGATGACCTGACTCGACCCAGGCAGTGCTGGGGGGAGACCTGGAGCACATATAAAGATGTGTGGGACAGGAGGCAGAGCCTGAATGTGGGTGCTTATTATATTACTCTCTGGTATTTAAAATATTTCATGATAAAAATGCACTTACTTGTACTATCCAGTCTGTTCTGTCTTCTGTTTGAAGTGCATTGTAATGAAAGGTTACAGCATGCGCACACGCATGCACACACGCACGCACACACACACACACACACACACACACATACACACACACGGCCTTCCCAGGTTAGGGTCTATCCAGCCAAGTCTCCAACCCTCTCACCACCTCCAGGAGATAACTGCCATTCGACCCATTTTACAGCTGGGGAAGCTGAGGCCCATTGGCTTCAAAGGCTGCAAGGTCACTGCTGGCTACACTGAGAGCTACCCCGAGGCTGGAGCGGAGGAGAGGGAGGGTGCGGCGGGTGGAGGAGGTTCTGGTGTCCAGTTTCCAGATAACGGGGTCAGAGCCACACAGCCTGACTGAGGTTGCTCAGCCAGCAAGCCCCAGGGCCTGGGGGGTTTGATGAGCAACTTGCTCTGCGCCAGGCAGACGATGGGCCTGGTTGTGCGAGGTCTTCCACTGGGCCCACACCATCACTGGGTAGGGGATGGCTCCATCCCTGTGATGCAGGCGCTAAGGAGAGGGAAGCCGTGTCTGGTTCACACCTGGGCAGAGCTCACCTTCCCCACGCCTGTCCTGGGGCCACAGCAACCCCAGCTCTATCCTCCCCTGGTGGCCTGGATCACCCCCTCTGCATAACACACCACAATCCTGCCCCCAGCGCCCTCCCAACTCCACCAAAAGCTCCACTTCCTGTCCTGGATGCCTCTGCACCCGCCCACGGCTGGGCATGGTGTGGACCTCAGCAAGTACCTGCTGAGTGAGAAACCCAGAAGGGCTGCATGGAGGAGGCTGAGTATGCCCTGTCAGGAGCCTGGGGGAAGAGCAGTGGGCATGCAGCCCCCAAGTGTCTCCAACACGTTCCCTCAAGCTGGACATCAGATGAAGGGCTGGAAGCCAGTACGGCTACGGACTGTGGTGCTTCCAGCCCAGCCTGTCCCAAGCAACACCCTGCTAGTCTCTCCTGTTAGAGGAAGAAACTGGGCTCAGAGAAGGCGTATTTGGATGTGAGTCGAGACAGAAACACAATGGATGCTCCTTGAAGAAACAAGATGAGTGTGGGGGGAAGAATATTTGTTGATGTAAATCAAGGGCCAGCAACCTGCCCCATGGACCAAACTCACCGCAGCTGTTACAAGGTTTTACTGGCACATGGCCCCTCCTGCTCATTCACAATCACAGCTGCATCAGCTCCCACACAGGCCACCCAGCTCCTCACAAAAAACGTCTGCAACCCAGCAAGACCAAAGAGGCTGTGGTGATGGGCTTCTAGCCTCAATGGACTCTGTCTCCCCGTCGCAGCACTGCTGTCCTTGGTGCTGACCCCCCAGCAGATGCCTGGGCCCAGGGTGGACCAGCTGCCCCTTCCTCTTGTCCCCTGCAAGTGGGCAGGGAGGCTCTGACCCAGTGGGGCCTGGTCCTGCTCACCCAGGGCTGCAGCACCCTGCCTGGCGGGGAGGCGGTGGGCAGGGGCTCCCTAGGGGAAACCAGGGCGCGGGGCCTGGTGCTTAGGAGGCAGACAGTAGACAGGGGCCAGACTGGAGGACAGTGGCCATAGTGCCCAAGGGATAGCGCTCCGCCCACCCCGCAGGCGTCCAGTGGAGGGCCACGTGCTGTCTCAGGGCTGGTGTACAAAGCTTCCTGGCCCAGTTTTCCTCCCAGATGTATTTTTACTTTCCGGCAGCCCGCACTGGGCAACACACACTGCACCAGAAGACACACGCCACACTGGATTCCAGCAGACGAGGGCTGCAGGGGGAGGTGGGGGCCGTGGCTGCAAGTCCTCCGGTCGCTGGCGGGGTGATGCTGCCAGCCAGGTGGAGGCTGTTCTCACATTCAGTCCCAGGCTCCACTTCCCAGGGGCCTTCCAGAACCCTAGGGCCTGGACCTGCCCAAAGTCCCTGGCAAGTTGGCAGCCGAGCCAGGTCCCCAATGCCTGGCTGGGCTCCAGGGGTATCACAGGGGCTCCTGCACTTTGAGGTCCCTTGAGCCAGGCTGACCACACAGCCCCATTTGATGAGACAGGGGTTAGGAGTGTCCCATTTTACAGATGAGGGAATGGAGGCTCCATCCTGGGGGCAGCTCCTCCCGCCTGGCCCACAGCCTCACTGTGACCTCATAAGAGATAGAGCCACGAGGTGTGGGGCTAAGCCACCCTCGGATTCCCGACCCACAGAAAGCGTGAGATGACAGGTGTTTCTCGCTGTTTTAAGCCATGACGCTCTGGGGTAATGTTACACGGCAGTAACTAACGAGTGCTACCTGGTCTCCACATGGCCCCTGGGGGACAAAGGGGAAGGGCAGATGGAGGTGGACTCCACACGGTGCGTCCTCCGGCCCTCACCTCTCTCCTGCTCCTGCCCTTACTCCCTGTGTTCCCACCACATGGCCCTCTCACTGTTCCCCACACATGCCAGGCACAGTCCTGACCCAGAGTCTTTGCACATGCTTCTCCTCTGTGTGGAACACTCTGCCCCAGCTCACGGATAAGGCCTGGATCAAATGGCACCTCCTCAGAGAGGCCTTCCCTGACCACTGGCTGGAGTTGGCCCCTGACGCCACTCCCTGCCACTGATCGTAAGTCACACCCTGTCTGGTTTAGACCTGCTGCTGCACCGCTGCTCCTCCAGCAGCTGCTCCCTTAGTGAGCAGCAGTCACATCTCCTGCAGCCCACGAGCAGGTACCTGGCACCACCATGGACACCAGCACCCACCCTCTCTCCCTGGTGGTGACCCCAAGAATCATGTCGAGGTCTTGGGCCAGGGCAGGCAGGCTTGGCACAGAGCGGGGCAGGAGCCTCAGGGTACAGCCTGCCGTGTGGGCCTCCAGCTCTGGCCCACTGGTCACTGTGGGGAGCAGCCGGAGCAACAGGTCAAGGGCCCAGAAACAGCTACTGCTCAGCGTGGCTGTGCGATGAGGCCAGCGCTGCTGATTCACTGAAACTGCCCATCAGCCCACAAGACTGGCGCTATCATCATGTCCACGCAGCAGATGTGGAGGGCGAGGCTCGGAGAGGCCAGGTCCCTCACCAGAGGCCACTCAGGACCAAGAGAGGAGGATGCACTTGACGCCAGAGAGCAGACTCCAGCCTGAGCCACAACCGCATCCACGGAAGAGCTGGGAAACAACCAGCCATCTGAGAGCCCCACAGCCTCCCAGCAGCAGGAGGAGCCTGCACCAGGTCCTGAGGCAGGACTGTGACTGTGGAGCCGTCACAGCCAGAGGCTGCTAAGGCCAGAACAGAGTGAGTCACAAGAGGTGAGGGCAGGGAGGGGACAGGCCCTGCCACATCTGTCACTGCAGGACTCATGCGTGGTTGGTGATTAGGGTCCACTTGCAGCTCTTCCCAGACTGGGGTCTGTCCTGGCCCCCCAGTGACCGGAGAGCATGAGGGCACGAAGACAACCGGACGAGAGGAGACACTGGGGCCCCGCTCACAGCAACACAAAACTAACTCAAACGCATCACACACCTAGACGGAGGTGAGGGCTAAGGCCATAAAACCCTCAGAGGAAAACAAGGTCAAACCTCATGACCCCAAGTCAGGCAGGATTCCTCGGCTACAACACCCAGGGAACCACCAGCCAAGGAAAAGAGAGAAATGGGGCCTGGTCACAATGCAATACATCTGTGCTTCCACAGGCACCACTGCGGAGGTGAGAAGACCACTCAGAGAACAGGAGGGAGCACTGTGGATCATCCACCCGAGGAGGGGCTCGTGTCGAGACCCTAGAAAGCAGGTCTGCAATTCAGTGATGAAACAAAAACCAACCCACCTGGAAGACAAGCAGGGACTTTCCTGGTGGTCCCTGGTGGTTAAGACTTCGCCTTCCGATGCAGGGGTGTGGGTTTGATCCCTGGCCAGGGAACTAAGATTTTACATACCATATGGCCAAGGCACCAAACCACAGAACAGAAACCATGCTGCAACAAATTCAAGGAAGACTTTAAAATAGTCCACATCAAAAAAAAAAAAAAAACACACACACACCAAAAAAAACCACACACTTTAAAGAAAAAAAGAAGGAAAGAAAAAAGAAAAGGAGCAAAGGATTTGAACAGACATTTCTCCAAAAAGGAAACATGAATGGCCAACAGGCAAGAGATGTTCACTGACCATCAGGGAAACACACCTAGAGCTCATGGTGAGCGCCCAGCCCCATTCCACGATGAGGATGGGGCAGGGGAACAGGTGCAGCTGAGTGCGAACAGGGCAGTGTTTCTTCAGAAGGGTAACTGGAGTTTCCATCGGACCCAGCAGCCCCAAGGCTGGGTGTCCGCCCGAGACACGAGGACCCGTGTCCACGTAAGGGCTGTACATGGATGTTCTCGGCCTATGAGCCACACCGGCAGAGAGGTGCAAACAGCCCAAATGCCCACGGACGGGTGGATAAACACACGTGTCCCTCCACACCTGGGAGCATCACTTGGCCTCGAGAAGGAGAGAAGCCCTGACATTCGCTATCACGTAGACGCACCCTGAGAACACGATGCTCAGTGAGAGGAGCAGACACAGAAGAACACACAGGGTGTGATTCCAGTGATGGGAAATGTGCTGAGCAGGCCAATCCACAGACACAGAGAGTGGGGTACTGATTGTCAGGGACTGGGGGAGCGGGTGGAGGGTGCCTGCTCATGGGGACGGGTTTCCTTCTGGGGTGATGAAAGTGCTCTAAAATCGACTGTGGTGATGGCTGCACTACTCTGTGGATATAGTAAAACCACTGAATTACACACTTTGAACAGGTAAAACCCAGTGGCCTGTGAATTCTACCTCAACAAAGCTGTTACCCAAAACTCCTAAGTGCAGACTGAGGTCTGCAGCCCAATTTTGCCTTACTGCACAGGGCAGACACCGTGTGCTTCTCACGCTGCATGTCT
Source organism: Ovis aries (assembly GCF_016772045.2). NCBI lineage: Eukaryota > Metazoa > Chordata > Mammalia > Artiodactyla > Bovidae > Ovis > Ovis aries. Next base: position 18,068,103 of record NC_056058.1, on the reverse strand, counting down.
GTGGGCGCCCTCCATCGGGCAGGTGTGCCAACGTCGTTTACCCAACAGCATTTGCTCCCTTCAAGTCTCTGAGTCACGTTCTGTTAATTCTCACGTTTCAAACTTTATCACTACTATCCTTGGCACAGTGATCTGTCGTGAGTGATCTTTGATGTTACCATTGCAGAATGATTACTGCTTTCTAAAGGCTCAAATGGCCAGTAGAGTTTTTTAGCAATGAAGTATTTTTAAAATATTTATTTGTTCAGTTGTGCCCGATCTTAGCTGCGGCATGTGGGATCTAGTTCCCTGACCAGGGATTGAACCCGGGGCCCCTGCATTGTGGGTGGGGGCGGAGGGGGTGGGACATGGAGGGTGCTGGTGAGAGGTGCCTGGGGTGGGCCTGAGGGTGGAGCCAGATCTGTTTTGTGCCAGAAACACATGGCAGCTTCACAGAAGAGAAAAATCATGAGAGCTGACTTCTAACGGTGGGTGGTGGGATGCAGCGGGCAGCACACGCAAAGACCCTGTGACGGGATGGGACACTCTCCAGGGACAGCAGACAGGGCTTGATGTGGCTGGAGGGGAGCATGCAGGTGGGGGCCAAGTCCTGACCAGCAGCCCACACCGCAATGCCTCCCCCATCTCAGGGCACAGAGTGAGTGTCTCCAGAGTGATAAACAGGAAGCCTTGCACAGGACAGGGCCAGGGATGGCAAGGGGGGTGGGGGCAGCGGTGTTCGTCCAGGACTCTGCGGGCCCTGAGAGAAAGAAAGTTCCAGAACTTTCACTACTGGTGCCACAGACAGCAGAACAGCCATAGGGACCAAGCACAGGTCTGCTGCCAGAGTTCAGGGCCTGAAGCTCAGGCAGAGACGACCCACAGGGCAGTGGACGGTCACCACATGGCCATCACGTGAAAGGTCTAAGGGCAGTGGGGGCGGCCTTGGCCAGGGAAATCAAGTGGGCTTCCTGGAGGAGCAGGCGGAGGACAGATTCCCTTCCCTGGAGGAGGGCAGGGTCACCAGGCACACGCCCGGTGGCTCCACAGGTGGCAGGTATGGGCAGTCATCTGAGGTTAGGGTCACAGAGGGGCCCTCAGAGGGTCCCACTGACCCCAAATGCTGAGTGTGATCGTGGATGGAGTCCCAGGGAGGAAGCAGATGTTACCACGCAGGACAGCCTGGGTTAATTCATGGAACTAAATCCTGTCCCATGTTCCATTTCCTCCACGTGACCCTGTGCTGCGCTCAGAGAGCCTCTTTGTTCATCGGACACACAGCCTGGCCTCCTCTGTCCTCCTTACTCACAGATTCCCCATCTGCAGGTCTACCTAGTGGCTGAAATAAACCTGTAACTCACACGTTCACTCCCAGGTACATGCGGATCAGTGAGGTCCTAGGATGCTCCCCACGTGCCCAGTGAGGTGGTGCCCTGCCTGCTGGGCTCAGCCCTCAGACCACAGACAAGGGTCCTTTGCGGGGTCTCTTTAGTGCCGGGCTTTCTGCATTTCTGACTGAATCAATAGCTGGTGTCAGACCAGGCCACACGGGGATCAGTCGTGACACTGGGTGACAGAGCCCTAGGGAGCCAGGCCCTGTGTGTCCTCCTTCCCCTGGACTTCATGGCAGAGGGCATGTGGGTGTCGCCAGAACATCCCCACCACTCTGTGAAGGTTTCAAAGTTTTCAAAGTAAAATGTTGAAAGGATAATAATATACCCAGAATGACAGTCATTGCCTCTGCAGAGATGTAGGGTTGAGACAGAAACAAACGCTCACTTTCCACCAACTGCAGGTCTCACTGCGGCTTTTCTCCTGGTAAACGTGTTATTACTTGTAGCTGAAGGCATGACTTCTGCATGAAGGCAGAGGCAGACGAGGGGAATCGAATAAAAGTCCAGAAATAGACCAGCCACTCGCCGGAGTCTGGCCTGTGATCGGGTGACATTTGCTAGCAGGAGGAAAGCAGATTATCCAGGAAGAGGGGCTGGGATGACCCAGAGCCACCCGGGAGCACTCTGCTCAATTAAACCCTCACACGTCTCATGCCGGGATAAACTCCAAATCTAACAGGAATTTAAACATAAAGGGAAAAAAGTAAAATTATAGAAGCACTGCTGCTGCTAAGTCATGTCAGTCGTGTCCGACTCTGTGCGACCCCATAGACGGCAGCCCACCAGCCTCCACCGTCCCTGGGATTCACCAGGCAAGAGTACTGGAGTGGGTTGCCATTGCCTTCTCCAATGCATGAAAGTGAAAAGTGAAAGTGAAGTCACTCAATCGTGTCTGACTCTTCACGACCCCATGGACTACAGCCCACCAGGCTCCTTTGTCCATGGGATTTTCCAGGCAAGAGTACTGGAGTGGGGTGCCATTGCCTTCTCCATAGAAGCACTAGAAGAATTTAACTGTAACCTCAGCACAGATGACACATTCACCAACCTGAGAAACCATAGGAAGAGAGACAGTGTGACCACATGAAAACAAAATATCCGCCTGGCATCAATAATCACTGTAAGAGAAGATGGAGAGAAGCTTCTTGCACTTATTTGTACCATGGATTAAAAAAATAAATAAACCTTCCATAGTATATAAAAGGCTCCTACAGATCAATAAGTAAAAGACTGATATGTAATTTGAAAATGGGAAATATATGATGCAATTGATATGCAGTTCCCAGAAAGTAGGTAAGGGTCCTGAGATGTGTAGGATGGAATGCAGGAGTGGAGTGAGTGGTGAAAAAGGGTCTCTGAGTATGGAATCAAGACAGCATGCAGAGAGGCCCGAGAACTCTCTTTACGGACAGAGGTATCAAGAACTCTCTTATCTTTGACCTCGGTGGATAGGCCCCTTTATCCCAGGTTTTCTTGCTCCTTTTGCTGGGAAACATTTTTTTTTTTCTTCTATTTTATGGCCACGCCACTTGGCATATGGGGTCTTTGTTTCCAGACCAAGGATCGAACCTGCACTTCTTGCAGTGAAAGTGCAGCATCTTAGCCACTGGACCACCAGAGAAGCCCCAGGATACATTTTCAACACAATGAAGATGAAACATCAAGATGAAACAACACATGAAAACCTTTCCCTCTGACTCATGTTTTCTCTGACTCAGTTTTGATGTGTATTAGTATGAGACATATATATATATATACAAGTTGCAACTACATCAAAACATCCCCTTGTGTGTAAGCTCAGCAAAGATGGAAGAAATGGACGAGGTGCAGCGCTCTCACCCTTGCTGGAGGGAGCTCAGAACAGTTCACCTGAGGTTAATCACATGCATCTTAACGAAGCTCCAACATCTTGGGGGTCCTGCAGACCTGGGGACTGTCTCACCTTGAGTCAGCCAACTCCCAGATCACAAACAACATGCCCATGAGCACATGTGTGCTGTGCAAACCAAGCCACCATGGTTTACACCCTCCCCCTCCTCATCCTGCTCACACACAAGCCCGGGGGCCCCACCCTAACCACTCCCGGCCAGGCCAGGCCCAGTCAGGGCCCACCCCACATCCCAGAGCCACCACCACCAAACCAGTCAACCCTAAGCTGGCTCAGGGTGCTGACCCAGATCATCCCTCCTATCCTGAGGACACCCCGATAAAGGCCCCTGCTCTTTCCACGTCCATCCCAGTCCCTAACCGGTGGCAGAAGGACCCAAGAGACAGCCCACTCAGATTCCTGCCCTGGCAGGTGCCCCCTGGGCCACCAGCCTCAGGGCTGGGCCCTGTCCTGGACAGTTCCTGTGGGCTGGCTCATCTAACCCTCATGGGACCCCGAGAGGAAGGCAAGCCTGAATCCTGCTTCCCCCATGAGCCTCCCGGGGCTGCTGGGACCCCAAATCCTCTGCACCTGCTCCCTGGTCACCTTCCCTCCAGTGGTCAGAGGTTGGAAAGGCCATGTCCTACCAGAGGTGCTAAGACGTGTCTCCCAACAGGGACTTCAGCTGCCCGGTCATCACTCCACACAGGTAGGCCCTGGCCCTGCCTCACCCCACCTCCCCACCCCAAAGCCACCAGCCCACCACCCCCCCCCGGGCTCCAGACTGGGTCCTCTGCCCTCCGGCATTTCTCTACATCTCATACTAACACTGCACCCGACCGTCCCCCACACCTGCTCCCACCCCGTCCGCCACCTTAGATGAGGCAGCTTGTCTTTCTGGGGCACAGGTCACAACATGGGAGTCAGCCCCTACTCCCCTCTGTCTCTTGCTCCTCCATGCTCAACCCTTCAATCAGTCCTGTCAACCTGGCTTCTAAAATCTACTCTGAATCACTCCTGCCTCCACCTGAGCCTCAGCCCCACCCACCAGGACCTGCACAGTCCCCTCTGCCCCAGTGCCCCACTCCTTCCTCCCTCCCCACAGTCTGTCCCCCACTGTGGCTTAGTCTGTGAGCAGCTAAGTCAGGCCAGCCCCTCCTCTGCCCACAGCCCTCCAGGGCTCCCAACTCCCTGGGGTAAAAGCCCATGTCCTCCCCCAGGCCCATGAGGCCCTGCACAACCTGCCCAGTCCCCTCCCTGACCTCCCCTCCCGACTCTGCTCCAGATACACAAGCCTCCTCTATGTTCCTCCAACATGGTCTGCCCCAGGGCCTTTGCACGTGCTGGAAGCCCCTCCCCACACTCCATAGTACACACCCCTGTCCTTTCTCTCCCCTTCTCTGCTCTTCTCTTCCTCTTGGCAGCATGATACCTGTTTTCCTCCTTTACTTACTGTCTGCACGCACCCCACTGGCAACCCCCTGCCCCGGCACACAGGGACCACGCTGTCTCATTCGGGCTGGCTCCAGCGCCTGGCCCAGCCAGTCTTCAGCACCCACATGTAACAAACACCCGCCCTGCATCCCACGGCCTCAAACTTTCATCCCCGGCCCCCAGGATCAAGGCCCACATATGGACACGATGAGTGTGTGATTGAGTGAGGCGCGACTGTGACTAATGCTGGGGTCCCTTTCCTGGGTCAGAACCAGACGCCAGGTCCCCAGATGCCCTCCTGCTGGCTCTGGCATCTGGCTCCTCAGGTTGGACCCTAACCTCTCCAGGCGGCCTGGTGGTGCCTAATTAGTGCAGAGGCCCCTCAGCTAATCCCCAGGTCAGTAATCCCTAATGTGGGCAGTCCTACCTCAAGCCCGGCAGCCAACCGGCAACAGCCTGGAAACTCCCAGCAGGGCTCCAGCCTGGACTGTTATGAGTGGTGACATTCGGCTAGGGCTGGGCCGGGGCGGCAGGCTGGGGGAACAGGGGGGCCTGGAGTCCAGACGCTCTTGATCCTCAGCCCCCAGGCTAGCAAATGCTGTCACTTAATGAGTGCTGCCAAGGGAGGTGGGTCCCACCTCTTCCTGTCCTACCAAATCTTTGGGACCCCACTGTCCTCACCTTGCAAGGTGGAAAGAGGTACACAGTCCTCGGCCCAGGCAAGAGTGAGTCAGGCCGAGCCTCAGGCCGTCCCACCCAAGGTCCCGTGGGCCTCCACCTGCGTCGGAAATCCCAGGAAGCCCACCAGACCTTCCCTTCCCCCATCAGCACAAGCCTGCCTGAGCCTGGACCCCCAGACCTGCTCCTTCTTGGGCCCTTTCCTATCTGCCCTCATCAATTCCAGGATGCAGACTCCCTCATCTTCCTCCACCCCCATAAGACCCCCATCCAGGCCCCTGGCCCCACAGCCCCTCTTCCTACCAAGCAGCCCAAGTGTGATCACTCTGGAGTGTGACTTACCGCCCTGCTTACACCTGCCAGCACCATCAGCTGGACTCAGACCAGAACCTGAGTGAGGCCAGGCCTGCACCACGCTCATTCCTGCCTCAGGGCCTTTGCACAGCTGATCTTCTGCCTACATGCTTGACATGGCTGCTATTTCTCCTTCGGGTCACCTGCTCCCCTGACAGCTCTAAGGCAGCAGGTCTTGGTCACCCCTTGGGGCCATAATGCCCCTTTCACTACCCTCACAGCTCCCTTGGAGCTGGCATGGTCTGACTCAGGGGTTGGCAGGCATCTTCCATAGAGCACCAGTCAGCAAGTGTCCCTGACTTCACAGGCCATGAGCCCATCTCAACACTCAGCTCTGTCGCTGTAGCTGGATACCCTGTGGACGACAGGCAAGTGACAGGGCATGGCAGGCACCAACGAGACACGACAGACAAGAACCGGCAGGTGGGATGGACTCGGGCCTCAGTCTACAACCCCTGGGTTCACCTGCTTGCCGTCGCATCCTAACCCCCACCAACCTGAGGGCGAGGGAGCCCTGGTACCTGACCCCCACCCCCAGCCAGCCTCCAAGAATGTCCAACAGGCCACAACAAGGCACAGAGAGACCCCATGAGCCGAGCTGGACATCGGCCCTGCCCATCCAGGTTCTGAGGGAAGTGGTCCCTTAAGCAGGTCCCCATCCATCCTTCCAGGGCTCTACATGCCAATCCGCCTGGCCCAGCCCTCCAAGAAAGGCACAGTCATCTGCCCATTTCACAGATGGAGAAACCAAGGCAGACGGTCCCCAGCTGGCAAAGATGGTCTAGCTTCCAGGGCTGCTTTGCAGAGGGAACTGAGTGTGCCGGACCAAGTGCCAGATGTCACATCACTAGAAAGGGGCCAGGGTGGGATTAGAACTGGGACCCTTCTGCCTCCAAAGGCTGTAGCTGAGTCAGTGAGGGGACGAGGGCGGCCACAGCCCCAGGTTACCATCTACCCACAGCTGCAGAGGAAGCCTCAGGAGGAGGTCCCACCTGCCCAGCCATGATGGCCCCCACTGCTCTTCAAGCCACCCAGGCCTTTGCCTGGGCCGTGCTGGCTTCCTGCCCCTTTCAGGCCCCTCAACCATAAGAGGAAGCCTGAGGGGAGATGTCATAGCAAAAACTTGGAAGAGCTCTGGAAGCAAAGTCAGGGATATGGAGGACAAGCATCCCGGGCAGAGGACACAGCAGGTGCAAAGGTCCTGGGACAGGACTGGGTCTGCTGTGCTGGAGGAGCAGGGTGGAGGCCCGGGGGTCTTTTACAGAGTGAGAGAAGGGGAGAGAGGAAAGAGGGGAGGGCAGGACATGCATGGCCTTGGGGGAGGACCTGGGCTTTTACCCCAGTGAGGTGGGACCCTGGAGGGCCATCGCAGAGGAGGGGCAGAGCCTTCTGGACTGAGTGGCAGGGAACACAGGAAGAGACAGATCAGGCCAGCAATGAGGATGGGGCTAAACCAGGTGGAGGCAGAGGGGTGGGGGGAAGTGGGTGGATTTTCAGTCCATTTGGAGGCAAAGCCAACAAAATCTGCCACCAAGTTAGACGTGGGAAGGGGTTGGGGGTCTGTGAGACAAAGCTGACTGTTCTGAAATAACATGGAAGCAAGAAGGGCAGGAGGGAAATAGCTCAGAAGCAACAGACCACAGCACAGCCAAAGCCCACAGGCGGCTCATGGGCCCCCACAGGGCCCAGCCCTCCCTGAGATCCTTGCTGGACCCAGACACCCCACACGGCGCCCAAGAGCCAGCAGAGAACCCCAGCAGGCCTTCCCTGGACCAGGCCTTGGGAACCCAGGTGTTTAAAGTAACCAGATTCTAAACACCACCACCATTTAACTCCCATCAGATTGGCCCCAGGGACCGAGGCCAATGACATCCGAAGTGGAGCTAGCAAGGCTGTGGGCACACAGACAGCCAGGCTCTCTCAGCCCTGCCGGGACTCTCCACAAAGCCCCCAAGCGTCAACCTGCTTGCCCCTGACCCAGCCACTCAGAGGCAGGGACTCCAGCTTCTAGAGATGAAAGCACCACAGCGCCAGGCCATGTTCAAGGGTGTTTACTGCAGTATGGCTGTGACAACAAAGCCAGCTCCAGACACCACCCAACCGTCCCCCACCAGGAGGCCCTCTGAGTCAGTAAGGCCTAACCGGCGTGGGCTGCTGCTAAAGTTCCCCAAGCACTCTCCACTTGCTGATACACTAATTCAAGTACTGCTGGTGGTGTGGCCCCGTTTTACAGATGGGGACACTGAGGCTCAGAGAGATCAAGGCATTTGACCTTGGAGGTCACAGAGCACCTGAGTGGAACACAGGCAAGCTACAGTTTCCACCCTCTCAATCACAGCACTGTATTCTCTTTCTCTGAAAAGAACTGATACCAACGTGGGGGCGGGGGGGGGGGGGATCATATTGTGGATAAAAAAGCCAGCAAGGCACAGAATGATAAGGGAAGTACAGCAGGCCTCACTCTTGGTGGCTGCCTCTCCAGGGAACACGGGTGATGTCTGGGGAGAAGGTCTATGGTCATCACGACTGGGGGGCTCCTGGCATCGAGTGAGTGGGGGCAGGGATGCTGCTCCACCCCCTACAGTGTCCAGGATGGTGTCCCTACAACAAAGAGTTTTCCAGCCCTAACTGTCACTGGTGCCAAGGTGTGAGGGTACCCTCCAAACCCCTGGTGAATGAGCAGCCCCGGCTGTGTGTTTACGCTTCTGTGTGAGCAGCAGGAAAGGTGTGGACAGTTGTTCCCCAAACTTAACAGAAACTGGTTCAGCAGAGGACAGGTAGCTATTGACCCTACAGTGAGTGAAATAAGCCATCAGCTGTGTGGGAGTCGGGTTTCTGCGGGTTTGGGGACAGGCAGGGGTTGGGGGGGGGGTCTCACTGGTCAAGTCCCGGGGCTCAGACCCAACCACAGCCGGGGCCTGAACTTTATCTGACCCCATCACCTAGCCCCTGATAAGACACGTTTGCTGTGTGGCTTTCCTGTAGTCACTGTGTCCTAGGCTGTTTTGTCTCTGCCCATATAGGGCAGAGGACTGCTGGTGGAGGTCAGGGGGCTGAGAAGGGACTTCAGCTGGGCCCCTCCACTGTCTGGTGCTGGCATCGCTGCCAGCAAAGAAGCAGGGCGTGGGGGCCGGATGGTGGAGCTGAACGGGGTCATCCACCATGCAGCTCCAGATGGTAACAGGAAGGGGAGCAGTGGGAGTGCTCCGGAGCCCGGGGAGGGCTGGGGCGGGGTGGAGACTGCTCCCAGCTCCGGCTATTCCTCCAAACATTTCTCCCAACTCCCGGGCAGCGCAGTATCTCCCTCCTGCCACGGAAGGTTCGGGAGGCCTGGGGGAGAAGGAGGATGGGTGCCCCAGGTAGGCGTCCACAGGGACTCGCCAGAGAGGGCTGCCTTGGGGGGAGAGAGGGGGAAACGGAGAATTCTGCAGATCGGAAACTTCGTACTTGGAAGCCTGAAATTTGGACGAAGGAGGAACCGGCCCCTCCAGGCAGGGGCAGGGCTCCAGCTCGGCCTGGAGCCCGCAGGGCTGGGTGAGGCCGCCTCCCTCCCCAAACCTGCTCTAGGGAAGGGTGAGGGATACAGACCCAGGAGAGGACCTGAGGAAAGCAGTACACCCTGCAGAGCCACGGCAGCCCCCCTCTCAACATCCAGGGAAAAGGCCGGGGGCTCTCCTGTTCCCCACCTGCTAGCAGGGCCCTGGCACTGAAGGTGTCTGGAGATGTCAACCCCTAGCCCCCTCCTGTTAGAGCAAGTAAACTGAGGCCCAGGAAGGGAAAAGAACGGCCAGTGAACTAAAAACCTGGTCTGGTGAATTCCACAAAGAATGATAAGGTAGTCAGGAGGCTGACCCGGCTGGCCTTCGAGACCCCCCATTTCCACCACAGCAGCCCCTGCCCTTCACGACCAGTAAGATGGGCCCAGAGGGTGACCGCCTGCAGGGCAAGAGGTGAGGCCCGGGAGCTGACGCTAGCAAGGTGGGCGGCCGGGAGCAGAGGGTCTGCATCACCCTTTGGAGGCAGGGCTCCTCACTGGAACGGGGGTACTCCACAATCCCACGCGTAGAGCAGCCCCCTCACAAGACCGGGTGGGATGTCGTCCCTCAGCGCCCTCAGCAGGAGGCAGGCGGTGCACCCACTCACCCATGGCGCGTCCTAAACGGGGGTCGCCTCCCCCCGCCCAGAGGTGAGTACCCATCTTCCCCGCGCGCCTCCAACCGGAGCTACTCCACCCACAGCCTCCCAGAATGGGGCCCTGCACCCACCCCCGCCCCCAGACTCACAGCTCTCCCCAAGGACCCCAGGAATGGGCGGCGCCACGCCTGAGCCACCGAGGCGGGGTGTACCGTCCTCCCTCGGGCCCCAGACGACGCGTCCCCTGGCCCCGGAGTGGGGCGTTCCATCCCCCCCGCGAGCGCCCCCGAGTGGAACGTTCCGACCTTCCTGCAGCAGGTCCCGACGCCCCTCCAGCGCTTGGACGGGTCCACTGGGCCCCGGCAGGGGGGTCAGGCGGGTCCATTCGGGGAGCGGGGAGGGGAGGAAGGTCCGGAACCGTTACCTGCTGTCGCACCGCTCTCCGCCGCCCAGGCCGCCTCCGAGGTCACGGCCCCGGCTTCGGCGCTCTCCGCCTCGTCCGGCACCTCCAGCTCCATGGCCGCGCGCGGACCCGCCGGCGGGCTGGCGGGCGGCCCGGCGGCCGGAGGCTGCGACCCGAGCTGCGGCCGCCGCCGCTGAACAACAACCGCCGCCGGCTGGAGAGCGGAGGGAGGGGGCCGGGCCAGGGAGCGAGGGGCGGGCCCGGGGCGGGGCCAGGCGCTGCGCCATCGCGCACTGCGCGCGTCGCCAGTAGGGACTCGGGGGCGGGGCCTGCGTGCGTCAGAGTCCCCGGGAGCGCCGCGAGCGCCCTCACGCGCCCAGGGAATGGAAGAGCAGCGCCATTTCTGCCAATACTGCTGTAGTGCTGTCTCTCAGTCGCGTGCGATTCTATGACAGCATGGACTGTAGCCCGCTAGGCTCCTCCGTCAGTGAGATTATCCCAGGCAAGAACACTGGAGAAGGTTGCCATTTCCTTCTCCAGAATGATGTAGTGCTTAAGAGCATTATTTATAACGAATATAAAAAACAATTACAGTTTTAAATCATCATACTAGTGATATTTATATTAAATATGCTTACGTTTGATGTCAGTAATGGCTATGTAATAATACGTGATAATAAGTAACTTTAATTTTTATCATTATGCATAACCTACAAATTATGTGTGATTTTGTCTTGATATATTAACATTATTAAACAGTGATATGGTATCATGATAAGTAATATTAATAAGTAAAATAAGATATTTACGATATATAACAGGTGTATTTGTAATGTGGTAAAAATTAGTTATACATGATAATAACATTCTTAAGTGTCAAGCTCAGTGCTAAAGCCTTTATATGCAATATCCCCAAAAGTCAGAGACCTGGTTTTTATTTTTTTATTAAATAAATTTATTTATTTATTTGGCTGTATTGGGTCTTAGCTGAGATGTGCGGGATCTAGTTCCCTGACCAGGGATCAAACCTGGGCCCCTGAATTGGGACTATGGTGTCTTAGCCCCTGGACCACCAGAGAAGTCCCTGTTTCATTTTTAAAAAACTATTATATCCCCATTCAGTTTCGTTCAGTTGCTCAGTCGTGTTCAACTCTTTGCAACCCCATGGACTGCAGCACTCCAGGCTTCCCTGTCCATCACCACCTCCTGGAGTTTACTCAAACTCATGTCCATTGAGTCAGTGATGCCATCCAACCATCTCATCCTCTATTGTCCCCTTCTCTTCCCTCCTTCAATCTTTCCCAGCATCAGAGTCTTCTCCAGTGAGTCAGTTCTTTGCATCAGGTGGCCCAATTGGAGCTTCAGCTTCAGCATCAGTCCTTCCAATGAATATTCAGAGTTGATTTCCTTTATGATTGATTGGTTGGATCTCCTTGCAGTCCAAGGGACTCGCAAGAGTCTTCTTCAACACGACAGTTCAAAAGCATCAATTCTTCAGTGCTCAGCTTTCTTTATAGCCCAACTCTCATGTCCATACATGACTACTGGAAAAACCATAGCTTTGACTAGATGGACTTCTGTTGGCAAAGTAATGTCTCTGCTTTTCAATATGCTGTCTAGGTTGGTCATAGCTTTCCTTCCAAGGAGTAAGTGTCTTTTAATTTCATGGCTGCAATCACCATCTGCAGTGATTTTGGAGCCCCCCCAAAATAGTCTCTCACTGTTTGCGTTGTTTCCTCATCTATTTGCCATGAAGCCATGGAAGCAGATGCCGTGACCTTCGTTTTCTGAAGGTTGAGTTTTATCCCCATTACCTAACACAAAACATTATACCTAGAAGACGATAAATGCTTGATAATATTGATCAACCAGATGGAAACTATTACCATCCCCATTTCACACATGAGGAAACGAGCCCAGAGAGCTGAAGCCACATGTTTGAAATCACACAAAATACCTCGTCGTGAGGCAGCCTCTTTTCTTATTGTGTTGAGGATGATAATATTACTAAAGTGCAGTGGTGAGCTCACCAGTGCTATGGTCAGACAGTTATTCATTCTGAAGTCATGGTTTGGGGAATAATAAATGTTGGTAGTAGTAGTTTTATTCATTATTAATGATTTCTGCTCGGAGGCAGGTGGGGGAGACTGAGCACCCAGTTGGGTGTAGGTCGGAGCTGGAATGTTTTCACCCAGGCCTGTCCAACTCCAGACACATGACCCCTCTCTTCACTGTCAGGTTGCTGGCGAGGTCAGCGGGAGGATGAGACTGGGCTTTGGGATGCTGGGCGATGGGATGAAGGGGAAAGTGCGAGACAGAGCAGCCGTCAGTCAGACCCAGGGCTCAGAAAGATGCTTCTAAAATATTCTCTATCAAATGTGAAAGCGAAGTCGCTCAGTCTTGTCCGGCTCTTTGTGACCCCATGGACTGTAGCCTACCAGGCTTCTCAGTCCATGAGATTTTCCAGGCAAGAGTACTGGAGTGGGTTGCCATTTCCTTCTCCAGGGGATCTTCCCGACCCAGGGATCGGCCCCAGTCTCCCACATTGCAGGCACACGCTTTACCCTCTGAGCCTAGAAGCCCTCTCTATCAAAACAAGGAGACAAACGAAGAGAAGGGAAGACGTCGGGAACAGGACCCAGGGTCAGGTGGAGGGATCCCCCCAGCTTAGCTGTTAGAAATGAGCCAACTCAGAGGGGAGGGGACCAACAGATGATGGATGCGCCTATGTGGTCTACCCATACGACGGAATATGATTCCGCTTTAAAAAGGAAATTCTGACACACACTGCAACGTGGATGAACCTTGAGGACGCGATGCTCAGTGAGAGAAGCCAGACACAGGACAAATAGTGTCTGATTCCACTCACCTCAGGTCCCTGGAGGGGTCAGATCCATAGAGACTGGAAGTAGATGGTGGGGGAGGGGTGAGGAGTCAGTGTTTCATCGACACAGAGCTTCCGTTTGGGAAGCTGAGAAAGTTCTGGAGACGATGGTGGGGACGGTTGCGCAACAGTGTGAAGGTGTTGAACGCAGCCAAGCTATGCGAGTGAATACTTTGTGAATATATGCTTTGTGTATTTTGCCACGATTTTTCTAAAAGGCTCCAAGAGGAGTTCTTCGGTTCTGATTCATTTTGAATCTGCCTTGAGAAAAGATTTATATCCATGGTTCTCAAAGCAAGGTGCCCGGACCTGCCCCCATCGGCATCCACCAGGAGCTTGTTAGAAATGCAGGTTCTCGGCCCACCGCCCCCCTCCGCCCTGCCCAGGGCTCTTGGATCAAAACCTCGGGGTGTGGGGACTCATAATCTTTCGCTGAGTCTCTCAAGGCGTTTCGGATGCCTGATAGAGTTTGAGAACCACTGACTCAGACAACTGGAAGTGCAGAGGAGGGGCCAGGATCGGAATGGGGCAGCGGCTTTTGCTCCTCAGGCTTCATTCTCCCATATGCCTGCTCAAAATTCCCATTTTGCAGGATGGGAAACCAAAGCTGCCGCGACTGGGATTGGTAGCCTGGTTTCGGGCGCCCCCTGGTGGCCATAGAGGCTATTACCTTCAGTACTGGGTCCTGCAGGTTGTTCAGTCGCTCAATGCTCAATGGCGTCGGACTCTTTGCAGCCCCATGGACTGCATGCAGGCCCGGAGTTTGCTCAAACTCATGTCTGTTGAGTCGGTGATGCCATCCAGCCATCTCATTCTGTCGTCCCCTTCTCCTCCTGCCTTCAATCTTTCTAATGAGTCTTTCCATCAAGGTCTTTTCCAATGAGTCTTTCCATCAAGGTCTTTTCCGATGAGTCAGCTCTTCACATCAGGTGCCCAAAGTATTGGAGCTTCAGCATCAATCCAGCAGGTAAAAGGGACTTAATGAGTCTTTCACTCCCTCCCCAAACTTCACCATATTCCTTCCATTCATTCATTCATTCACTTCACAAATATTTATTGAACACCTGCTATGTACCAAGCACTGTTCTATGCCACAAGGACACACGAATTCAGTTCAGTTCAGTTCAGTCGCTCAGTCATGTCCGACTCTTTGCGACCCCATGAATTGCAGCATGCCAGGCCTCCCTGTCCATCACCAACTCCCAGCGTTCACTCAGATTCACGTCCATCAAGTCAGTGATGCCATCCAGCCATCTCATCCTCTGTCGTCCCCTTCTCCTCCTGCCCCCAATCCCTCCCAGCATCAGAGTCTTTTCCAATGAGTCAACTCTTCACATGAGGTGACCAAAGTACTGGAGTTTCAGCTTTAGCATCATTCCTTCCAAAGAAATCCCAGGGCTGATCTCCTTCAGAATGGACTGGTTGGATCTCCCTGCAGTCCAAGGGACTCGCAAGAGTCTTCTCCAACACCACAGTTCAAAAGCATCAATTCTTCGGCGCTCAGCCTTCTTCACAGTCCAACTCTCACATCCGTACATGACCACAGGAAAAACCATAGCCTTGACTAGATGGACCTTAGTCGGCAAAGTAATGTCTCTGCTTTTGAATATACTATCTAGGTTGGTCATAACTTTTCTCCCAAGGAGTAAGCGTCTTTTAATTTCATGGCTGCAATCACCATCTGCAGTGATTTTTGGAGCCAAAAAAAATAAAGTCTGACACTGTTTACACTGTTCCCCATCTATTTCCCATGAAGTGATGGGACTGGATGCCATGATCTTCATTTTCTGAATGTTGAGCTTTAAGCCAACTTTTTCACTCTCCACTTTCACTTTCATCAAGAGGCTCTTTAGTAAAAAAAAAAAAAAAAAAAGAGGCTCTTTAGTTCCTCCTCACTTTCTGCCATAAGGGTGGTGTCATCTGCATATCTGAGGTTATTGATATTTCTCCCAGCAATCTTGATTCCAGCTTGTGTTTCTTCCAGCCCAGCATTTCTCATGATGTACTCTGCATAGAAGTTAAATAAGCAGGGTGACAACATATAGCCTTGACGTACTCCTTTTCCTATTTGGAACCAGTCTGTTGTTTCAAGTCCAGTTCTAACTGCTGCTTCCTGACCTGCATACAGATTTCTCAAGAGGCAGGTCAGGTGGTCTGTATTCCCATCTCTTGAAGAATTTTCCACAGTTTATTGTGATCCACACAGTCAAAGGCTTTGGCATAGTTAATAAAGCAGAAGTAGATGCTTTTCTGGAACTCTCTTGCTTTTTGCATGATCCAGCGGATGTTGGCAATTTGATCTCTGGTTCCTCTGCCTTTTCTAAAACCAGCTTGAACACCAGGAAGTTCACGGTTCATGTATTGCTGAAGCCTGGCTTGGAGAATTTTGAGCATTACTTTACTAGCATGTGAGATGAGTGCAATTGTGTGGTAGTTTGAGCATTCTTTGTCATTGCCTTTCTTTGGAATTGGAATGAAAACTGACCTTTTCCAGTCCTGTGGCCACTGCTGAGTTTTCCAAATTTGCTGGCATATTGAGTGCAGCACTTTCATAGCATCATCTTTCAGGATTTGAAACAGCTCAACTGGAATTCCGTCACCTCCACTAGCTTTGTTCATAGTGATGCTTTCCAAGGCCCACTTGACTTCACATTCTAGTATGTCTGGCTCTAGATTAGTGATCACACCATCATGATTATCTGGGTCGTGAAGATCTTTTTTGTACAGTTCTTCTGTGTATTCTTGCAACCTCTTCTTAATATCTTCTGCTTCTGTTAGGTCCAGACCATTTCTGTCCTTTATCGAACCCATCTTTGCATGAAATGTTCCCTTGATATCTCTAATTTTCTTGAAAAGATCTCTAGTCTTTCCCATTCTGTTCTTTTCCTCTATTTCTTTGCACTGATCGCTGAAGAAGGCTTTCTTATCTCTTCTTGCTATTCTCTGGAACTCTGCATTCAGATGCTTATATCTTTCCTTTTCTCCTTTGCTTTTTGCCTCTCTTCTTTTCACAGCTATTTGTAAGGCCTCCCCAGACAGCCATTTTGCTTTTTTGCATTTCTTTTCCATGGGATGGTCTTGATCCCTGTTTCCTATACAATGTCACAAACCTCATTCCATAGTTCATCAGGCACTCTGTCAGATCTAGGCCCTTAAATCTATTTCTCACTTCCACTGTATAATCATAAGGGATTTGGAATAAGCAAGACCAAATTCCTACCTCAGAGAGGAACCATCTAAGGGAACTCCCTGGTGGTCCAGTGGTTAGGACACAGTGCTCTCACTGCCAAGGGCCACGGTTTGATTCCTGGTCAGGGAACTAAAATCTCACAAGTTACTTGTGTGGCACAAAGGAAAAAAGAGAGAGAGAGAGAGAGACATCTGGGAGAAACAGATAAACAAGCAGACAACACACAAGGCATTTCAGCTGTTAATAAATACTTTAAAAATAATAAAGATATTGTACAGCAGCAAGAGAATGTGATCAAAAAAGGCTCCCCAGTTGATATGTGCTTTTTGTTGTTGTTTAGTCACTGAGCACTTATCCTAGTGTTTTCCAGTAGAACTACAAGGTGATGTAAAATTTTAAATGTCATTTAAAGTTTTCTAGCAACCACATTTCTTAAGAAATTAAAAAAACCTGGGACTTCCCTGGTGGTCCAGTGGTTAAGACCCTACAGTTCCAATGTAGGGGGTGTGGGTTTCATCCCGTGGTCAGGGAACTGAGATCCAACATACCGTGGGGCATGTCCAAAAATAAATAAATAAAAATAAAACAAGCAGGTGACGTTACTTTTAACAATATATTTCATTTAACCCAGTACATTCAAAACCATTGTCATCTCTACAGGGAATCGATGTGTAAAACTAATGAACTATTTTAGGTTCTTTTCTGCAGAGCGGCTCTTCCAAATCCTGTGTGTATCTCACCCAGCTCTCATTCATTCAGACCAGCCACCTGTGGGTAGAGATTAGAAAGTGCTGCGCTACTGTGTGCCCAGCAAAGCTCTGAGCACTTTATGGACCAACATTCATTCAGTTACTCAAGGAAACAGCCCTAGGAGCAGAAGCCAGTGTTGTTTCCATTTTTAAACATTTTGCCCTTGTTTGTTTTTATTGGAGGGTAGTTGCTATACAATGTTTCATGTTGTTTCTTGTTTTTGGGGGTGGGGGTTGATTTTTTTGTTTTGGCCAAGAGGCGGGGCACCTGGGATTCCAGTTCCCGGACCAGAGATCGAACCCATGACCCCCTGTATTGGGAGCACAGTCTTAACCACTGGACTGCCAGAAAGTCTCTGTTTCCATTTTTTTGAGAAGAGGAAACTGAGGGGGCCCCGTGACTTGCCCAAAGCTGCCCAGCTGGGAAGTGATAGAAAATTCTGAGTACGGATTCTGCCACTCATGTGGGGGTAGAGAAGCAGATTTTGTGCTCAGATCCTCAGGAAGGGAAGGAGTAGTCCCTCCACCAGATTCGAGACAGTGCCTGGAGGAAGGCAGGGGGAGCGATGGGGAGAGGGGTGCGGGGGGACTGTGCGAGGGTGCAGGCGAGGGTGCACCATTCATTCACTCAGTTCTAAATTTATTCTACCAATGTCTTCCACCTGCCACATGGGCCCATCTCTTGCTGATGCCAAGGGCTTGGCGGTAGTCAGTGCAAGTGGAATGGGACTGGGCATCCCTGGCTTCCGGGCAGGCAGGGGTTAAGGCCAGCGGCTCCCACGTGAGTGTACCTTGCGACAGAACCACACACCCAACCAGGTCTCTCTCACTCTCGCCAGTCGGCTTGTGGTTGTCGCCCTGCTGGTTCCCCCTGGCACGGGACCGGCCAGTCTGTGGCCACCACAGAGAGGAAAAGTTGGGCAAACAAGTGGGCAGGCCAGAGCCCAAGCCTCAGGTCCCCTCCCCGCCCCCGATGCCAGGCGGACATCCAGGCCCTGACTGCTGCTGCCTGCCCAGAGGCCACCCAGCCTCCTAGACAGGTGAGTCCCCCACCCCGATCGGCCTACCACCCCAAAGGTACTGTCCAGATGGGGCTCCCCACCATGAGGTCCCAGGCCCCCTGCCACCTCCCCCCACGACCAGGCTCCCGGGAAATCGGGAAACCGACACTCCTGTGTGGGCATTTGACATAGTTTCTAAGGGATTATCTGGCCGGCAGTTACTGCCCCTGGCAGCCTGCCCAGGGCGCCACAGCCACAGACTTCAGAGGGTCATTGTTGGCCCAGGCTCTTTCAGGAAGGCTGAGGGGGTACCAGCTGGCCTCTGATCCCCCAAACTGAGGAGGGGAGGCTGGCAGGGAGGTGGCAGGTGAGACAAACTGGCACCTGGTTGGTATCTGGACCTCCTGGAACTTCTTAAGAGGCCCCCAAGTTTTCAAACAGTTGCATCTCGTCTCCCTCCACCCCTGCTGCTGGAGCCGGGGGCGACAAGCGTCCTGGGGGAGGAGGGCTTATCTCCTTATCTCGATTTCTTCTCTGGGTGAAATCTTCCTATGGAGAAATGAAGCAACGAGTGGGAGGATGGTTTTCAGGCAAAGGAAGATTAGACCCTCGAGAAGACAGGAGTCCCGTGGCAGGAGATTTTCTGGGTCATTTTCTCCCAAAAAGTGCAGGACAAAGAGGGTGTCCTAGCCAGCCAAGTGTCTGATTGCACCTCAAAGCTCTTTGTCCGAGATGAAGAGGGCCCTCTGCGGCTCAGAATGCATGAGTGTCCCAGTTGCAGGGTAAGGGGGTGGGGGGCGGCTGGCATTTGGAGTCACTCCTGGGAAACAGAGATGCTAAGATTCAGGGTCTGAGGGGTTAGGAGGGAATATACCTCGGCTGGAGTTTGGAGAGAGAAAAACCCATGGCATCAGAGAGATCTGACTTCAGTTTTCTACTCTGTGAAATAGGTATAATTAAAGACACCATGTCACAGGGCTGCTGAGAATAGCATATGCTAGAGCATGTAATAAATTCCCAGTCATGCAAGGGACAGGGTAAACTGCCCCCGACCAAAATCAGAATGCCAAACCAGTGACAACATCTCATTGCCTTCCTGTTTTGCAGAGGTCAAATCCAGGCTCAGAGAGGGGCAGCCACCTGCCCTGGGCTGCACAGGGAAGTAGTGCTGTCAGCCTGATGGGAGTGAAGATGTGGAGAGTGGGGGAGGGGTGGGGCTGCCTAAGCCCCCCCACCAGCCAATACCCCAGTTTCAGCATCTTGTTAGAGTCCTCCCTCCCGGGCTCAGGGCTTCCTTACGGCCCCGGTTCTGAGAAAAGTCCACTGCGGGAGTCTGGGTTCCTGTTCTTCCTCCTCAGGTCTGGCCTGGTGCCAGGGAAGCTGTGTTTGCTCAAGGCGGAGCCTGACACCCTTTGGAATGGGCTGAGGTTAGCCAGGATCATGCCTGGGAGGAGGGACTGCCCAGGGAATGAACCTGCATTTAAGGAGCACCCACTACTGTGTGCTGAGTGCTGTTCCCGGTCTTGGGGATCCAGGGGGCAATCAAGAGAAACAAAGATCCCCGCTCTTGTGGGGCTTGTGTTTTGGTGGAGGAAGACAGACAAGAAACAAGAGACAATAAGGAAGTAAACTACATCCTGGGTTAGAAAAGGGTCAGTCTCACAGAAAAAAAAAAAAAAAAAAAAGAGGTACAGCTGCTACTGCTGCTGCTAAGTCGCTTCAGTTGTGTCTGACTCTGTGCGATCCCATAGACAGCAGTCCACCAGGCTCCTCTATCCCTGGGATTCTCCAGGCAAGAATACTGGAGTGGGTTGCCATTTCCTTCTCCAATGCATGCATGCATGCTAAGTCGCTTCAGTCATGTCCGACTCTGTGCAACCCCATGGACAGCAGCCCACCAGGCTCCTCTGTCCACAGAATTCTCTAGGCAAGAGTACTGGAGTGGGTTGCAGGGATAGGAGTAAAACAGGCAAGGAAGTATTTCACAATCTTAAGTAGAAAGATCAGGGGAGAACTCGTTGCTTTTCAGCTGCTCCATTATGTCCAATTCTTTGTGACCCCATGGACCTCTGGCAGCATGCCAGGCTTTCCTGTCCTTCACTATCTCCTGGAGTTTGCTCAAACTTATGTCCATTGAGTCAGTGATGCCATCCAACCATCTCTTCTCCTGTTGCCCCATTCTCCTCCTGCCTTCAATCTTTCGCAGCATCATGGTCTTTTCCAATGAGTCAGCCCTTCGCATCAAGTGGCCAAAGTACTGGAGCTTCAGCTTCAGCATCAGTCCTTCCAGTGAATATTCAGGGTTGATTTCCTTTAGGATTGACTGGTTGGATCTCTTTGTAGTGCAAGGGACTCAAGAGTTGTCTCCATCACCACAATTTGAAAGCATCAGTTCTTCAGTGCTCAGCCTTCTTTGTGGTTCAACTCTCACATCCATACATGACTATTGGAAAAACCATAGTTTTGTTGGCTCAGGGCGACAAAGTAATATCTCTGCTTTTTAATACATTGTCTAGGTTTGTCATAGCTTTTCTTCCAAGGAACAGACGTCTTGTAATTTCGTGAACTCATTGAGAAGGGGACATTTGAGCAGAGACTTGAATGGAGCAGTTGGGGGAGGGGCATTCCAAGCACAAAACATAGCCTGTGCAAAGGCCCTGGGGCAGGATTGTGCCTGGTAGAACAGCTGGGAGGCCTCTGTGGATGGACAGAGGGGAGAGAAAGAGACACGGGGAAGGCCTGGAGGGGACTGGACAGGTCCTGAAGGATGTTGTGAGCCTCTGGAAGGGCTCTGGCTTTTATGCTTAGGGAGGTGGGAGACCTGGAGAGCTGTGAGCAGAGGAGGGGTGGGGCCTGACTCTGGCGCTCACGGTTGCCATCTGGTGGCTGCTGCAGGGAGGACAGACTGGAGGGTGAGGATGGAACCAGGGACCTGCTGGTCCAGGTGGGCGAGGATGGGGTGAACCAGGTGGAGGCTCAGAAGGAGAAAGAAGTGGGAAGATCCTGGACACATTTTGGGAGAACTGAGAGCATTTGCTGACATATGAAAGACAGGGTTCAGGGTGATTAGGAAGAAAAGTGGGAAGAATGTTGTGGGACTTGAAGATGTAAACAGGTAAGAGGGAGTAGGTGGAAATTTCTTGAGGGAGGAGCCTTGGATGCTAGAGTGAAGGTTTTCAGTGTAATGGAGGTAAGGGATTTTTTTTTTTTTTCAAAAAAATATAAAAGCATGACTATAACATAAAACAAACAAGGCCTTCCCTGGTGGTCCAGTGGCTAAGACTTCAGGAGCTCCCAACGCAGAGGGCCTGGGTTCAATCCCTCGTCAGTAAACTAGATCCCACATGCTGCAACTAAGACCTGGTGCAGCCAAATAAGCAAAAATAAATATTTAAAAATAGAACAAACAGTGCTTTATGAGTTTACTTAACTCATTAATTAATATAGGAAATAATAAGATCTTACAGCTTGTTTAAAGGAGAGACTATTAAGAAAGAACACACACAGGCAATCAAGGCTGAAATGAAATAACAAATAGTTATAAAACTGGTCAGTAACCACAGGACAACAATCAATAGTCTCCACAGGACAAAATTCATTTATATGTCTATGGACAAGAATCATTTGCAATGTTACAAGTTTCCTGCAACTTTGTTGTTGTGAAGTCCTTAAGTCACGTTTGATGCTTTTGCAACCCCGTGGACTGTAACCCGCCAGGCTCCTCTGTGCATGGGATTTCCCAGGCGAGAATACTGGAGCGGGTTGTCCTGTCCTCTTCCAGGGGATCTTTCCGACCCAGGGATCGAATCCAAGTCTCTCTTGCGTTGGCAGGTGGGCTCTTTACCACTGAGCCTCCAGGGAGGCCACTCCTGTAATTTACAGGGATGTAAAAAAATTTGAAGACCATAAGAAGCACAGAAAACTAAGAAGAGTGCCCAGAGCCTGGCATTGATCAGATGCTCAATAAATATCCTTGACCAAAGGCTAGGGAACTATGGAATGTTCTTGAGCTAAAGCCACAGCTTTTTAGCCACACACTAATTGCTGACACTGTTCTGTTTATTTATTTATTTATTTTGGTCGAGACACACAACATGTGGGAAATTTGTTCCCTGACCAGGGCTCAAACCCACATCCCCTACAGTGGAAGTTCAGAGCCTCAACCACTGGACAGCCAGGGACGTCCTCAGACTATTACTGGCATGTCTGTTCTGAAAGTCTGTGAGCCCTACTTCTGCAGTGTCCTGAGTTCCTAGTATAGTGCCTGGTATGCAGTAGGTGCTCCATAAAGGAGTGAATAGCTCATGGGGAACCACCTAAGATTCTGAGCAGGGTAGAAAGACCAGTACTGTGCACTTTAGAAGGACAGATTCCAGCTGTGGCTGGCTCAGTCACAAAGCAGATAAAACCCCTAGTGAACTGGGGGTCACGAGGGACCTTTCATGGGACGTGGTCGGGGGAGCTGGCACGGGCACAGGTGCAGAAGTCAGACTGGAGACAGGGATGCAGGTATCAGGGGTTTGGGCGCTTCCCTCAGCCATTGCACCAAAGGATGAAACCTTGAAGTGGACATTTCTGTGGGTGGTCCCTGTCCAGCCCTGGGGGACAGCATAATTCACTTCATTTTTTCCTCCTAGGGGCTTATTTCCCTCCTCCTAACCCAAGTTGGGATGGAGCCACAGAGCGCCCAGGTGAACCTTTCTGTGCATCTTCTGTGTGCCAGCTGAAACCTTCCCAATCACAGCGCTCACAGGCAGAAGCAGGTCCCACTATACAGATGAGAAAACTGAGGCTGGAGGCAGAGGGGCTGGGATTCTCAACAGGCACTGCTCTGCCCGCTGCGGTGGGCCTCCTCCCACCCAGGAGGCAGGCGATTGGAGAACACACTCTGTGAGGCCCCCTGCAGCTGCCCCCAGAAGGGTCTTCACCCCCTCTCCTTCCAATATCAAAGTGCTCTCCCCAAGGTGCTCCAGTGCCCTCACGGTGCCAACCGCTGGGACATACCTCAGTGCTGGGAGCATCCACAAGCCGGCCGCACCCCAGAATCTGCCCTTCCTCCCATGCCCTCTGCCTGAACCCATAACCCAGTCTAGGCATGAGGAACACACTGGACACACCCCAAATGAGGAGTAGCGTGCAAAGCCCCTACCTGATCTCCTCTAGACTGGAAAGGTCCAAGGAGCAAGGGGGAGTGGTGCCTGAGGGGATGTGAGGACCGGACAGACCGTGAGATGCTAAATGGGGTCCTGGGGCAGTAAAACCTGAACGCAGCCTGGAGTGGAGTTAGCATTGATGAGACTGTGGTTTCTTAGTTTTGGCAGCTACATCGTGGTCATGTAAAAATGATGTTGGGACAAACTGGGTGAGAAGCACAGGGGGACTCTGAATTACATCTACAACTTTTCTGTCAATTTAAAAATAGTCCAGGAAGTTCCCTGTTGGTCCAGTGGTTAGGCCTCCCCTCTTTCATTGTCTGAGGACCTGGGTTCAATCCCTGATCGGGGTCCCGCTAGAGGCACGGCCAAAATTAAATAAATAAATTAAAAGGTCCAAAATAAAATGTTTTGGTTTTTTTGGCATCGCAGCTTGTGGAATCTTATTTCCATGACCAGGGATTAAACCTGGGCCCTTGGGCACTGAAAGCGCAGAGTCCTAGTCACCTGATGCCAGGGAATTCTCCCAAAATAAAACTTGATTTAAAATGGTTTTTTTTTTTGTTTGCAGGGCCTCTGGGTTTGGGATCGCAGCTCCCCTAGCTTCTGCCCGCCACTCAGTCTGTCGTCCTAGCAGTGGGCCACCAGACGGCGCCAGTGGCCCTCTGAATCAGGCCCTGGCCCCCACTCCTGGGTCCCACCTCCCTGGGGCCAGAAGCCCCTGTCTCCTCCCTGCCCTCCCCTCCTCCTTCTCTCTCCCTCGCTCACTCTGTTCCAGCCACAAAGTCTTCCTCACTGTTCCTCCAACATTCTAGGCCCAGTCATGCCCCAGAGCCTTTGCACTGGCTGTCCACCCAGCTCTCCCATGGTGCCTCCCTTACCTCCTTCAGGTCTAGCTGTTATCTCCTCCCAGATCCTTCTCACTTAGGTCACTCCTATTAATCTCAGTAACAGCTCCTCAGAGAAGCCCTCCAGGAGTCCCCAGACCAGCTGTGTCTCTGTGCAGGTGCTCTCAGAAATCTAGATTGGACATTTTATTTCTGCTACCTGAAGATTAGACCATTGTCTGTCTTCCCTGAGGGCCCTGGGCTTCCTTTTTTGGTTGTCATTCAGTGATCAGTAGTGTCCGACTCTTTGCGACCCCATGGACTGCAGCACACCAGGCTTCCCTGTCCTTCACTATCTTCTAGAATTTGCTCAGACTCACGTCCACTGAGTCAATGATGCCATCCCACTGTCTCATCCTCTCCTCCTGCCCTCAATCTTTCCCAGCATCAGGGTCTTTTCCAATGAGTCGGCTCTTCCCATCAGGTGGCCAAAGTATTAGAGTGTCAGCATCAGTCCTCCCAATGAATATTCAGGGTTTATTTCCTTTAGGATTGATTGGTTTGATTGCCATGCTGTCCAAGGGACTCCCAAGAGTCTTTTCCAACACCACAGTTCGAAAGCATCAATTCTTCGGTGCTGAGCCTTCTTTAGGGCAGGGTCTGCCTGCGTAGGAGCTGGGTGTACATAGTGGGCGCTCAGTAATTGAATGAGCCAGCGCCCAGCCAGGTGGCTGAGCAGCTTCTTTCTTGGGTTCTGGTCAGACCTGTTTGACCATAAATAAGACCTCCGCCCCTGCAGCCCAGCAAAGCAGCCTCCACCAGGGAGACTTTAAGCCTCAGGTGTGAATGACCACCACTCCCTCCCTCCAGGTTCCCACCGTTCCTGGTGGCCACCACTCAGGGAGACCTCAGCCCTGTCCCCACCCCATTTGAGCCTCAGTTTCCCCCTCGGGGGCTCAGAAGGGGCAGAGCAGGGTCATCCCCCAGGTTCCTAGTATCCTCCCCTCCCACAACATCACTTCAGGGCATGTGCACATTGCCTCCTCCTGGTGGTAATCAGGACTGCAACTTCAGGCGGGAATTCCTTATGCCCTCACCTCCTCCTTCATCTGGTGCATAACAAGGGCTTGAAATATTTTTTTGCATGAACGACTGAATAGGTGAGAAAATGAATGCATGAATGACGCTCCCTCTGTGAGGTAGCACTGGATGCACCCTTCTCCAAAGCCCCGAATCTGAGTACTGGTTATCTCATGGGTACTGGGGAGCCGCTGAGTGTTCTTGAGCAGGGAGTGAAGTATGTGAGCTGGCTGAAGGAAGACCATGTGTCTTGGGGTGGTTACCCCCCTTTGTAGAGGGCTTTAAAGTGGGGTTTCTGTACCTCAGCATTATTGACTTTGGGGGCTGGATGGTTCTCTGGGGTGGGGCTGTCCTGGGCACTTGGCGGTGGTGAACAGCATCCCCAGCCTCTGTCCACCCGTGCCAATAGGAGTGTGTGCATGCTCAGTTGTGTCCAGATCTTTGCGACCCCACGGACTGTAGCCTGTCAGGCTCCCTCTGTCCATGGGATTCTACAGGCAAGAAAACCGAAGTGGGTTGCCACTTCCCCCTCCAAGGGATCTTCCTGACCCAGGGATGGCACCCACGTCTCCTGCATTGCCAGGTGTATTTTTTACCGCTAAATCACCTGGGAAGCCCATGCCAACAGTGTCTACTAAACATGTCTTCAGATATTGAGGTGGGAGTTCGAAGGGGAGTGAGGGGTAAATCACCCTGCATATAGAGTGAGGGGTGTGGCATCAAACAGAGCCAAATCCAGCTCTTCTAGTTGGGCCCGCTACTTGACACATCTGGTCTCAGTTTTCTCAGCTGCAAATGGGCACATGGGCACCTGTGTGACAGTGGTTGCTAACACTCCTTAAGCAGTCTACTTGTCTGATTTTGCCAGACCTACATCCCAATCAGTAACTCCTCCCCAGTAATTGTAGCCGCGAATTCCTATATACATGTGGCAGTGGAGAATTTATTTATGTTTTTTCCTGTAACTCATTGAAGCAAATATAAATCTATTTTTTAAAAAAGTTTGATCTTCTTCTACCTAAAATCATTTCATGTTTGGCTCAAGGTCACCTGCTGGTGGTCCAAGGTCACATTGGATAAGGCTGAGGTTGGCTCAGATGGTAAAGAATCTGCCTGCAATGCAGGACACCTTGATTTGATCCCTGGGTTGAGATCTCCTGGAGAAGGGAATGGCTACCCACTCTATTGTTGCCTGGAGAATTCCATGGACAGAGTAGCCTGGCGGGCTACAGTCCATGTGGTCCCAAACAGTTGGACATGACTGAGCAACTAACACTGATTTACTTATGAGGGTCCAGATACATCCTTAGAAGGGGGCTCTTGCAAAGGGTTATTGCCTTGGAAGCCTTTGGGCACCGGTAAATTTTGGCTAACTGGGATCTCTAGACTAGTGTTTTGGGGAGAGGTGAGACGTCAACCTTGGGGGCCTCAGAGGTTTTGATTGTATTCTTGCACATTTGGCAAATTCTTATCCAAACTTCTTGCTGGGCTCGATGAATCACAAGCTGAAACTGAGATTGTCAAGAGAAATAGCAACAACCTCTGATAGGCAGATGACTCCACCCTTATGGCAGAAAGCGAAGAGGAACTAAAGAGCCTCTTGATGAAAGTGAAAAAGAAGAATGAAAAAGCTGGCTTAAAACTCAACATTCAGAATACTAAGATGATGGCATCTGGTCCCATCACTTCATGACAAATAGATGGGGAAACAATGGAAACAGTGATAGACTTTATTTTCTTGGATTCCAAAATTACTGCAGACAGTAACTGCAGCCGAGAAATTAAAAGACACTTGCTCCTTGGAAGAAAAGCTATGATAAGCCTAGACAGTGTATCAAAAAGCAGAGATATCACTTTGCCAACAAAGGTCTATATAGTCAAAGCTGATTTTTCCAGTAGACATGTATGGAGGTGAGAGTTGGACCATAAAGAAAGCTGATCACAAATTGATGCTTTCAAACTGTGGTGCCAGAGCAGACTCTGGGGAGTCCCTTGGACTCCC